>NW_006921608.1:13201561-13239630 GCF_000298275.1 Orycteropus afer afer | reverse complement strand
ACTACGGAATTAGGATTGCCCAACCTTCCTTCCGAGGAGTGGCTGGTGGGTTTGAACCGCCAGCCTTCTGGTTAGCAGTCAAGTGCCTTAGGCACTATACTACCAGAGCTTTGATTATAGCAGTTGTATAATGGGTTTTGGTATCAGAGCGTGTGAGGCCTCCTGCTTTGTTCTTTTTTTTTTCAATATTACATTGACTGACTAGTCAGGATTTCTTTCTTTTCCATATGAAATTGGTCATTAGTTTTTCCATTTCAGTGAAGAATATAACTGGGATTTATATTGGGATTGCATTGTTTCTGTACATTGCTTTAGATAGAATGGACATTTTGACTCTATTAAGTTTTCTAGTCCATGAGCACAGGATGTCTTTCCATTTTAGTAGGTATCTTTTACTGTCTTATAGTAGTGTTTTATTATTTTCTCTTTTTTTTTAAATTGTGATTTGAGTGAAAATTTACAGAATAAATTGGTTATCTGTTCAAAAATTCATGAATATTTTGTTTTGTGACATTGATTGCAATCCCCACAGTATAACAGCACTCTTCCCACTTCCTCACCGGGTTTACCATTTTCCTTCATCTGTCTTTCCCATCTCTTCCTACCTTCTTTTGACCTTGTAATGAGTACATACTTGCCTGATATTAGTGTTCATCATATAAGGCTGTCTGTCATTTGGCTGCAAGTTGAGCCATTGGGGTTGAGTTCAATTCCCAACTTGAAGGGTGTTGAAGGGCCATAGTTTCAGAGATTCCACCAGTCTCTATCAGACCAATAAGCCTAGTCCTTTTTATGATTTTGAGTTTTGTTCCACATTTTTCTCCCACTCTATCTGCGACTTCCTATTATGATACCTTTCAGAACAGTCAGTAGTGGTAAGTGGGCACCATCTAGTTCTTCTGGTCTCAGGGTCATGGAGGCTGGGGTTCATGTGGTCCATTAGCCCCTTGGATTAAATGTGTTCTCACGTCTTTGGTTTTCTTCACTTCCTTTAAAGGCTCCGGATGGGGAGAGAACAATAGTTGCATCTTAGCTGGCCTCTCACAAGCTTTTAAGAACACAGACTAGTCACCAAAGTAGAATGTAGGACATTGTCTTTGTGGACTGTGTTATACCAACTGACCTTAATGTCCCCTGAGACTATGGTCTTGAGCCCCCATCCCCAGTGACTCATTCCCTCAGGGGGTTGGTTATGACTAAGAAGTTTCCATAACTTTGCCCCTCGTATGCTCTTCTGCACTCATGGATATATTTGCAGCACATAAAAGGACATGTTGTTGTTGTTATGTGCCGTCAAGTCGGCCCGACTCATAGCGACCCCTCCTTGGGTTTCCAAGGCAGTATCACTACAGAAGTAGGCTTGCCCAACCTTCCTTCTGAGGAGTGGCTGGTGGGTTTGAAAAGGACATAGATAGACATAAAACCAAGAAGTTCCACTGTCATCAAGTTGATTCTGATTCCTAGTGACCTTATGGAGACAGAATAGAACTGCTCCATAGACTTTCCAAGGCTGTAAATCTTTGTGGAAGCAAGCTGCCTCATCTTTCTACCATGAAGCAGCTGGTGGGTTCAAACCGCCCACTTTTGGTTAGCAGCCATATGCTTCAACCACTGTGACATAAGAGCTGCTTCTGTCAAACCTATGTGTATTTGTGAGTATAGTCCAATTCACCTTCCCCCCACTCCCCCCATTCAGCTTGAGTGTCTGTTAGTGTACCCACTTGTACATTAGTAATAGTAGTAGTATTGCAGGGTTGGGTATGTAATAGTATTCACATTTGTTTCCTTTAACTCTTGTGCTCCTCCCTGTGTCACCCACTGCACTGAGTTTTGTGCTGACTTCCCCTTTATTGTATATTGACTTTCCCTTCACCCAAATTAATACGTGTCTAGGAAGATTGGGCAATCTACTTCCATAGAGATACTGCCTCAGAAACCCCAGGAGCAGTCGCTATGAGTCTAATCGACTCCACGGCAGTGAGTTTGGTTTTTTACCATCTAGTTAGTGATTTACCCTCACTTCTCAACCCTGGTAACCTTCAAGAATGATTCATTCTGTGTATAAACCTTTTCTTGACTTTTTACAGAAGTGGTTTCATACAATATTTGTCATTTGTAACTGACAAATTTTACTCAGCATAATGTCCTCTAGGTTTATCCTGTTATGAGGTGTTTCACAGATTCTTCATTATTTTTTAATGTTGCATAATATTCCATTGTGTGTATGTACCATAGTGTTTATCCATTCTTCCTTTGATCAGCACTTAAGTTGTTTGCATCTTTTTCCTATTATGAATAATGCTGCAGTGGACGTGGGTGTGCATATATCTGTTCATATCATGGCTCTTATTTCTCTAGGATATATACCTAGTAGTGGGATTGCTGGATCATATAATATTTCTATTTCCAGATTCTTAAGGAAGCGCCATACCACTTCCCACAGTGATTGTACGATTTTACAGTCCCACAAGCAGTGCATGAGGGTTCCAGTCTCTCCACAGCGTTACCAGCATTTGTTTTCTCTTTTTTTTTTCTTTGAACTTTTCTATTAATGCTGGGGTGAGATGATATCTCATGGTTGTGTTGATTTGCATCTCTCTAATAGGAGCTCTGGTAGCATAGTGCCCAAGGCACTTGACTGCTAACCAGAAGGCTGGCGGTTCAAACCCACCAGCCACTCCTCAGAAGGAAGGTTGGGTAATACTACTTCTGTAGTGATACTGCCTTGGAAACCCAAGGAGGGGTCGCTATGAGTCGGGGCCGACTCGATGGCACATAACAACAACAACAACAAATGGCTAATGATCATGAATGTTTCTTCATATGTTTGTTACATATTTGAATGTCTTCTTTGGTGAAGTATCTATTCATGCCCTCTGCCCATTTTTCTATTGAATTGTTTGGCTTTTTGTTCTTGAGGTGTTGAAATTTTCTATAAAGTTTAGAGATTACTCCCTTGTCCAGTATGTTGTGGCCAAAAACAATCCATAGATTCTCTTTTTACTCTTTTGGCAAAGGCTTTTGATGCATGTAAATGTTTAATTTTTAAGAGGTACTAGTCATCTACTTTATCTTCTGCTGTTTAAGACTTTTTAGTTACATTTTATAGCATATCCATGCCAAGTGTTGAGGCCCCTAAATTTTCCAAATTTTTTCTTTCATGGTCTTTATGGTTTTAGGTTTTATATTTAGGTCTTTGATCCATCTTGAGTTAGTATGTTAGACAGCGTTCTCTAGAGAAACAAAACCAGTAAAACTTATATATATATATATATATATATATATATATATATATATGTATATAGAGAGAGATTTATATTAGGAAAATGGCTCACACACTTATAGAAGCTGGCAAGTCCAAGTTCCTGGATGAAACATCAAGCTGGAGGCTTTTCCTGACTCTTTTTCCTGACTCTTGCAGCCACAGGGGCTAAGGAGCTCAAAGTTGGCAGGCAGTACACTGGCTATTGACTCCAACGAATGACAAATCCAAGATCTCCAGGCTGAATGGAGGATTGTTCACTCATGGACAGTTGTAGCCAGCACTACAGAATCCCGATCCACAGAAGAATGTCTCCTTTCCCAGGATGTCTATAGATATACTGAAAGCAGGCCACACCCCTAGGGAAACTCCCTTTCAACAGATTGGCTGCTCAAAACATAATCATCTGATCACATCATGGGAATAACCACATCACAACAGCTTAAACCACACAGAATTGTGGTCCAGCCAAGTTGACACACAGCTCCAAATATCACAGTTTATTAAAGAGACTATCTCTTTCTTGTTTAATGAGTTTTGGCCCTTTGTGAAAAATCAACAGTCCATAAGTAGATGGATTTACTTCTGTGTTCTCAGTTTTGTTCCATTGGTCTTTGTGTCTGTCATTGTACCAGTACAAGGCTGTGTTGACCACGGTGTCTATATAGTAGGTTGTGAAATCTGAGCATATGAGGAAACTGACTTTGTTATTTTTCTTCTGTAGTGCTTTGCTTACCTAGGGTTTCTTTCCTTTCCATATAAAGTTAGTGATTAGTTTTTCCATCTGTTTAAAGAATGGTGATGAGATATGGATTGGGATTTTATTAATATCTGTAGATTTCTTTAGGTACTACTGTTATTTTTACAGTGTTAAGTCTTCGTATCCATGAGCATAATATGTTCTTCCATTTTTGTAGGTCTCTTTTGGTTTCTTCTGTCAGTGCTTTGTTCTTTTCTTTGTATAGGTCTTTTGTGTCTCTGGCTAGATTTATTCCTAAGTACATTACATTTTGGGCGGCCATAGTTATCGATACTGTTTTCTTGATTTCCTTTTCAGAGACCATTCTATTAGTGTAGAAAAATCCAACTGATACCTGTATGTTGATCTTGTACCCTGCCACTTTGCTGAATCCTTCTATTCTACTAGTTTTCTTGTTTAGTGTCTAGGATTTTCTGTGTATTAGGAGCATATCATCTGCAAATAGAAATAGTTTTACTTCTTCCTTGCCAGTTTGGATACCTTTTATTTCTCTTTGTTGCCTTATTGCTCTGGCTAGGACTTTGAGTACAGTATAGAATAGGAGTGGTGATAAAGGGCATCTTGTCTGCTGGTTCCAGTTCACAAGGGGAATGTTTTCACTCTCTCTCCATTGAGAATAATGTTGGCCATTGGTTTTGTGTATATGCATAAAACAAGGGGTGGGTGGGAAAGGGAGACCTAAGAAGAAAGAAAAGATAAAAGGCAAAAAACAATACAAAGCAAAAGCACTGCATAGTATTGTCATAAATGGCCACCACCAAACACAGCTGCACTGAAGATGTGGCACTCACTCCATAGGAGCACCACCACATAAGTTGGAGTTTCCCTTCTATTCCTATTTTACTGAGAGTTTCTTTTTTATTTTCTTTCTTTTTTTTTTTTAATCAAGAATGGGTGTTACAGCTTGTCAAATGCCTTTTGTGCATCAATTGATATTATCATGCGGGTTTCCTTTTTTCCCCTTGTTTTATTTATGTGGTGAATATGTTGATTGTTTTCTAGTCTTGAACCATCTTTGCATACCTAGTATGAATCCCACTTGATCATGATGGGATTTTTTTTTTGTTTTGAGATGTTGCTGGATTCTGTTGTCTAGTATTTTGTTGAGAATTTTTGCATCAGTGTTCATGTATTGGTCTATAATTTTTTAAATACCTTATCAGACAGTTCTAATAGAATTTCTTCTTCTGGAGGATGCTATGGCTCTCTATTTTGGTCACTTGTTTGAACCCTCTCCAGGGTATGTGTGTGATCTGTAATGTCCTTTGTCTTGGAGACATTGTAGTTCTGTGCTCATTTGTTGATTGTATGTTTGTTTGCTTTACCCTGATTTTCTCTTTTGTTCTGTTTTAATATATCCAGTCACCAGGGCGGGCATGTTACTCCAGTTGCCAGTTTGGCAGCCCTGGGGCACTCACTGCCTGTCTCTGGGTGGATTTGGTAGCATCTGGGAGTGTAGGCACAAGCCTTAGATCACTGATCATGCAGAGCTGAGGGCAGATGGGGCGGGTATTGGCCACCATCTGTCATTATTGTGTCCAGTGGTGCTGAAGTGGGTGATGGCATTCGTCCAGTGGGTGGGACAGCAGGTGTGGGTGGGTATGACTGAGTAGGGTCTCTGGCTTCCAACAGCTGGGGAAAGATAGGAGGGAAAAGGGGGAGTAGAAGAGAGGTAAAAAGTGGAAAAGAAAAATACAAGGGGTGGGTGGGAAAGGGAGACCTAAGAAGAAAGAAAAGATAAAAGGCAAAAAACAAAACAAAGCAAAAGCACTGCGTAGTATTGTCATAAATGGCCACCACAAAACACAGCTGCACTGGAGATGTGGCACTCACTCCATAGGAGCACCACCACATACGGAGGGTCATGGGCAGCACTACTGAACACAGAGGTGGTAGGAAGTGAGATCCTTTCTTAGGCAGATCTAAATAAATAGATAGATAGATAAAAGATAATAAATAATAAATAGGAAGAAAAAAAGTGGGGGGAGAGTGGAAGAAAAAAACAGGGGAGAGGGAAGGACTGAGAAAGGAGAAGAAATAAAAATAAAAAAGAATTTAAAAACTGATGCAAGGTTAGCCACCAAACATAGTTGCAGCAAGATCATGGAGTTCACTCCAAGGGAGTGTGCACTGCCATCCATGGAGGGCTGGGACTGGATGCTGCTGACCAAGGAGGAGAGTTGGAATAAAAATAGAAAAATAGAGGTACTGAAGAGGAAAACAAGCAGCAGAAGATGGAAGAACTAAGAAGAAGGAAAAAAGAGAAAGAAAGAACAAAGCAGCACAGTACTGGCAAAAGTGCCAGCTACGAGACATGGCTGCCCACAAATGCAGCATCAGCTCCGTTGGCAAGTGCACCTTAACCAGGGCGGGGTAGGGTCAGGCACTGCTAACTACATGGGCAGTGAGAAAGAGGCTCCTGTTCCTCATGATACCCTCCCATCCACCACCACCCCCCTCCAAAAAAAGGGTAAGGACATAAGAAAAGGAAAAAAGAAAAGCAGAGGTAGACAGAACCACTAAGCAGAAAGAGAAAGAAAAAAGGCAGCTCAGCACAGGCATGGGGAAAGCTGGACCAGCTGCAAGGCGGGTGGGGATGCAGCGGCCCACACCTCTCGTCACAGGAAGGATGGGCAAGTTAGGAGGGGAGAACACAACTCTGTGGTTGCCTGATCACCATTGTGGGTGCTGGTGAAGTCCTGGGCAATTGGAACTGGTTATCTGATTCCTGCTTCAGTGAGAACACTGCTTGCAGTAATTCAAAATAGCCACACTGTGACAGTAGGCAGTTTACTGCTCCTTGTCACTGTTTTTATTCTTCCTCTCATAGGTATTTGATCTCCATTTTCATCTTTTTTTTTGAAGCTCTGGGATCCAGGATTGTTATCTGTTTCTCTTTTTTTTTTCGAGTCTTTGCTGTAGAAGATAGGGATAGTGTACTTGTCTAGTCCACCATCTTGGAGCCTTCCCCATCATGTTTTGTAATTTTTATTGTATTTCAGTCTTTTATATCCATGATTAGGTTAATTCCTAGCTATGTTACTGATCTGTGGGCTAATTTAAATGGTTGTGTTGTCTTGATTTCTTTTTCAGAGTAGTCTTTGTTAGTGTAGAGGAGCCCAACTGATTTCTGTGTGTTGATTTTATACCCTGAAATAGCTAAATTCTTCTATTAGTTCCAGCAGTTTTCTTGTGGAATCTTTGGGGTCTTTTATATGTAGGATCATGTTATCTGCAAATAGAGAGAGTTTTACTTCCTCCTTTCCGTTTTAGATACCTTTTTTTTTTTTTTTTTCTTTTTTCCTTGTCTTAATGCTCTGGCTAGGACTTCTAGTACAATGTTGATTAAGTGTTGTAATAATGGGCATCCTTGTCTCTTTCCCATTGTCAAAGTGAATATAATGTTAGCTTTTGGTTTTGCATATATGCTCTTAATTATGCGGAAAATTTTTCCTTTTCCTATTTTGCTGAGATTTTTCATTAGGAAAGGATGTTACATTTTGTCTAATGGCTTTGCTGCATAAATTGATATAGTTCTTTTTTTTTTTCCTTTGTTTTATTTATGTGGAGGATTAAATGGATTGGTTTTCTAATGTTGAACCACACCTGTAATCCCACTTGGTTAAGGTGTATGATTTTTTTTTTATATGTTGCTGAAATTTGTTGTCTAGAATTTTGTTGAAATTTTTTGCACCTAGGAGCTCTGGTGCCATAATGCCTAAGGCATTTGACTTCTAACCAGAAGGCTGGCGGTTCAAACCTACCAGCCACTCCTCAGAAGGAAGGTTGGGCAATCTACTTCCGTAGGGATACCACCTTGGAAACCCAAGGAGGGGTCGCTGTGAGTCAGATCCAAATCGATGGCAGTGCATTGTGTTGTTTTTGTTGTATGCACATGAGGGATATTGGTCTGTAAATTTCTTTTTTTGTGTGCTGTCTTTGCCTAGATTATGTATCAGGGTTATGCTAGCTTCATAGAAAGGTTTTGGCAGTGTTCCTTCCTCTTCTGTGTTTTTGAAGATATTCGGTAGGATTGGTGTCAACTCTTCTCTGAATGTTTGATAGAATTCTCCAGTGTAGCCATCTGGTCCTGGGCATTTTTTTGTTGGCAGTTTTTTGATGACATCCTCAATCTTTTCTTTTGTAATGAGTCTGCATTTTCTACCTGTTTGTGTTAGTTAGTTTGTCCATTTCACTTAGATTTTCAAATTTGTGGGAGTCCAGTTCTTCATACTGATTAGTTATGATCTTCATCTCTGTTGAATTGGTTGTAGCTAATTTCCTTTCTTAATTTGGTTATTTGCATTTTCTGTTTTGCTTTTTTTTTTCTCTCTCTTTTGTCAGTCTAGCCAGTGGTTTGTCTATTTTATTGATCCTGTCAAAGAACCAACTTCTGGTTTTATTGATTCTTTCTTTTTTTTTTTTTTCTGTTTAGTTTATTTCTGCTCTGATCTTTATTTCTTTTCTCTGATATCTTTTGGCTTCTTTTGCTCTTCCTTTTCTGTTTGTTCAAGTTGTTGGCTTAATTTAATGATTTTTTGTCTTCCTTTTTAATGCATTTATTGCTATGAATTCCCCTCTGAATACTGTTTTTGCCTTCTCCTAAAGGTTTTAATATGTTATGTTTTTATTTTTGTCTGATTCTAGGAATTTTTTTTATTTCACTTTTGATTTCTTCTATTATCCAATAGTGTTTTAGTATATTATTTAATTTCTATGTTTTTTTTTCCCCCCCTCAATTGTCTTGATTTTGATTTCTCACTTCATAGTGTTATGGTCAGAGGAGATACTTTGTACGATTTCAGTCTTTTAAAATTTAGTAAGATTTATTTTGTGTCCTGACATACAGTCTATTCTGGAAAATAATCCATATGTGCTGGAGAAGAATGTGTATTGTTCTGATATTGGATGGAGTGTTCTATACATGTCCATTAGGTCCAGTTGGCTTAAGATTTTGTTAAATTTCTCAGTGTCCTTGGTGATCTTCTTTTTAGATGATCTGTCTGTAATTGAAAGTCGTGTGTTGATGTTCCCTACTGTTATTGTGGAGTTGTCTATTTCTCCTTCTATATTTGTCAGTTTTTGCTTCATGTATTTTGGTGTATTGCTGTTAGGCACATATCTATTTATAATTGTTAATGTCTTCTTGCTGGATTGACCTTTTTATTATTATGTGATGCCCTTTCCTCATCTGTTATAATAGATTTTGGTTTAAAGTCTGTTTTATCTGATATTGGTATGACCACCTCTGCTCTTTTTTTGTTCAGTTGTTGCATGGAATATTTTTTTCCTTCCTTTTATTTTCAGTTCATTTGTGTCCTTATATCTGTGGTATGTTTCTTGTAAACACCAAAATGATGGATCATGTTTTTATGTTTTGTTTTGTTATCCGTTCTCCCACTCTCTGCTTTTTGCTCGGGGCATTTAGACCATTTACATTTAAGATTATTACTGAAAACAGTGTCTACCTCACTCATTTTGCTATTTGTTTTTTGAGTGTTTCGTATCTTCTGTTTTTTTATTCTGATTTTTCCGTTTTTATTTGTATTTGGCTGCTTTCTTATGAGGCTTCTTGCTAACTTCCTTCTTTTCTTCTAAAGGTTTTTTTTTCCCCCAATGACTTTTTTTTAGTGGTTACCACATAGACTGTTGTCCCTTGGTATCCATGTGGGATTGGTTCCAGGACTCCCTCACTGATCCCAAAATCTACAGATGCTGAAGTCCCATATATAAAATGGTGTAGTATTGGTATATAACCTACACATATCCTCCCATATACTTTAAATCATCTCTAGATTACTTATAATATTTAACACAATGTAAATGCTATATAAATAGCACTTTATGCTCCTTTGAGGGATTGTTTTCACCACTTAATTTTTTTTGTTCTGAATGTTTAAGATCTGTGGTTGGTTGAATCCATGGATATGGAATCCGTGGATAAGAAGTGCTGACTCTGTTACAATACACAACTTATAATTGTAAGAGTGTTTAACATGAACAGTCAACGTGCAACCTTCACATAATAAATGTATTTTTTATATGCTCCACCCTCTGCCATATCTGTTGGTGTGTCTCCATTAATATCAATTGACGACCTATATTTGATAAGTTTACTTTGTACTTTTTTTCTTACAAACTTAATCTTGTATTGTTTATGGGATTTAATTATTAAGTTTATTCTCTGAAAATATATACTTAGTTCTTATGATTGCTTGTGTTGTTGCGTTGTTCCCTCTCTTATTTTTCATTTACTTATATTTCCCATTTATAGATATGAGTTTTTATTTAATGCTCTTGCCTTCTCATTTGGAGTAATACTTGCAAAGCTGGTCTTGTAGTGGCCAATTTCCAGAGCTTCCGTTTGTTTGAGAATGCCTTAATTTCCCGTTCCTTTTTGAATGACAACTTTGCTGAGTAAAGAATTCTTAGTTGGTAATTATTTTCATTGAGTACTTTATATGTATTTCATTAAGTACTTTATATATATTAAAAAATAAACCAAAAAACCAAATTCACTGCCATTGAGTTGATTTCAAGTCATAGCAACCCCTCCTTGGGTTTCTGAGGTGGTTTCTCTACAGAAGTAAATTGCCCAATCTTCCTTCTGAGCAGTGGCTGGTAGATTTGAACCACCAGCCTCCCAGTTAGCAGTCAGATGCCTTAGGCACTACACCACCAGAGCTCCTACTTTATATATGTCGCTCCATTATTTCCTGGCCTCTAGTTTTCTCTGGTGGCGTAGTGCCTAAGGCACTTGACTGCTAGCCAGAAGGCTGGCGGTTCAAACCCACCAGCCACTCCTCAGAAGGAAGGTTGGGCAGTCTACTTCCAAAGTGGTACTGCCTCGGAATCCCAAGGAGGGGTTGCTACGAGTTGGGTCTGACTCCATGGCACATAACAACAACAAGTTTTTCTGGCAAGAAATTTGCACTACTTCTTATGAAAGACAGTTGGTATGTTATATTGTGTTTTTTTCTCTTGCTGCTTTCAGAATTCTTTCCTTGTTTTTGGTTTTCAAGAATTGTATTAGGTGTGGGACAAAACTCGGCCTCTAGTTACCCTTCAGGTATAGAATTGAACTCAGTCCCATGGCTGGCAGACAAACACTAGACAGGCTGATTCGGTGAACATAGACATCAGGTAGACACTCCTTAGAATGATCAGTCATGGGATAACGGAAGGGCAGTATTTGCACAGGGAGATAGCTCAAGGGGCAGGAATGCACAGTAAAGAAGGACACAGGGACAAGGTAACTACAGGGAGGAAGTAGAGGGAGAGCTGGTAAGGTGTGGGGAATTGCAGTCAATGTCATGAAACAAAATATGTATGAACTGCTGTATGGAAAGTGAATTTGCTCTGTAAACTTTCCCCAAAATCACAATGAAAAAAATTTTTAAAAAAGAATTTTTTAGGATATGGTGGAGAATTGATCTTTTGTGTTTCTTCTAATTGGGATTTGTGTTTCTTCTAATTGGGATTTGTGTAGCTTCCTGAATTTGCAAGCTTAGTTCTCTATTCAAGTCTGATAAAATATATGTGATCATCTCTTGGAAAATTGTTTCTATGCCTTTATTCTGTGTTCCATCTGTTTTACTTTATTATTTAATTTTCTGTTGCTTTTTCTAATCCAGTTGCTTTATTCTTCAGTTCTGTTAGTTCTCTTTGGGGTTTTGTTTTGTTTTGTTTTCAGTTTCCTTGTTGAGTTTCTCAGTTTGTTCCTCTATTTGTTTCCTGATTTCTGCTAGCTTGTTTTCTGTGCATCTTGCTTTCTTTAAACATGTTTAGCATCATAGTCTGAAAATTATCGGTTCTTTGCATTATTCTGGCCTCCATAGGAGAAATTTTCTCTTCTTCATGTTTTACTTTTTATTGGTCCTTCTTCTCTTGTGATTTTGAATGTTACTGTTGCTGCTGTTGCTGTTGTTGTTGAATTTGGGCCGTTTTGTTATTTTATTTATTTTTTTCAACTTTAAATTTTGTATTCTGGTTTTTGTGGGGAATTTTTCGATTGGGCCCCCTGGTGGCACAGTGGCCAAATGCCCAGCTGCCAACTGAAAAGCCAGGGCCTGCACCCCCCAGCTGCTCCATGGGAGAAAGGTGCAGCAGCCCACCTCTGCAAAGACTCAGAGCCCTGGAAACCCCACAGGGCAGCTCCATTCTGCCCCACAGGGTCTTTTTGAGTCAGAATTGACCCACTGACAATGGGCCTAGTGACTTCTGAGAACCACTAGAGGACACTCTTATCCTTAGATTTGTTTGTTTTTGGTGCTGATTCAGTTCTAGAAGCTTCATCGCTGGAATTCAATACGTGTGTGCAAGAGATGGCTTGCCTGTCACACAGGTGGGGGGGTCTATATGCCTTTCCCTCATGGGCACCCCTGCACAGACTCTCCCCCAGTATACTGTATGGACAAGGAGCTAGCCATTGCCCTCTGTGTTGCCTCTTTGTCCATAGTGTTACCCTTGCCCTGCTGCCCTTGTAGTTCCTGCCAGTCCTAGTGTCCATCCATCTTGGGCCTCAACGAAACTCAACAGCACTCTCTCACAGTGCCATAGTCTCATTTCACCCTCTCCCAGTTGTGCTACCTACAAATTTCCATGGGCAATCTGTGCCACCTTAAAAAATCAGGCAACAAATCCCTCAGATTAGCTCCCTTTCTGTGTTCCCTGTTTAGGGTGTTGCCCAGCCTTGTCCCAAAATTACTAAAATGAACTAGTGCTCCAGATGTTACTTGGAAGGTTCTCCCAGCTTCTGTGTCATCCCCACTCCTCCTCTCCCCCACTTCGGGACTTACCCTAACTCTCCAGCATCTCAGCTGCTATCCGGAGGTCTGAGATCTCAGTGCTTGTTTTTGTTTGTTGTTCAGTTGTTAGATGCTGGGGAAGTAAATGGGTGAGTCCACTTACCTTGCCATCTTGCTCTGCCCTTTCTCCTACTTTGTTCTTTTTCAAGATTGGTTTGGCTATCTGGGAAGGAAGTCTGGTAACACAATAGTTAAAGCTTTTGACTGCTAACCAGAAGGGTGGTGGTTTGAACCCACCAGCCATTCCACTGCACAAAGATAAGGCAGTCTGCTTCCATAAAGATTTACAGCCTTGGAAACCCTAGAGGGGGCAGTTCTACTCTATATAGGATTGCTGTGATTTGGAATGGGCTCAATGGCAGTGGGTTTGTGTTGGTTATCTGGGGCCCCTTTTCATTCCACATAAATTTGAAGATTGGCTTTTACATTTCTGCAAAGAAGGCTGTTGCAGATCTGATAGAGATTGCATTGATTTGGGTAGATTGCTTTGGGTAGTATTGACATCTTAATAATATTAAGTCTTCCAATCTGTGAACATGGAATTTCCTTTCATTTAGTTAAGTCTCTTCATTTATCTTAGTAATGATTTATAGCTTTCAGTGTACAAGTCTTTCACCTTCCTGATTTAAGTTTATTTCTAGATAGTTTGTTCCTTTAGATACTATTGCAAATGGAATTATTGCCTTAATTTCCTTTTCAGAATGCTCATTGCTGTTGTTTAGAAACCCAGTTGATTTTTATTTGTTGGAATAGTCAGAATTTCCTATATTTCTGGCCCACATTATGTCTTATTCTGACTATTGCAGTTGTCTTCCTGCTTCCACATGTCACTGCTACTCTTCTGTCAACATGTTACTCACCCATATGTTGTTGCTGTTATTATGCGCCGTGGAGTCAGACCCGACTCATAGCGACCCCCCTTGGGTTGCCGAGGCGTTATCACTACGGCAGTAGAATGCCCAACCTTCCTTCCGAGGAGTGGCTGGTGGGTTTGAACCACCAGCCTTCTGGTTAGCAGTTAAGTGCCTTCGACACTACGCTACCAGAGCTCCTACTCACCCATATAGAAGCCTCAATTTAATAAAACCAATACCAGCTACAATTTAGATCTACCTGTCTGACTTTATCCCCTATTCCTTTTTTTTTTTTTTAATGTCACCTTTTCTCATGAAATTGTGACTATAACTTTGCCCCATACATGCCTTCTACTTTCACATCTCTTCTTTTTCCTTTGGTCTGGAAATGAACTCTCATCTTTGCCAGTTGAAATCCTACCCAAACTCTGAGACCCAACTGCTTCACAAAGCTTTCCTAATCATAACAGTTTGAAACAGACCGTCCCTCTTCTGAACTCTGTAATGCTTTGTACTTCTCCCAAGGCCTCTTATCCATGTCTTATTTTCCCTGCAGGATCATAGCTTCTTACAGGGCAGAAAACACATTTTTCCCTACTTATTTCTTCCATAGTGCCTAACATATTACCCTCCTTATAATACTGAGTAATGAAAATTTATTGAATGAATGATAGAAATTATTTTTAAAATTAGAATCAAATAATCTTACACAAAATTCCTTCCTTTTATGTCTGATTTCTATAGTTCTTTCTATATTGAAATAAAAATAGATTTATGAATACTCATTATGAAGTGGAGACATTTCAGTCCAAGCAGTCCCCACCTTAGGAAGTATTCTAGGTACGACAAATCACACTTAACGACTATCTCCTTTGTTTGGTTGGTTGGTTTTTGTACATCTTATCATTAGTAATATGTTGTTGTTATGTGCCGTCGAGTCAGCCCCAACTCACAGCGACCCCTCCTTGGGTTTTCGAGGCAGTATCACTACGGAAGTAGATTGCCCAACCTTCCTTCCAAGGAGTGGCTAGTGGGTTTGAACTGCCAGCCTTCTGGTTAGCAGTCAAGTGCCTCAGGCACTACGCTACCAGAGCTCCATTAGTAATATGTAATACATACAGTGTTCAAATGTATCTTTAAGTGTATATGTAGTAGTTCTGACCCCCAAAGACAAATAAATAAATACCAGATTTATAAAGATACAGATAATAAAAGGCAATAATAACAGAAAAAAAATTTTAAATAAGTATTTGACTGTCAGAGTCAACTTATGATGGACTTGTCAGAATTGCAACCCCATCATAAGTCAGGAACTACCTGCATATGTAGCAGTAGAATTTGTGAACAGAATCTCTTGTCCTCAAACCCAGTGCCACAGTCCACAGTCATTGGTGATAACAGCAAGCGTGAGAGAGGGGGAGGACTAGAGCACTCTTGGGCCTTCTTTTGTTGTTGTTGTTAAGTTTTCCTTCTTAATAATGTAACTCCTTTCCTAATATATTATATGCATCTAATTGCCAATAACATTTAATGCTTTTAACAGTAGACCAAACATTACAAATATTCAACGACAATGCAGTAAGAAGTTATGTTTTCCCCCACTTAGCTTTTTCCTGTGAATGAAATCCAAATGTGTCTGAATTTACATAATTCAAAGAAAATATCTGTGTCATCATTGTGGGAACAAGTAACTGCCAAGTGAAACCTGACAGCATATTCCTTGATGACATTCAGTCATTAAAAGCTGTGTACACAGAGTGGGCAGCTATCTAAGATGGAACTGAAATGCAAATGTGAACACTCCTCAATTAAAGCTACATTGTGTGTATTGAGTCTTTCTTCAGAGTCCATGGAATTTTCAGGAAAAATATACTTAAGGCTTGACCTTAAGTACCTTGGCTCATTATTTTTTGGTCATTTCTAGCTACCAGTCTCTCCAAAGAAAACAGCTTTCTTGTTTCTTTTAGTTTTGTGTGTGCCCTGAGCTTTATTCCCAGTTGAAGCTATAAAAAAAAAACTGAAATAGTTCCAAACACTGCTATTGTTTTCTTTTTTTTTTCCCCCTGTAACTAATATTTAAACATCAAAGATACTCTGGTACTTTCATGTTGTAGAATGTATATAAGACCATATTTTCCCTAAAGGTATTTGCTGCCTGGGATTTTTTTTTCTTTTTTCTTTTCTCTTTTTCCCCCCATTAGCCTTCTTTTGTAAAAGCCGTATGAATCATACCCTTCTGGTTTCATAGGATCACTGGTGGTTGTGTAGAAAAGACTTATAATGGAGTCATATTATAAGCAGGAAGATTAGTTAAGAGATTTTTGAAAACTACTATGAGTTGAGTCTGACTCAACGGCACATAACAGTAACAACAACTTTATTTAAATATTTTAAAACAAAAAAACTACCTTTATCAGCCACCAGAAATCCCATTGTGATAACCAATGACCTTGGAAAAGTTTAAAACATCAGCACTTTAGGAAGGTTCTTCCTGATGCAAGTAGTGTCCTGGGCAGTGCTGACAGTGAACAGGTGCTAACTGGAAGGCTCGAGGTTTGAGTCCACCCAGAGGCTCCTTGGGAGGAAGGCCCAGCATGTTTTAGAAAGATCAGCCATTGGAGACTCGACAGATCCCAGGTCTGCTCTGAAGCCCATGGGGTCATCATGGTCAGAGTCGACTTAACAGCTTGTACTGGTACCTGATGCTAGAACTAGAAAACGTTTAATGTGTATTTATTACACACAGCTCTTACAGAATGTCTTCAAAGTTTTATTCACTCTGTTAATTGGGGGAAGTGTTTCATGAGATTGGCCTTTGGTTAAGTTTTTTAATAAGTATATACCATGTGAAAGAAAATAGTAAATTAAGTTTGTATGTCATAAATATTTTTCCTAAAAAAAAAAATGCTAGTTTTATTCCTTACAATTGCCAATTGTGTAGAACATTGTTTAAATATGTATCCTGAAGAAGCAATAATTATTATGTTTTTGTTTAGAATACCTGTTTAGTTAAACGGATTTTCTTAGCTACAGTTAGTGGGTAGAAGTGGAAAAGTATTTGAATGACTATGAAAGAAATCCACATGTCACCAAACCAAAAGTGGTGACACAATATAAATAAATAAAAATATGGCTCAAGTGGCTGAATTGGTTAAAGTTACAATGAATACATACCCCCCCAAAAAAGGACTACAAAGATACTTTCTTTTATATTCAAAAAGTTGAAGGTATCTCTAATTTGATACATGTGATTATCTCCTAAAGAGAGTGTTTTAAATGAACTGTATCTTCAGAGTGCTACTTTGTTCTTTATCAGAAGAAAATGTGAGGAATGGCAATTTAGGGTCAAAAATAATGCCACAAACCAAATTTATCTTTAATTACTGTCTAGCCATGGTAGGAATGAATTATCAGCCAAGACTAAGGTTCTTTGATCTCACATTTCAACCTTTTTGTCCTCCAGATGAATGAAATGGTCTTTTCTCAAATGTTCAACCAGCCTTTTACCATTTGATAGGACGATTA
Organism: Orycteropus afer afer; assembly: GCF_000298275.1. Classification (NCBI taxonomy): domain Eukaryota; kingdom Metazoa; phylum Chordata; class Mammalia; order Tubulidentata; family Orycteropodidae; genus Orycteropus; species Orycteropus afer. Next base: position 13,222,422 of record NW_006921608.1, on the reverse strand, counting down.
TTTTTAAGAAGGTTTAAAACGCAATCTGGAAAACCACATAGACTCTATGTGGCATGTTTGCTATTCTTAGCCTGGTCGAATAAGCTGGAAGTGGATGAATAATGCAGGTTAGAAAGAAAACAGATGCTGAATATTACAAATAGGAAGGTTTTCCAGCAATGAGACTTTCATTTTAGGACTAGATTTTTGTTGGCACTTTTGGCATAATGACGATTATTGTTTTTCTCTCCAGCTGTTACACATCTGTATTGAAGGTTGGGGCAATTGGCGCTGGTCAGAGCCCTTCAGTGTGGATCATGCCGGGACTTTTATTAGAACAATTCAATACAAGGGTCGAACCGCTTCACTTATCATCAAGGTTCAGCAGCTCAGTGGGGTGCAAAAACAGGTACGTTTCCTTGTATTCACAGCCCAGATGACTCGTAATTTGATGTACCACAAGGGGAATTTATAGAAATGAAAATAATTCCTAATAATTTAAAACACTCACATTGCTGATGCTTAGTTATGCCTATGGTACCAACTCCATGAGCACTTAAGTGCTTGTTGATGACCCTGAGGATGATGATGGCATCCAACCCTGTGTCCCCAGTCTTTTACAGGAGCTGCTAACGAGCAGTAAAATTTACTGATTTTCATTTCACCTCTTCTCCCTGTCACCACCTACCTTCTGGTGGAGGTGCTAATGAGCTGTGAAGTGGACAAAGGCCTTTATTGAGGAGGGAACAAAGCAAAGGACAGTTGGGACTCTGCATAACTGACAGTGGATAACCAGGAGTTGGTTCTCAGACGTGGAAGAACAGTCTGTGTGCAAGGGCTGGGGTACTTTCCCAGGACAGAGTGGGCCTGGGTCTCCAGCAAGCTCTTCTTTTCCTAGGAGTTAATATTAACTACAGTAAAAATTCACTGCAGTCTAGCTCTTGGCATATAAAACCTCAGCTCTCAGCACATATTTTTACGTATTTTATAAAACTTCCTTTTGGCTCTTTTTGAAGTTGTAAGACGGCAAAGGAGGGAAAGAAAGTATCTGACACTTTTTTTGTGTGTTCTTAAGATGTGAAAATGTGGTTTTTCAAAGATGTTTTTCAAGCATGGAGCATATGACAGAGTAGAAAGAAATAAAAAGGAAGTATTAAAATCTGAAAACTGGCTTTGCTGCACACACATCACTGGATTTGTCATAAGAGTTTTAACATATACATCTGGATCATAACAGTCCACCCAGCACTTACATAAACTGAGGACATGATAGGAATGGCACTCAGTCCCTGGAGAGGGGAGCTTGCCTTATCAAGCAGCAGGGGCTATGCTATTGCTGTATGTCAGGAGTAAGCAGGAGGCAAATTGTGAGGTAAACAGGAGGACCCATATAATTCTTGATCTGAGTCTAACCACAGACTGCTTTTCATGTTCTCATCACAGTGGACAAAAGAAATGAAAGCTACAACAGAAGAGTCCCAGAAAAGAAGCATGTAAAGGTTTTCCCAATAAACTGACCATCCCTCAGAGTATTTATGGATTGCCTACAGTGGAACAAAGCCCCTTGCTAACCAAAAGATTGACAGTTTGAGTCCATCCAGAGGCTCTTTGGAAGATGGCCTGACAGTCTAATTGTGAACAATCAACCACTGAAAACACTGTGCAGCACAATTCTCTGCCACTCATGGTGTCACCATGAGTCTGAGTCGCCTCCATGGCAACTGGTTTTGATTTACAGTGGAACAGGATAATGTACAAGATGCTAAGTATATAACACAGTCTCTGCTCTTAAATTGGGAATTTATATAACCCCATAATGCATACAATTGACACTAAGCGTGAAGGGAATTTAGAGATTTTATGCAGAACATACAACTTTGAGGTAGGCTTTGGAAACTGGGTAGAATTTGGATTATAAGTGAGCATTTCATACAGTAAGTAAAATATAAACAAAGACACAAATATGGGAAGAACAGGTTTTATTGAAGGCTTCTTGAGGGGATCAGCATAGCTGGGGTGAACTGTGAGCTGAAGGGTCAAAAGAAAAAATTGTTACTGATTGCCATCTGCCCTCAGAACTCTGCTACATGGATACTTTCTTAATAAATATCTGAGGAATAAAAACATCTTGGATTTGATACAGTTACTCATGGCCTTGAAAAGAATGTCTTGCCCACCTTCCCATTCACCAGCATCCCTGAGTAATGGTCCCTCAGCATCCGTTTGAGTATTACTTCAGATGATGAGAGGCTCATTCTATCACAGGGCAGTCCATTCCATTGTTGGTTGCTTCCAGCTATTGTGAAGGTTTTTCCTAATGTTGAACCAAAATCCGACACCATTCAGTCTGCTTTACTGTTCCCCAGAGCTTGTGAGGCCTGTGCAGCAAGTACACAACTTAGTGTGAGGACTCTGCAGGTCAACTCTCCTCTAAAACAGCCCTTTAAAAACCCAATGAGAGCTCTCATGTTTCCCCTGTTTCCTTTTCTCTAGGCCAGTGGTTCTCAAATGTTAGTGTGCTTCAGAAGCCCCTGGAGGGCTTGTTAAAACACTGATTGCTGGCTCCCACCCTTGGATGCAGTAGGTCTGGGGTGTGGCCAGAGAATCTGCATTTCTAAGAAGTTTCTAACAAGTTCCCAGGTGATGCTGATGCTCCTGATTCAGTCACCCACTGGTCTAAAGTTTCCCAGTTCCTGCAGCTCTTTCGCATGTGATTTCTAGAACATTTACCAGTTAGTGGAATGGCAGGACCCTCCGTGGAGAAATGGTCTTAATGATATCTCATGGTGGTTAAGCTCTTCGGCATCCTGAGTCCAAAGTTTATCTGTCCTCACTTGCTAGCTGTATGTTCTTCAGCAAGTTAGTTAACCTCTTTGTGAATCAATTTCTCCATCTGTAAAATGGGAATAGTTACAGCGCCCACCTCACGAAGTTTACATGAGGATTAAATGAATTTGTTTAAGTGAAATACTTACAAGAATCCTGGTGGCACAGTGGTTAAGCACTTCGCTGCTAACCAAAAGGTCAGCAGTTCAAACCCACCAGACCACTGTGTAGGCGAAAGTCTGTCAGTGTGCTTCAGCAAAGATTTACAGCCTTGGAAACTCTTTGGGGCAGTTCTTTCCTGTCCTGCAGGGTCTCTATCAGTTGGAATCAACTTGATGGCAACAGGTTTTTTAAAGTGTTTTCCAAAAGTGCCTGGCCCACTGAAATAGCTCAATAAAGTTTCATTCCTATCATAATGATACATTCTCAGACATGAGTAAAACTAGTTGGGCTCTTTTGTAGTACTACAACAGTTCCCCATTCTTGGATAGATAATTTATACTCAAGGAATGACACTAAATTTCATGGCTAAGTTAATATATAAACAGCTCTGGTGGTGCAGTGGTTAAGGCATTTTGCTGCTAACCAAAAGGTCGGTAGTTCAAACCTACCAGCCACTCTGTGGAAGAAAGATGAAGTAGTCTGCTTCCGTAAAGGCAGGTGGCCTTGGGAACCCAATGGAGGTTGCTGTGAGTTGGAATCAACTTGACGGCAGTGAGTTGTTTGGTTTGAGAGTTAATATGTACTGATATTCTAGGGCGGATACTATATTGCAGCAGTATATGCCAGAAAGCAAATAGTTGGTCATATAAAAAAATACATTTTGTTAAAATTCTTACAGTGTTTTACATATCTTTTTTTTCTTCCTGATTATAAAAGATTTCCCAGCCCTAGCACTTATTCCCTATATGACTTTAGACAAATTTCTTAACCTTTCTTTCCCTCATATTCTTCTTGTAAAGAAACCAAAAAAACCAAAGTCACTGCCTTGGAGTCAATTCGACTCATAGCGACCTTTCCTTGGGTTTCCGAGGCGGTGTCACTACATGCCCTGTCTTCCTTCTGAGGAGTGGCTGGTGGGTTTGAACCTCTAGCCTTCTGATTAGCAGTCAAATGCCTTAGGCCCTACGCCACCAGAGCTCCCAAAGCATCCAATACATATTAGTTCCTTGTTATTTTTATGTTAACTATTATAAAGTATTTTCAAGAACACAGAGAAGTGTAAGGAAGAAAATAAAAATTATATATAATGTACCATCTAAAATAAATATTATAACTTTGGTATATTTTTTCTACTCTCTTTTTTTTTAACATATATATACAACTAAGAAGACCGACAGTAATTGCAGCTTTGCAACTTATTTTTTTTTCACTATTATATAATCAATATCTTCTGAGGTTATTTAAAATTATCTGAAATTATCCTTTCCATAGTTGGCATAATTATTACTGTCATAGAAAAAATTATGGAGTTTGTTTAAAGTAAAAGCAAAGGAGATTTATGGGGGGGGTGGGTAGAGGAGTTCACAAACTGGGGTTGCACAGAGCAACCAGGCAGTTACAGAGTACTCCAGTTTGCTAGAGCTGAAGAGAGACGTTTATAGAAAAAAGCAGGAACTTCTTAGCAAAGTTCTGATTGGTTGACCTTCCCTGGACTTGCCCTACACATAGTTGTATCCTTGCAAAGTTTGTTTTCTTAGACCATCCCTAGGCTTGCCCAGACTTGTCTAAATATAACCTGGACTTGGCCAGACATGTCTAAGCAAGTCACATTGCCTTTTCTGCAAATTGTTTGTTATGGATTGAATTGTGTCCCCAAAATATGTGTGTCAACTTGGCTGGGCTGTGATTCTCAGTGGTTTGGCAATTATGTAATGATGTAATTTGACAGTTATGTAATGATCCTCCCTGATGTATGATGTGAAGCCAGTCATTTGTTGTGAGGGTATTAGGGTGGGATGCAACACCCTTATACAGATCACAGCCCTGATCTGGTGTAAGGGCAGTTTTCCTAGGGTGTAGCATGCATCACTTTTTATCTTAAAAGAGAGAAAAGTGAGCAGAGAGAGAGGACCTCATTACCACCAAAAAAGAAGAGCCAGGAATCAGTATAGCATGTCCTTTGGACCAAGGTTCCCTGCATCGGGAACCTCATGGACTTAGGAGAAGACTGATGCCAAGACAAGTGGAGATGTCCAAGGAGTGCCAGGCCCACAGATGCTGAAAGGAGACAAAGACTTTCCTCTAGAGTTGAGAGCTGACAGAAAAAGAAAGCCTTCCCCTAGGGCCAGTGTTCTGAATTCAGACTTCCAGCCTCCTAAACTGTGAGAGAATAAATCCCTGTTTGTTAAAGCCTTCCACATGTGATATTTCTGTTATAGCAACACCGAATAACATAAGACACTGTTGAAATTAGTACAAGGGTCACAGCTTTAAAGCAGAAAGCCAGGAGTGCAGACAAATGGAGTTCACTTTGCCCCTGCATCAACCATTTTATGATGCCAAGCACCCCAGATTTTGAAGTACACTTACAGACTTTAAGGTAGAAATGGCACCTGAAACAAAACAGAGTCTATAGAGCTAAAACAGAGTGTGAGTCAACCTTTGGTCCATCATTTCTGGGTATGCTGAATGCCTCAGTTTTGAAATACTCACACACATCCTACAAAATGGTGTCTGGTGTGCCTCTTGTCTTAGTTTCCCAAAGACTGTTAAACACTTTAGATTTTAAATACTCCCCTTTTCACCAAGCCCCTACAAGGGGGCACTGACCACCCACAATTGAGTATCCTTTCTTCTGTGAAGACATATCTTGAAGTTTATAGATGGCTGCTTGTCAAGTGCAAGCTTTTAAGACCTAGATGCTATATATTATAATGGCAGCCAGGCACCATCTAATTATTTATTTAATAGGCCTCATCTTCAGGATATATAAGTTAGGCCAAAAATACTGTGTGGAGCAGAGCAAGATTAGAAGGAACAATCTGACCATTAAAGGAGGTAATTCTAACAAGTACAGTCAATCTGGCACTCTGTTTTCCTCAAAACACATAATACATTGCATGACACAGGGAGTAGCTGACTGCTTACAGATATTGAGAGCACATGTCATAAATCGTTTGATAAGACCTGTAATGATTACAATAGTTATTAAAATTCTAACTCCAGTCTGCATAATTTGCGTAGCCAGGACAAGATAACTTCAGGTAGCCAGCTAAAGGTAACAAGAAAGTCAGAAAGGAGGGTTCAGGTTCAGATTCAACGTGAAACCAAGTGACTTGTTGGAGTGTTGTTTTCTGTATCTTGTTCAGCTCTGGAGGATGTGTTGGTCCAGGCACAAAAGGAGCTATTGAGTATGACACATATGCCTCCTTGCTGGGCTAGAAGGAAATCCAGAATTATTTTGTTGTGTAAGACAAATTTAGCCAAAAATTTAAAACATTTTTGTTATGCTTCTGTACTGCCTACAATATCTTTAATAATTCCATTTAGGCAGATTGATGGTGTAAGCTTTATTCTAATTCAGCCACTCAATAAAAAGAGAAAGAGGCTCTTAAGAATCCATATCTCATTCCCGAGTTCAGCTGATTGGGGTTGTAATAACCACAGGAATTAGAGGATTCTGAGGTTTTCCTTTTATGATGGAAAAAGGACTCTCTAATTCTTACTCTGTTAAGAGGGCTGGAATATAACTTCTGTAAATATTTCAAATGGTGGATTTTAAAAATGGAATCCAAAATTGTAGAGCTCAAGGCCAGAAATGCTCAGGGCAAAGGGCAGTATTTGCAATAGGGTCAACTGTGAGTGCAACATAATACAGCAGAGCATGTTTAATAAAGGACAGGTTGGAACAAGGGATCTGAGATTGGGATGGACCAGAGAGATGCCATAATCTGACTTATATGGCTCTTTTGATGGTGGTGTAGTTTATGGTAGTAGGTTGTACAAAGCGGTAATTATGCCTAGGAGTAACTAAAGGGTCAGAGTTACTGTGATCTGAATGGGGAGCAGGTTGGCAATTCCAACAGTTAGTTAAATTTCCAGCAGTAGCTACTACTTGGGCTACTCTAATGGAAGCATTTTCATCCCACATCTTACCAGAAATTAGAAGTACTATCAAGGGAAAGTTTAAAAAGAGCCTCATAATGGAAGAGAATGAATTGAAAGTGCTGTAATAAGGCAGATGTCATAAAAATCACCACTGTGATAACATAAAACCTTTGTCTACTTGCATGAAGAAATTCTTTACCACATAGCAAATCCTAGTTGGAAAAATAAAGTTACTTAAAAGGCAATATTAAGTGAGTATAATGATTTCAGTAGCCTGCATAACCAAACAGTCAGGTGATAAGGCCTACCTGATACAATGTGGCAATTATCGTAAGAGTAGCTATGATTTATAGGTCAGAATCCAAAAATAGCAGCAACTTGCCTTGTTTTGTTGTCTTAGGATCAGCTGTCTGTGTCCAGAGTCATCTGTTTCTGGCCCAGTAAATGTTTAATTTTGAGTCTCATTTCTCCGGTAGGCTGGGAAGTCCAAACAGAAGGTTTGACTTTCTTCAATTGTGTCAAATGGATCCAGGGTTTGACTCCTCCTAATTTGGCTGCGCAAGGGTTGATGAGGGCAATTATGCATGCTCCCTTCCAATAAGGTTCTAAAGAATCTTTTAGTTGATGTCTTTTCCAATATATTTGGTCACAAGGAGAAGTGCTGGAGGGGTGGGTGGGGTTCCTGGACATCTGTCTCCTTATTTTTAAAGGTTTCTTTAATCTGTGAATGATAGCTCTTAGTAAAATACATTAAAAACTGACCATATTTTAATTAGGTTGCATAATATTAGAGTCAGTGCTGTCAATATTTGGAAGAATCATAGGCTTTTCAGTAATTATTTCATGAGAAGTGAGTTTATGAGATCCAAAGGTGATCATCTTAAATTCAAAAGGAGTAAAGGAAGAACTTTAGTCCAAGGTAGACTTAAGGTTTCACAAAGCTTACCCAGGTGGGCTTTAATTATTACATTGGTTCTTTCTACTAAACCAGAAGATCAAGGATGATAGAAGCAATGCAATCTGTGGTAAATAGGAAAAATTATACATAATTCTTGAATAACTTCACCAGTGAAGTGAGTTCTTCCTCAGTCACTACAAAAAGTTTTTGGTGCCCCCTAGGTAAGTATATTTTCAGGAGGTTTTTTGCTGGAAAGATTCGGTCATATTTTGGCAAGAAAAATCCTCTACCCAATGTGAAAACCCAAAAACTATTACTAATATATGTTTATAGCCGTTTCAAAGGTGGAAGTTGAATAAAATCTGCCTGCCATTCCAGCATAGTCCCAGAAGATGAAGGGTATCATCCAGGAAGCACCTTGAAGTGTTTTCTAGGATTGTACTGTGGGCAAATAGGACAATTACTGTTGACATGTTCATCAGCTCCAAAAAACTTTCCCACCAGTATGTTTTCAGAATTGCAACCATTTTGTTGTGTCTTAAGTGGGAGCCCTCATGTAAGGCTCACATCATAGAAGTATGCAATGTTTAGACATTACCAAATTTCCATTCAATTTAGTCTGAAACTTGGTGTCGGGGTCTTCTTGATAACATCCCTCCTTTTACCATAACTCTATTTCATCTTTTAAAGCTAATTGTTGCTATTTTTAAGGCATTCTGGAGTTAATCCAGAGAGATTGTATTTGTAAATAAATTGAGATAGTCTCCATATCCATCTCTTATAAGGGCTGTAATAATTGGAGAGGCAACACATTTAGTTGCTTCATCGCTGTGGCTATCCCTTTTACTTTTCCTAAATTGGAGTTGTTTTCTACAAATAGGACAGTGTTCTGCAGGCTCAGAGAATTCTTCAGCCCACCAACACTTTTCTAAGATACTAATCACTTGGTTATATCCTAGATCTAAAAGTTCATGTAAGTTTCTAATTATAGGAAGATGTAAATATTTTGGTAAAACAATTTTGCCTTTGGGTCCAAGCCATAACTTGCTGGTTGGGTGATGATAGCATCCAATTTTTTCTTATCTATTAGCTCCTTCTTAGGAGCTGCTTGTTAGGAATCAAAAGACAACTCTAAAGTAGCATGACAATCAACACTTTTCCTTTGATGAGGTTTGACCAAGGACTATCAGTGTTTGATAGGCAGCCTGCCTGGCTGCTATATCAGTGAAGTTGTCACCACAGATGATCTCAGTTTGGGGAACTCCTTTTGGCTGATGAGTTTGTATTTGGATTACAACAATTTTGACAGGGATCAGCAAGGCATTTAAGTGGGCTGATACAAGGGTTCTGTTTTTAGTGGAGTTCCCTGGAAATATTAAAAGTTTCTTTGGTTTCACATTCCAAAATCATGTACAATTCCAAAACAATACCTCAAATCTCTGTAAATATTCAGACTTTCCTGATGCTAATTGGCATGCTCCAGTAACGATGATTGCAGGAGCTCTGGTAGTGTAGTGCCTAAGGCACCTGACTGCTAACCAGAAGGCTGGCGGTTCAAACCCACCAGCCACTCCTCAGAAGGAAGGTTGGACAATCTACTTCCGTAGTGACACCACCTCAGAAACCCAAGGAGGGGTCTCTGTGAGTTGGGTCCGACTCGAGGGCATATAACAACAACAACAGTAAGGGTGATTAATTCAAACTGTTGAGCTAAGGTGGCTTTGTGGAGAGCCTTACTCTCAAGAGTCACAGTAGAGATAGTGACAGCATACCCAACTTGATAGTGGCTGGTAGGAATAGGTTTTAGATAAGAATCATCTACAAATAAAACTGGTTTGAGGTTGTTAAAGGGATTTCTTTTTAAGTCTTTTCTGGGTGTTAAAAGTTGCTCAGTTAAATCCAAACAATCATTCATACATAGGGTAAAATCTTTTTCATCTGCAACAGGAAGAAGGGTAGCTGGATTTAAGTGAGTTGTAGAAGGTAATCTAACATTAGGTACATCCAGAAAGAGAATTTTATAAAAGTGAGCCTGCTGACTCGTAAGTGTTGTGTTAAGGTAGAATTAAGCAAGGCAGATACAACATGAGGGACATAAACATCTAAGGAGTTAATCAGCACTATATCAGCATACCGCCAGCCGTCTGGTTAGCAGGCAAGTGTCTTAGCCACTATGCTACCCACCAGCCACTCCTCGGAAGGAAGGTTGGGCAGTCCTACTTCCGTAGTGATACTGCCGGAAACCCAAGGAGGGGTCGCTATGAGTCCGGTTTGACTCGACGGCAAACAACAACAACAATATCAGCATAAGTTTCCACTAACTTAGCTGTGACAGTTACAGCTCTCAAGCTGGGAGGGTACCCTGGGGCTACCAGGTCAAGCTGCAGACCATAATAACTGACAGATCTCTGCTGCTCTCCATGTCCTAGGCCAAAATGCTTAGGGTGTTGCCCAACATTTCTTGTGCAAATAGAGAAGAATCTAAGTGATAATTAGGAAAACCTAAAGCAGGGTAGTCATTAAAACCTCTCTTAAGTTGATGACAGCCTCCTGGTCTCCAGGCATGATCTGGAATGAACCTGATTCAGAGGCCTTGAGGTATTTATAAAGGCTAAGCTATTAGGGAAAAATTGGGAATTCAGGTTCTGTAATATCCACAAAGCCCCAAAAACCCTCATAGCTGCTTATTTTAGACATAGGGAAAGCAAGGACAGTGTCTTTCTGTTGAAGAATGTTTCTGTTAGGAATCCTTTCTACAGAGATCAAGTGGCATAGATATTTAAAAGAAGGCAGGGCAAAGTTGCAGTTTATCTTTAGAGACCTTATGTCCACCAGCAGCTAGATGTTTCAGTAAAATTATGCTGTCAGCAACACAGTATTCATTGAACATATTAATAAGTCATCTGTATGTTGTAATAATTTGGAACCATTCTTAAATTGCAAAGGTTGGAAATCTGCATGGAGGACCTGAGAAAAGTATATAGGGGATTCAGGGAACTTCTGAAGCATAACGGTCCAAGAAACCTGCTGCTCTTCCCAAGTGAAAGCAAATAAGTATTGGCTATTGGGATGCACAGGAATACTGAAAAGTGAACTGCAAAGGTCTGCAACTATAAAATAGTTGGCCTCTGGGGGAACAGTTGAAGGTGGAAAGTAAAGATCAGGAACTGCAGGAAATCTGGGGATGATAATGTGGTTAATTGCTCACAGATTTTGAACAAATCCCCCATCCTTGTTGTTTGGCTTTTTGGTGGGCAGGACAAGAGTATTACATGAATTTGTGCAAGGAATAATTAAGCCTTTACAAAGAAAATCTTGAATGATGGGGGCAAGGCCCTCTTTTGCTTCTCATTTAAGGGGATACTGAGGGATCTTTGGCATGGGTTCAGATGAATCTACCTATTTTGATAGGTTCAGCTGATAGGACTGAGCTGACTTCAATGGATGTGCTGGCCCAGAAGTCCTCAGGAAGGGATAAAAGAATTTCATGAGGAGGAGAACATCTATTGTTGTTGTTGTTGTTAAGTGCCATCGAGTCGTTTCCGACTCATAGCGACCTCATGCACAGCAGAACGAAACACTGCCCGATCCCGCGCCAGCCCCACAATCCCTGCTATACTTGAGCCCATCATCGCAGCCACCATGTCAATCCATCTTGTTGAAGGCCTCCCCCTCTTTCGTTGACCCTCCACCCTACCAAGCATCATGACATCCTTCTCCAGGGAATGGTCCCATCTTACAACATGACCAAAATAGGTGAGACGAAGTCTGGCCATTCTTGCTTCCAAGGAGCATTCCGGCTGCACCTCCTCCAGGACAGATCTGTTAGTTCTTTTAGCAGTCCATGGTACTTTTCAGCATTCTGCACTGAATGTTTAGCTAAAGTTAAACCCTGGAAAAGATGGTGAGGGAGTGGGGACTGTGGCAGATAAGGTGGCTGACGTATCAACTTAAAAATTTCCACGGCTCTCCATTTGTTTGCAAAGTAGCTTTTCCTTGGGAATTTAGTGCCACCATAGGAAAGTCCCTTTTCTTCCCCCGCAGAGCCCCTTCATTCTATATCAGATTGGAATGTTCTCATATTGATATTTCTTCTGTTTATTTTTCAGTTTATACAATTTATTTCTCCAGTGACTGGGTTTCTTGAGATAATTGCAAATGCCAGGCTTATGGTTATTAAAGGTTTTAGATTTTCTCTGAGTCAAGAGACTGTAATGGCTGCAATTGTAGGACCATGAGTTTATTTACTTTGGAAGCCTGTTTGGTCTCTATAGCTTAGAACAGTTCATGAGCCAAATTAGTGAGCTTGATATTGGGGGTGACTTACCAATCAAATGGTGTCTTTTCACTAAGGCTGAAATTTGGGGTTTGAATCCAGGTATAAAAAATACAGTATTAAAGACTCCAGAAGTGCCTAGTGCTTCAATCAGGGTGTTCAGTAAAGTTCTGAAATAATATAACTTGGTAATCATAAACAGTTCTGTTTTATTCTGTGTACAAGAGAGAACTTTACTCCTAGTAGTTTTTTAAGGGAAAGGCTCAGAGATAACTTTAAGTAATCTTTGGCCTATTGCTTCTGCCTCTTCAAGTTAAAAGGGCAGCCGGTTTTTCTGTATCTAAAGCTAAACTACTTTTAGGATATTTTGATTCTGCATGTTCCAACCACAATTCAGCTTCTTCAGGCCCTGTCAATATATGCACTAACCAAAAACCAAATTGACTGCCATTGAGTCGGATCCAACTCATAGTGACCCCCTCCTTGGGTTTCTGAGGTGATATCACTATGGAAATAGATTGTCCTATCTTCCTTCCAAGGAGTGGCTAGTGGGTTTGAATCCCAGCCTTCTGGTTAGCAGTCAAATGCCTTAGGCACTGTGCTGCTACCAGATGTAAATCAGAGAGATCAGGTTAATAGGCTTCAATGAGGATTTTAAGTTCTTGAGCAAGTCAGTAAGAATCCTCATGTAATCTGGGGAAATCTTTTACAATAACTCATAATTTTATGTCAATCCGTCCTCTCTAAAAGAGCCTCCAGTGACCAGGGATTGGACTTTGAAAGGCATTTCACGTAGAGGACCCTTAGTTGGCTTCTCACGAAGGAAAAAAAGTTCAAAAGGTCTTATCAGGGGCAGCCACTGGCAGGGAAGAATGGGTAGAATCAAAGGAGTAGGAATGTAAAGATGGATACAAATGTATGGCCAGAGGAGCTACAGATGGAGCAGAGTTAGATGGAACAGGGGCAGAGCTCTGGCACTGTGATTCCTTATTTTGTTTAATTAATTTAGGGACTGTATCCTGCAAGAAAGCAGTTTTACTATCCTGATGTCTTTTGGAGACTTCCAGGTATTGATCAAAAAGACATCCATTTATGGTTGTGCAATTTGGGGCTTTTCCTTTCTCATTTACTACACAAAAAAACTAACTTAGATAGGGCAAAAGATTGATTATCCAAACTGTCCTTAGTAAGGGAATGACAACCAGACAAAAGCAAGAAGCTTGTAGGACCAGAATGTGTGTTCAAGTGGTGAGCCTGCATCCTGGAAGGAGACTTCGAAAAGCCTTTGGAACTGGAATTTCCCATTTTTAATAAAAGGTTCAAGGTTGCCTTCAACAACTCAAATTTCAGACCCAACAGAATTCTAGTGGAGGGTTTGCTGTGGGCTTTTGAGCTTAAACCAATGTATGACTATGTTGCAAGGATGTTTTATTGCATCTGATGGACAGCCAATACTTTGGTCCATCCCCAGACCAGATTCCTGACACAGGAGTCTTGAATGCTCATGGTGAGTGCCAGTAGGCTCCCAGCCACATTTACAACCCGACTCATGCTAAAGTTCTGTACCTTATAGACTCCGATTCCTTTAGTGGCACACTCAAAGCTTTTAGAACAGTAACCTCCAGCCACAAACTGTGTAGAGGGAGCATGAAGCTCACAGATGCATCAACCAAAATGTAACTTGCAATATCAAAGTGAAACCTGCTTTGTGAAGACAAAACGGACAAGATAGTTCCCACAATAAAAGTCAGAGAACTTCAACACAAGGATGCAGAGCGTCAATCTAAGAGGTTGTTCACCATGGGATAACTCCCAAGAGTCTGTGGAGGCAGAGGGCCCAACCAGCTTGCTCTTAGTACTGAGGCCCACAGTCCTTGAAGTCTTGAGGGTTGTGGTAGGTGATGCACCTTCAGATCCTGCTTCTGACACCAAAAAATGTTGTAGCGCAAAATCACAGTCTGCTTAAAGTGAAAGAAAAAGGTTTATTGGGGGTAGAGCAATTGACAAACTGGATAGCACAAAGCAATCAGGCATTTACCAAGTGCTCCAGTTTGCTGCAGCTGAGGAGAGAGATTTATAGTTGAAAAGTAGGAACTTCGTACCAAAATTCTGATTGGTTGACTTTCCCTGGACTTGCCTTAGGCACAGTCACATTCTTGCAAAGATTGTTTTTTCACACCCTCCCTGGGTTTGGCACATTGCTTGTTCAGCAAACTCTTGAAATTAGTACAAGTATTAGAGCTTTAAAGCAGCAGCAGGAGTACAAACAAACTGTAGTTTGGTTTGTCCCTGCATCAGCCACTTTATGATACCAAATCACAGATTGTGAAGTGCCCTTATGTACTTTAAAGTAGAAATATCACTTGAAACAAAAGTCTGTAGAGGTTAGATGGAGTTCAGTTCAACCCTCAGTCATTTCTGTATATGCAGAATGCCTCAATTTTAATACACTTTTTTTAATGCATTTTATTGAAATATACTTTATGTACAGTGAAATACACAAAACTAAAGTGACTAAAGTTCAATTCATTTTTTTTCTTTTTCAGTGTTCCCTCCCCTCCCGTCCCACCCCTGGCAACCAACAAAGAAAGTTTCACTCCATATATAAACTTTTCCTTGACCCTCCACAACAACGAACTAATACTATATTTGTCCTTCTGTGATTGACTTAGGTCTCTTAGTATAATGTCCTCCAAGATCATCCATATTATGCAGTGTTTTGCAGCCTCTACATTATTCTTTACTGCTGCATAGCATTCTGTTATGTGTATGTACCATATAAATCTTAGAGATAAGTCTCTTGCCAGATATGTAATTATCAACAAATATTAATTTGTTGCTGTCATTTTTGTTACATGCTTTTTCGTGGTGTTGATTTCTTTGTTCCATATGCTTTTCTATGCTGAGCTCATTTTGTTTATGAATCGTGTTATCACTTCCCTTCATTGCTATTGTTTTGGTATTTGCTGGATATTTATGCTGATCCTCTTTTTTGATGTGAAGGTTTATCATTTTTCTATAACATTACCCTGTGATTTATAGTTTTCTTCCCAAGTTTAAAAGAGTCCATTCTATCTTGTAGTTGTCTTGACTTCCCTACCATCTAGAAGTTCTATAACGACACAGTTTTTTCCCTCCTTTTGGTTTGTAGTTGTCCTCATTTGTCAATTGATGTCTCTGGTTCCCTGTTTATGATCTTGTAGGCTTATTTACTTTGGATACTTCCATAGCTGGGTTGGTTTCTGGGTTATATCATCATGTGTGTTAATGATCAGTTGTTGTTGGCTGTTGTTGCTTCTCTGTCCAAATGACTCCCTTTAGCATCTCTTGTAAGGTTGGTCTGGTTTTAACAAATTCCCTTAATTTCTGCTTATCTGGAAATGTCCTAATTTCACCATCATATTTGAGGGACAATTTTGCTGGGTACATAATTCTTGGTTGGAAATTTTTCTCTTTCAGGGTTTTATATATACAATCACATTGTCTTCTCGCCTGCATGGTTTCTGCTGAGAAATCTAAGCTTAGTCTTATTGGTTGCCCCTTGTAGGTAACTTTTCATTTTTCCTGTCTGCTCTCATGATTCTTTCTTTGTCTTTGGTTTTGGTAAGTTTGATGATGATATGTCTGGGTGATTTTCTTTTGGGGTCCTATCCTGTTTGGGGTTCGTTGGACTTCCTGAATGGATATATTCTCATCTTTCATCATACAAAGAAAATTGTCTTACAACAAATCTTTGACAATTTTCTCAGTGGTTTTATCTCTTCCTGTTCTGGAATTCCAATTACATTACATGTAGGTTATTCCTTTTGATGGTATCCCACATGAATCTTAGCCTTTCTTCATTTTGTTTTGATCTTTTCAATTCTGATTTATCCCTTTCCAAAGAAGTGTTCAGGTATTTACCTTCAATTTCCCTAATTCTGTCTTCCATTGATTCAATTCTGCTCCTTTGCCCATTGAATGTCTGATCTATTTCTGAAACTTCAGTATTAATCTTCTGGATTTCTGTGTATAGATTTTGTATCATTTTTAGTTTTTCATTTATTTTGTCATTTTGTTCTTGTATTGTCTGTCAAAATTGTTCTAGGTTTTTCTCTGTGTTTTCCTTAATTTTGTCAGTGTTTTCCTTGATCTGTCTCTCAATTCATTGAAGATACCTAAATATAATTATTTTTAATTCCTTATCAGGGAGTTCCAATGCTGCATCTTCCTCTGGGATGTGTTTTGGGTCTGTATCCTGGTCCTTTGTTTCTCCTGTTTTATCTTGCTTCTTTGTGTAGACTGTGATGCTCTGTTGCCTCTGAGGCATTGTGGTGTTTTTGTGTTTATATTTAATTGGTGATTGTATGTTGGAGTGACTTGGCCACAATTTTCATTTTCTTTGTTTTGTTTGTATGTTATCTACACAAGCAGGATACTGTGCTGTGCTCCTCTCTTCCCTAGTTGACAGCACTTATACATTCACAACCTATCTCCTTTCCTGTTATCAGCCTCTCGTATATCCTTGCTGACCTTGGCAAACAGAGCCTATTCTTAGGTCCCTGGAATCCAAAGGAGAATCCTATCACTTTAAAATCCAAAATGGTTGCCACTTATCAACATTCAAAATGGCTGTGCCCTCAGTCACTTTAAAAATCCAAAATGGCCACTTCTCATAAACATTCAAAATGGCTGTGCCCTCAGTCACTTTAAATATCCAAAATGGCTGCCACGTGTAAACAATCAAAATGGCTGCACCCTCTGGACAGTGGAACATCAACAGCTCAGGTTGTCTCCCTCCTTGCTGTTTCCCTTCCTAGTCATAGGCCACCAGCGCAGTCATCCCTGCAGGCCTTGGTGACCAGGGTTAATCTTTAAATCAATTCTCAGGTCCCAACACCACTTGGAAATATTCAGGCTGTTGGTCCTGTCAGAGTAGCTGACAGTCCACAGCCCTGACCATCTCTGTACTTACTGTTTTCATTCAGATGTTTCCACTAGTTGGTGCTTAATCCACTTCTGCATACTTCCTTTCATAGCTCAGGGCTCCAGAATTATCTTCTGTATCTCTGTTAATTGTTTTTCTTTTCTTTGTTGAAGAGGGTCTGTGTTGCTTGTCTGCCTATTCCTTCATCTTACCAGAAGTCTCAATTTTAATATACTTTTACACATTTGACAGAATGGAGTTTGGCATGCATCTTATCTCAGTTGTCCAGAGACTGTCAAATGCCTTCGATTCTAAATACTCCTAGGTATCATGTGCCACCACCCTCTGTCAATTTGTTGTACTGTGGTGGTTTGCATGTTGCTAAGATGCTGAAGGCTATGCCACCAGTACTTCAGATACCAGCAGGGTCACCCATGGCAGACAGGTTTCAGCAGAGTTTCTAGACTAAGACAGACTAGAAAGAAGGAAGGAGCCATCATCCACTCCTGAAAATATTGGCCACTGAAAACCTTATGAATACCAATGAAACACTGTCTCATGTATTACCGGAAAACTTTCAAGGACTGTGAGGATGCTGCATGACTGGGCAGTGTTTCATTCTGTTGTACATAGGGTTACTATGAAATGGAGCCCACTCAATGGCACCTAACAACAACAATAAACATCATGTGGTGTTTCAGAAGTATATTTAGCCATTTCCTTGTTGTTGAACTTTAGATTGTCTCAAAATTTTCACTAAGATAAATCCTGAAATGAATGTCTTTGTATATAAATATACGTCCAATTTCTGAGTATGAACTTAATGCCATAGAATTGAATTTCCTGAGCAAAGGGTATGAAAGTTTTTGAGATGCTTGAGGCATATTGTCAAAATAAAAATTAAAAAAAAAATGTACTTTGTTTTTTCTCCAAAATTCATTAGAATCTGTTTCACCAGACTGACATTGTTGATGTTGTTGTGTGCCATCAAGTCTGTTCCAACTCATAATAACTCAGTATGACCAAGCAGAATTGCCTCATAAAGCTTCCTAGGTTGCATTCTTAAGGGGAGCAGATCACTGGATCTTTTCTTCCAAGGAGCCCCTTGGTGGGGTGGGTTTGAACCAACAGTTTGGCAACACTAATCTTTTTTTTTTTTAAACACTAATCTTTTATTAATTTTTTTTTTAATTATTATTATTTTAAGATCTTGTTTTACATTCAATGTTACGTGTACATTTAGTTTCACTCCCCATTTACTATGTCCAACCAACCCTAACCCAGTCTCCTCCACTCCCTAGCCTATAACCCTCCCCGTGTCCCTCATATTTATGCACTCCTGTTTGTCCTGCATTTCCTCAACCTGAATGTTGGTCCTCTGGTGTCCCATGGTCCATTACTCTAAGGGGGGATTATGATAGAGTATGTGAGTGCATCATCCTGGCTTGAGTGGTTTGCATGTACATCTTGTTAACTTTTGGGCTGAGAACCCACCCCTGGGGGTAAGTTTTTATTCCAGGCATAGAATGTATTCCAAGGCCATAGTATTGGGGATCTCATCAGACTTCCTCTAACGAGTAATTCTGATCATTATTGAGTTTTTGGATTTTGTTCCACATTTTTCTTCCACTCTATCCAGTATCTCCAGATTTGATCCTTTCCTGAGTGGTTGGCATTGGTAGACAGGCACCATCTAGTTCTTCTGGTCTCAAGGGCCATCGTGTCCTATGGCTGATTGTTTCCAAATGTTGTTGTTTTTTTTTGTTTGTTTTGTGTTCTTCTTCGCTTCCAATGCTAGGAGACTGTTACCTGCATCTTAGATGGCTGCTTGAAAGCTTTTCAGACCCCAGTCACTACTCACCAATGTAGGATGTGGAGCAAGGCTTTTTTTTTTTTTTTATGTATTTTGTGCCAGTTGAGTCTAGTGTCTGCCAGTACTATGGTCCTGAGAAGGTAGATCTTTTAGATCTCTCTCCCATAGTGTCTGGGTGTCTGTGAGGGATTACTGTGTGTCTGTTTTCTATTGTTTTTGTAATGATTGCAGGTATTTTGCATCACTGGTGTCTGTGCAAGATTAGCCGCAGCTGAATATATCTTTGGTCTAGAGTATACTCCTGTTCACTGACCACCATCTGATCCTCTCAGGTGTTTATGTGTTTATCTGTAGCCTTGTGTTTGGTGTTAATGGCAGTGCAGTATTGTGGACACATTGGTTGGTATTAGCATCTGTCATCTCTTATGTGCACAATTTGGTGTCCTCACATTTCCTAATGTTATTATGGTGGTCATAGTTCCTTTCCATATATCCCTCCCCTTGGAGGGATGTGGGCCCCAAGTAGCCCAAAATTAATCCCTTCCCTTCTCTCCCCATCCCAGAAACCTACAAAGTGAGTTCCATTTCCCAAGCAAAACCTTCTCTGTCTTTTCACAGTAGTACAGTACTTGTCTTTCTGTGATTGACTTATTTCACTCAGCATAATGTCCTCCAAGTTCATCCACCTTGTGAGATGATTCGTGTATCCCTCATTGTTCTTTGATGTAGCATAGTATTCCACTGTCTGCATGTACCATAATTTGGTTATCCACTCATCCATTGATGGGCATTTAGGTTGTTTCCATCTCTTTGCTATAGTGAATTGTGTTGTGATGAACATAGGTGTACATATGTCTGTCCATGTGCTATCTCTCAACTCTTTATGATATATTCCTAAATATGGAATTGCTGGGTCGAATGATACTTCTATTTTCAGTTTTTTAAGAAAATTCCACACCGTTTGCCACAAGAGTTGTATCATTTTACAGTCTCACCAGCAGTGCACAAGAGTTCCAATCTCTCCGCAGCCTCGCCAGCATTTGTTATTTTCTGACGTGTTGAACTTTGCTATTATTGCCGGGGTGAGATGATGTCTCATTGTTTTGATTTGCATCTTTCTAATGATTAACGATTGTGAGCAATTTCTCATGTGTTTGTTGGCTGCCTGTATATCTTCTTTGGTGAAGTGTCTGTTCAAGTCTTTTGCCCATTTGTGAATTGGGTTATTTGTCTTTTTGGTGTGGAGGTGTTGAAGTTTTCTATAGATTTTGGAGATAAGTCCTTTATCAGATATGTCATAGGTAAATATTTTCTCCCAATCTGTAGGTTCTCTTTTCACCCTTTTGACGAAGTCTTTCGATGCACATAAGAATTTAATTTTTAAAAGATCACGGTCATCAAGCTTCTCTTCTACCTCCTGCACATTCTGGGTTATGCTTGACAGTCTATTTATACTGTAAATTAGGGCTCCTAGATTTGCCCCTATTTTATCTTTGATGAATTTCATACATTTTGATTTTACATTTAAGTCTTTGATCCAACTTGAGTTTGTTTTTGTGTATGGAGTGAAGTATGGATCTTGTTTCATTTTTCTGCAGGTGTATATCCAATTTTACCAGCACCATTTGTTAAAGAGGCTGTCTCTTCCCCATTTAATGGGTTCTGGGCCTTTGTCAAAGATCAGTTGTCCATAGATGGATGGGTCTATATCTGGACTTTCAATTCTGTTCCCTTGGTCTATCTCTCTGTCATTGTACCAATACCATGCTGTTTTGACTACTGTGGCTGTAAGTAGTTCTTAAGATCTGGGAGTGTGAGACCTCCCATTTTGTTTTTCTTCTTGAGAAGTGCTCTGCTTATCTGAGGTCTCTTTCCTTTCCATATGAAATTAGTAATTGGTTTTTCCATATGTTTAAAAAATGTTGGAATCTGGATCGGGATTGCATTAAACGTGTAGATTACTTTAGGTAGTATTGACATTTTCACAGTATTCAGTCTACCTATCCATGAATAAGGTTGTTGTTGTTGTTATGTGCCGTTGAGTCGGACCCGACTCATAGCGACCCCTCCTTGGGTTGCCGAGGCAGTATCACTATGGAAGTAGATTGCCCAA
>NW_006921608.1:13181710-13200221 GCF_000298275.1 Orycteropus afer afer | reverse complement strand
TGAGGAGTGGCTGGTGGGTTTGAACCGCCAGCCATCTGGTGAGCAGTCAAGTGCCTTAGCCACTATGCTACCAGAGCTCCCTCTGTTGGCTAGTATTTTGTTAAAGATTTTTGCATCTATGCTCATGAGGATATTGGTCTGTAGTTTCCTTTCTAGTGGTGTCTTTCCTTGGTTTTGGTATTAGTATTATGCTTGCTTCATAAAATGGATTTGGGAATATTCCACCTTTTTCTGTGTTCTGGAATACTTGAGTAGCATAGGTGTCAACTTTTCTCTGAATATTTGATAGAATTCTCCAGTGAAGCCATCAGGGCCAGGACTTTTCTTTGTGGGAAGTTTTTTTTATGACCTTTTCAATTTCTTTTGTTATAAGCCTGTTCAAGTTTTCCATCTCTGAACCAGATAGTTTAAGTAGGTCTTGTGATTCTAGAAACTTGTCCATCTCTTCTAGGTTCTCAAATCTATCAGGGTACAGTTTTTCATAATATTCTGTCATTATCTTTTTTATTTCAGCTGGTTCTGTTGTGATGACACCCTTTTCATTTACAATTCTTGTGATTTGGATCGTCTCTCTTTTCTTTTGTTACATCTGCCGATGGTTTATCAATTTTATTAATCTTTTCAAAGAACCAGCTTTTTTTTTGTTGATTTTCTCTATTGTTTTTTTGTTTTCTGTTTCATTTATTTCTGCTCTGATCTTTGTTATTTCTTTGCTTCTAGATGCTGTAGGATTCTTTTGTTGTTCTGTTTCTAGTTGTTGGAGTTGATGAGTTAGAGTGTTGATTTTGTTTCTTTCCTCTTTTATGATGTATGCATTTATTGCTGTAAACTGTCCTCTGAGTACTGCTTTCACTGTGTCCCATAGGTTTTGGTAGGATGTATCTTCATTCTCATTTGTTTCTAGGAAT
Source organism: Orycteropus afer afer (assembly GCF_000298275.1). Taxonomy (NCBI): domain Eukaryota; kingdom Metazoa; phylum Chordata; class Mammalia; order Tubulidentata; family Orycteropodidae; genus Orycteropus; species Orycteropus afer. Next base: position 13,199,313 of record NW_006921608.1, on the reverse strand, counting down.
TTTTTTATTTCAGTTTTTGTTTGTTCTATTACCCAGTAGTTTTTGAGCAGTGAGTTGTTCAGCTTCCATATGTTTGCTGTTTTTTCTTTGCTCTTCCTATTATTAATTTCTAATTTTATGGCATTGTAATATTTCAGTGCTTTTGAGGCATGTTTTATGTCCTAACATATGGTCTATTCTGGAGAAGGATCCATGTGCACTGGAGAAGTATGGGAATTGTGCTTTTGTTGGGTTAAATGCTCTATATATGTCTATGAGGTCAGGTTGGTTGATTGTATTGTTAAGTTTTTCTGTATCTTTGTTGAGTTTTTTTCTAGTTGACCTGTCCCTCTTTGAAAGTGGTATGTTAAAGTCTCCTACTACTATTGTAGAGTTGAATATTGTCCCTTTTAATTAATTCAGTTAATACTTGCTTCACATATTTTGGAGCACTTTCATTGGGTGTTTGGTCTCAAAACTTCTGCTGATTTTCTCAGTTTTTCAAATTATTAACATAAACTCTAAATGTACAGAGCAGTTCAAATCAGGACCAATAAAAAAGAAAAAATTTCCATATGGTGGAAGTTTGAGGAATCCCTTTAGTCATCCGCTCTGTAAATGTCATATATACCAATTTTAAGGCATTTAGTGCCAAATCACATTTCATAATTTTTCCAAATGTTACTTATCATTCTTAAAAGAAAAGAAAAGAAGAAGATAAACTCTAGCCAAAAAGGAAAGAACTACTTGGAGAGCAGAAATGGAGATAAGCAACCCTAACATTGCATTTTTCTTTGAAAGAAAGTGTCATTTCCCACAGAAACTTGGCTAACCTATTATATAGTCCCCCTATCATGGAAGGCCCATACACACATAAATATTTTTAGTTTTAGCATTTCTTGTCATTGGTCATGTGTAGTTGAGCTCTATGTTAGAGCCATTAAAAAACTTAGCAGAGAAATGAAATGTAGGACAGAGAGACAGCAATTGATTTAGCCTAAATGGAGCAAATGGGAGATGGTTTATACTGAACCAAGATAATATTGAATGGTACAGCAGTCTACCATGCCAATTTCAAACCAACTTACACATGTATCAAAGTTATGGAAAATCCAGTTTCTGGTCAGTGCTTTTCAGCCTCTCATCATATATATACACACACAAGCAAAAATCTAGCATGTCTTTTTCAGTTGGATTAACTATCAGGGTAGATTAACTAGCATTCAGATGAGTTCTAGTTAAAGTACATCAAAGACATGGGGTTTGCTAAGTTCTTTGGCAATGATAGGAGGGGAGATAGGAACCAAATTTGTAGAAGAGCTTCATGTATTCCTGACGCCCTTACATCTTGGCTTTTCTTTCTTCTACACTCACCACACCACCCCTTACAACAAACAACCCCACCCCCAGGCCTGGAAACTTGCAATAAACTGCAGCTGCCTAATTACTAAGCCCCACTTGAGTGTATGTAAGTCCCTGATGAACCTTAACCACAGTTAATATGTCCCTGAATAATGGAGAATTGGCTAAAGTTTATTTTAATAGTGATTCTTGCTTATCTGTATTCTGCCTTTCCTATACCCCTTTCATTTCCCCAATTAAATGAAAACTGACCACATATAAAATTTCTCAGTAACTTATACATTACACTTATAAACTGTAACATATACTGTACATTATACAGCTAGTTACTCATGTACATATATTTGCTTCCATATTCCCCATCTCTTCATGAGGAAACCTTACTGCTCTAAGTACTTAAATGTATGTGTGTGTGTGTGTATCTTTATACATACACTTTTAATCATGGTTAAGATATCATCTTCCAGTACATCTGGTGCTCTGGAGTTATTCTTTAATATCACGATTCTTCTTGGCACTGATCTAATAAGAGTTCTGAAACCTGCTAAGTGAAATCATATGTAGAAATCTTCAATACACATCTTTGTGGCTTTGGAGAAAGAAGGGAATTAGTGTGAAACCTGGAAATTTGTATTAAAGAGAAACCCTACATTTAAAAAAATTAAATGGCTGTCTTCAACTGATAAATTAATCTTGAAATTCTACCCATAATTTTCAAAATAAAGGCATTATAAATTTTACCACTTTGAAGAAAAGCAGACATGCCTCTCACTAACCCTACATTGGAGGAGCCATAAAATATCACCACTCTGATGAGTGGCCATGTTGAATTTTCCTTTATCTGAGCAGCCTTCCCTCCTAGGCCACTTTTAAAGATTTTCTTTTTATCAAATTTGAAAGCTGATTTAACAGGCCTTTTAGTTGAAAATGAAACTATAAAAACCCACCAAGAGGATCTTTGTCTTTAAACAAGTGAGTCCCAGATGGCTGCAGAGATTCTGTGGTTTCAGTGAGAGATGGCAAAATTCTCTTCTAAATCTCATGAAGTCCAGAGGTTCTGGAACAAGAGCAGTATGCATCTGTTGGCAGGCCTGGGCACACCAAGAAAGAAAAAAAAATCCCGCACCATCAAGTCAATTCCAGGTCATAGTGACCCAGTAGGACAGAGTAGTGGTTTTCAGCCTTTCATCTCATTTCAGCCCCATAGGGTTTCCAAAGCTATACATCTTTATGGAAACAGACTGCCACATCTTTCTCCCAAGGGGTGGCTGGTGGATTCGAACCACCAGCCATTTTGTTAATAGCCAAGTGCTTTAACCACTGCACCATGAGGGCTCCTACATCAAGAATAATAAGAGTTAAACACTGCTTCTGAGATTTCAAATGTGTTTTTCAAGTTAGGCTACATTATGACATCTGTGGTGTAGTAAATTACATAGTGTGGCTTTTCTAGCCATAAGTCTTTGTAAACTCCATGGTGGGATTTGCTATGAGCAACTGAGTAGCTCCTGATTGTTAAAGTTATCCACCTGGGGTATTTCTGTTGGGAACAGCACTAAGTAATTTTCTGGGAAGTTTGTTCACTCCCAGGTGTATATAATTCTGATGTTGGGATTGGTTAGTTTGGCCACTCTACCAGGCTTAAAAAGAGCCCTCCTAGAGGCAGAAGAAATCCCTCTCACTGTCAGCTGTGAGACGTGAGAGACACACACTGCTGAGAGAGAGACTGAGAGACAAGCACTGCTGGGAGAGAGACAGAGAGAGACTGTCGGTGGAGAGATGGTGGGCTGAGAGAGACTGAGTGTGTTCCTGAACTTGAATTTTAACCTGTTGGTTCCCTAATAAACCCCATAATCTGTGAGTTCTGTGTGGCCACTGCAGCGAATTCTCGAACCCAGCAGAGAGGTGGTGGGTGCTGCGGGAAGAACAGTTGGTATCAGGGTTGGTGAAAGAGCTGCAGGGGAACAGCATGTCTGGCCTCACAGGGACAGGCCTGTGGTTACTGATGGTGATTCTGTCTTCCTCTTGTAGGGTTAAAGGAGGTCAGGAGATGGCACATCCCTGCCCCTTTGGCAGCATCTTACCACTACTCATCTGTCAGTCTGTTGTACTGTGTTGGCTTGCGTTTTGCTGTGATGCTGGAAGCTATGCCACCAGTATTTCAAATACCAGTAGGGTCACCTGTGGTGGACAGGTTTCCACAGAGCTGACAGACTAGGAAGAAAGGCTTGGCTTTCACTTCTTGAAAAATTGACCACTGAATACCTATGAATAGCAGTGAAACATTGTCTGGTATAATGCCAAAAGATGAGCCCCTCAGGTTAGGAGGCACTCAAAATATGACTGGGGAATACCTGCCTCCTCAAAGTAGAGTCAACCTGCATGATATGGATGGAATAAAGCAATCTTGACCTTCATTTGCTGATGTGACACAACTCAAAATGAGAAGGAACAGCTGCGAACATTCATAATAATCAGAATATTAAATGTACAAAGTATGAATATAGGAAAATTGGAAGTTTGTCTGAAATGAACTGGAACACTAAAGATTGATATCCTAGGCAATAGTGCACTGAAACGGACTGTTATTGGCCATTTTGAATCAGACAGTCATATGGTCTATTATGCCGGGAATAACAAACTGAAGAGGAATGGCGTCACATTCATCATGAAAAGGAACACCTCAAGATCTACTCTGAAGTGCAATGCTGTTAGTGACAGGATAATATCCATATGCCTATAAGAAAACCAGTTAGTACTACTACTATTCAAATGTATGCACCAACCACTAAAGCCAAAGGTAAAGAAACTAAAAATGTTTTACCAACTTCTACAATCTGAAATTGACCAAACATGCAATCAGGATGTATTGATAATTACTGGTGACTGGAATGTGAAAGTTGGAAACAAAAAAGAAACGTTAGTAATTGAAAAATATGGCCTTGATGAAATAAATTACTCCAATCACAATATGAGAGAATTAGGCAAGAGCAGCAATTTACTTATTGCATATACCTTTTTTCAACAACAAAAATGTTGACCAGCCACATGGACCTTGCCAGATGGAATGTACAGGAATCAATTTGACTTACCTCTGTGGAAAGAGGCAATGGAGAAGGTCAATATCATCAGTCAAGACAAGGCAACTATGGACCAGATCATCAATTACTCATATACAAGTTTAAGTTGAAGCTGAAAAAATTTAATCCATGAAAGCCAACATATGACTTTGATTATATCCCACCTGAATTTAGATACCATCTGAAGAATAGATTTGACACAATGAACACTAGTGACCAAAGACCAGAGGAGTTGTGGGATGACATCAAGATCATACATGAAGGAACCAAAATGTCATTAAAAAGAAAGAAAGGAAGAAAAGACCACAATGGATGTTAGAATAGACTCTGAAACGTGCCCTTGAGCATAGAAAAAAGTGAATGGAAGAAATGATGACGTGTAAGAGCTTAACAAAAGATTTCAGAGGGCAGCTCGAGAAGACAAAGTATTATAATGAAATGTACAAAGACCTGGAGTTTGAAAATCAAAAGGGAACAACACGCATGGCATTTTTCAAGCTGAAAGAACTGAAGAAAAAATTCAAGCCTCGAATTGCAATATTGAAGGATCCTGTGGGGAAAATATTAGATGATGCAGAAAGCATCAAAAAAGATGGAAGGAATACAAAGAATCACCAAAAAGAATTGGTTGACATTCAGCCATTTTAAGAGGTAGCATATAATCAGTGATGGGAATTGATGGAATACCAATTGAGATGTTTCAACAAATGGATGTCGCTCTGGAGGCACTCAGTTGTATATGCCAAGAAATTTGGAAGACAGCTACTTGGCAACTGACTGGAAGAGATACTGTTTGTGCCCATTCCAAAGAGAAGTGATCCAACAGAATGTAGAAATTATCGAACAGTATCTTTAATATTACATGCAAATAAACTTTTGCTGACAGTGACTCAAAAGCAGTTACAGTGGTATAGAGACAGGGAAATGCCAGAAATTCAAAACTGGGTTCAGAAGAGGATATAGAATGAGAGATATCATTGCTGATTTTGGCTAAAAGCAAAGAATACCAAAAAGATGTTTATCTGTGTTTTATTGGCTATGCAAAGACATTGGACTGGGTGGATCATAACAAATTATGGATAACATTGTGAAGAATGGGAATTCCATTCTTAATTGTGCTCATGAAGAACTTGTACATAGACCAAGAGTCTGTCATTCAAACAGAACTAGGGAATGCTGTGTGGTTTAAAATCAGGAAAGGTGTATGTCAGGGTTCTATCTTTTCACCATACTTACTTAAGCTGTATGCTAAGCAGATAATCTGAGAAGCTGGACTATATGAAGAGGGATGCAGCACCAGGATTAGGAGAAGACTCATTAACAACCTGTGATATGCAGAAGGCAGAACCTTGCTTGCTGAAAGTGAAGAAGGTTTGAAGCACCTACTGCAGACTTCAGTATGGATTACACCTCAACATAAAACAAAAATCCTCACATCTGAACCATTGAGCATCATTATGATAAATGGAGAAAAGATTGAAGTTGTCAGGGATTTCATTTTACTTGGATCCACAATCACTGCCCATGGAAACAGTAGTCAAGAAATCAGATGATATATTGCACTGGGCAAATATGCTGGAAAGACCTCTTTAAAGTGTAAAAGAACAAAGATGTCATTTTGAAGACTAAGGTGTGCCTGACTGAACCCATGATTTTTTTTTCAGTAGCCCTCATATGCATTGAATAAGAAAGATCAAAGAAGAATGGATGCATTTGAGTTGTGGTGTTAGCAGAGAATATTGAAAATACCAGAGACTGCCAGAAGAACAAACAAGTCTGTCTCGGAAGAAGTACAGCTGGAATGCTTTTTACAAGCAAGAATGACCAGACTTCGTCTCCTATACTTTGGTCACATTGGCAGAAGGGTCCAGTCCCTGGAGAGGGATATCATACTTAGTAAAGTAATGTGTCAATGAAAAAGGGGAAGAACCTCAACAAGGTAGATTGCCACAGTGGCTGCAATGACGGGCTGAAGCATAGCAAAGGTTGTGAGGATGGCGTCAGACCAGGCAGTGTTTTGTTCTGTTGTACGTAAGGTCGATGTGAATCGAAACCAACTCAGTGGAACCTAAGAACAAGAACATGACATCAGAGGACTCATCGTGGGTTCTAATAACCCCTAGTATATGCTGACGAAAAGTTTGCCTATTAATTTAGGACTCATGGTCCCATTGACCTTTATGCTTGTTATTGTGAATCCATTGTTTTAAAAGATTGTATCTATGAGAAGTGTACCAGTTAAGCACACTTGGTTTTACAAATATGTTCCTTCTAAAGAAAATTGAAAAGAATATGAGACAGAGCAGGAAAATAAGTGTTTAAGAAAATGCTAAAACTCATTGTTCAAATAAGGCATGTGAAAGCAACAATAACATTTCATTTTTGATCTGTCAATCTAGCATATTTGTTTTGGGTAAATAATGATTCATTCATAAATAGTTACTCATATTTGTGTTAATGATAGCTCATTAAAAATGGTGGCATCAACAAGAAAAATAAATTTTAAAAAATAAAAATTTAATAATGGTGACCAAGTTCTCAATGGCATAGGAAAATATTCGCTTTATCGATTAGGATGCTTTCGACTTCAAATTGCAAAGTATACTTTTTAATCCTCGTAACAAGATAGTGAGGCAGATACTATTATTATTCCTATTTTACATTTATTACATAACAGGAAGAGAGAAGGTTGGCAGATTCGGAGTCAGTTGATTAAGCAGTGGTATCTGCTTCTCTGCCATGTTCTTTGATTTGCCTTCCTGGTCTCAAGATAGTTACGAAACTTTTACATCCTCTCATAACATCTTTTGTGACAGAAAGGGAGGAGGGTTTTCTCTCCTCAAATTGTTTCCCATATTATCAATGAGTCAAATCTTTCTCAGCACTTTTAACAGTCCTCCCTTCTCATATTATTATCCAGAACAGAGCCCTATGTCCACCCCTAAACCAATACTGGCAAAAGGAGAATGGGATTGCCCTGAGTAGCTGGTACCGATTCTGACTCAGCCATAAGAGCTGGGTGTTGTGTCTGATGCCCCTGAGTATTTTGACACCTAAACCAAATCATCAGGATTTTTACCAGCAAGGGATGAAAAGGAGGGACCAGCTATCGAGAAGGAAACCAACAATGTCGGCTACATTTATGTTATAATGGGAAGTCTTCATTCTCTTTTTCGTAGTTTTTAAGTTTCCTTCAATGAGTAGGTATTACTTTTATGAGAGGCAGACTATCAGGGTGTTTATCAGCACAGACTCTGAGCCAGACTCTCTGGGTAATATCAGGCCAGTTATTCAACATCTCTGTGTTTCTGTTTTCTCCTTAAGAAGAAGGGAAATCATTGTAACATCTTCTTTAAGATTCCTGTGAGAATGAAACAATTAATTTGTGAAAATGCTTAGAATTGTAAGTACACTGTATGTGTTAGTTAATGTCATCATTTTATGATCTGGAAAAAATGCTTTAAATGAGGAAATCCAATCTGTGAAAGTCCCATTTTCCCCAATCATCATGATTATTCATATAAAAGAAGGATTTTGCTACCTAAAAGTATTCATTACATAAGAATAAAATTGTGTCAACTTTTTAGCTTAATTCAGTTTAAGAAACATTTCTTAATACCTACTATGAACTATACCTTTAACTGTATACAAAGCTGGATTTAATGAATAGCTGGGTTCCATGAGTTTAATGGATAATTCTGTCTGTCTGTCTGTCTGTGTATGTGTGTTAAAGATGCATACTCCTACAATGCTGACAAAACCTGAATAAAATAAAATATAATTAGGTAAAATCCTATCTGAGTTACAGATTATATTATCATTTACACAGATCTCTTGTTAGAGTAGGGATAGAATAAGTCCTTGGGAGTCATCTTCAAGGAACAGATTTGATCAGTTGCCCTAGTTTCCAGAACTAAAGGCTTGCTTCCGTCCCATCCTTTTTGACTGCTATATGATGTTGACTGACCACCTCCTGGTCAGTCACTTTTCTCCTAGCTTCAAACTATTATGTTCACATCCAGACTCCTTGACCCCTCTTCTCCAACCTCTTCTCTGGCTTTTTTCCCTGAGTCTGCCCCAAAAGTATGGGTCAGTTGCTGGATTTGAGCCTTTGTTCTTTCCCAGCAAAACGTTTTTTCTCTAGTGTACATTTCCGAGACTCATTTCACAAGTCTTTCTCCTCAACTCTGCCTTCTCCCTTAAGCACTGGATCTGTGTTTCTGACTGGGCACCAGACCCTGCCTATGTGTCTTGTCTGTTGAGTACTGCAAACTCAGCATGACCAAAGCAAATTCATTCTCTCCTTCCAAATCCCTCTTTCTTATTGTACTCTCTAATTAAGCAAATAACTTCATTTTCTTTCCATTAATATCAACATAATTTACTCTGTCTGAACTATTATAAATTTCCAATTAATGAAGTTTGAATTAAATAAGACTTTATATATTTATTATCTTTTAGATTATCATCTGTGGGAGACAGATCATATGCAGTTACTTGTCTCAAAGCATAGAACTCAAAGTTGTCCAGCATTACATTGGACAAGATGGACAAGCTGTGGTTCGAGAACATTTTGACTGCCTCACAGCCAAACAGAAATTGCCTTCATACATACTGGAAAACAATGAACTGACAGAGCTGTGTGTGAAGGCCAAAGGAGATGAAGATTGGTCAAGAGATGTGTGCCTAGAATCCAAGGCCCCCGAGTATAGCATTGTCATTCAGGTATGAGTAGTAGTACAACCTAGGATAGAGTAACTTTAAAATTAAATTGTTCTCAGTGTGTTCTTTACTTTTGCCAGCACTTAGTTTACTAAAAGTGATATATGCAGAAGTAAAATGCAGAAAGGTTTTGAATAGCACTTCTCAAGCCATTTCCTCCCCATCCCATATCAACCCGTCTGCAGCAGTTCCACTAGTTCTTAAAGCCAAGACTCTGTCCCTGTCAGATGGAGAGGAGTAATATCTTGAAAAAGACCTTGATGCACTGGGGCTGGGGAATGGTGGGGGATAGGGTGGTGTCCTCCCTGCTTGAGAAGTTCTGTGATGGTCTATTCCTTTTTTAACTCCTCTGTCTCAACCATCATCACTGTCACTCCCATAAAGGACACATCTTCTCTTTCATTCTCTCCCTCAGTCTTCCATCAATCTCTTCTCAAACAAAGTCTTTGTCTTTATGGAAAGAATTGGTCCCATCAGCTCCGTGCACATTCACCTTATGCCATAAAGAAGTCTGTTTTTGCTTAGTTGTTGTCTTTTTCTTTAATATCTATTTTCTTATGACTTTAAATTATTTTTTTAACCTCCAGTGTGATGCATCTATGTTTTATTTTCATTAAATAGTAAACTGTTTAGTATTTAATAGGATCTTTTTTAATCTCCTGTGCAGGTGCCGTCTTCAAACAGTTCCATTATTTATGTGTGGTGCACAGTTTTGACTTTAGAACCCAACTCTCAAGTCCAGCAACGAATGGTGAGTGCTTTCCCAATCCTAAAATATGGTATATGACTCTGACCTTTCCTGTTCTGAAATAAATTGTCAGAGTGACCCAGAGAAGAGATTTATTACAGGTTTGTTTCAGCATCAAACAGCTGGAATACTGCAACAAAGCAAATATGAAAGTTGTTCTGTCCTTTTATTTTTATAGATTGTGTTCAGCCCTCTTTTTATCATGAGAAGTCATCTTCCAGACCCCATTATCATACATTTGGAGAAAAGGAGTCTGGGATTGAGTGAGACACAAATTATTCCAGGAAAAGGGCAGGAAAAACCACTGCAAAACATAGAACCTGACCTTGTACATCACCTAACATTTCAAGCAAGGTACTGGAAAAATCCCTGCATCTTCCTAAGAGAACTTCTATAAAAAAATAGCCTTGTACTATTGAGGGGTGGGGGTAGGGTGGGAAATGGAGTTTGGTTGGTTGATGTGTTTGTTTTGATATGATTTCTTACTCTATTAGAATATTATTTTTAATTTGCCTTGTCGAGTGTTCTGTTGGGAACTCTGATAGCATAGTGGTTAAAGCATTCAGCTGCTAACCAGACGGTCAGTGGTTTGAACCCACCAGCTGCCCCACAGGAGAAAGATGGGGCAGTCTACTTCCTTAAAGATTTATAGCCTTGGCAACCCAGTGGGGCAGTTCTACTTTGTCCTAAAGGGTCACTATGAGTCAGAATCCACTTGATGGCAGTGAGTTTGGATATTACATATTTTTTTATTTAGTGTTCTCTTGGAGCCGGTGGCACAGCAGTTAAGCGCTCAGATGCTAAATGAAAGATAGGCAATTCAGACCCACCAGAGGCTCCATGGGAAAAAAGACCTCTCAATCTTATCCTATAAAAATGTATAGCCTAGAAAACCCTCTGGGGCAGTTCTACTCTGTCATACAGAGTCACTGTGTGTTAGAATTCACTCGATGGCACACAACACAATACACACACAGTCTTGTTTTAGGAGTCCCTGGGTGGCACAAATGGTTGAGCACTTGACTATTAGCCAAGAGGTTGGTGGTTTGAACCCACCCAGAGGTACCTCAGAAGACCAGCCTGGCAGTCTGCCTTGAAAGAGCACAGCCTTGAAAACTCTACGGAGCAGTTCTACCCTGCACATAAGGGGTCACCATGAGTCAGAATCAACTTGATGGCAGTTAACAACAACCACCCATTAAAAAACCCATTGCCAGCAAGTCGATTCTGACTCATAGTTACCCTATGGGACAGGGGACCCATAGGGTCGACTTTCTAAGGCTTTGATCTTTACAGAAACAGTTTGCCACATCCTTCTCCTGCAGAGCAGCTGGTGAGTTCCACTGCCAGCCTTTCAGTTAACAGTCAGACGCCACTTGGGTGTCTTAGCAACAACAACAATGGTATTCTCTTATTCTCTTCTGAAGTTTTAGATAAAGTTCAGCCACTCGCAGTAAGCTTAGAAGTAACCAAGAGGGATCACACAGAAAATTTAATCAACACGTAATTTCTATAGGGGAAGAAGAGATGAATAAAGATCTCACCCAGACCCCAAGGATCAGAAGAGGAAGAAGAAAAGCCAGGGCCCAGATTATCCAGAAGCTTTTATCAGTACCTCAGTAACCAAGTTTTCCAATAAATTGAAGACCACATTGGAAATCTGATACCTTTTTTGCTTTTTCTTCCCATTTCATAGAGAAGAAGATGATCCTTCAGATTGTGCTGTTCCCATCTCAACATCCCTCATTAAACAAATAGCCACTAAGATACACCCTGAAGGCACAGTTAATCAGATCCTTACAGAATTCTATGGGCCAGAAAAATCCCTTCAACCCATGTGGCCCTATAATAAGAAAGATTCTGACAGGTAATGTTCTCCAGCAATCTTTTCCGATAATGTTTCTCAACATTAAGAAATAAATGATCACTCAGAAAAAGGTTAGAGATCATGAAAGATGGGGGGGGGGAGAGTAGATATTTGCATGTCTGATCTTTTATGATCTAGTCTAGTAAGTGTATTTTGTAGATTTCTTTATGCATAATTTAGAACACAATTACATGAAAAGTTGCTTTCTCTTGGATACAAATTCAGCATTGGATGACTGGTGTGAAGAGGTATCATGCAGGATCATTGTGTATCTGGAATCCTTAAGCATATTTTGTGAATGCCGAAATCTTCATATTTCATTGATTCTCTTGGATGTGGTATTTGGAACAGGAATGAACAGCTGAGTCAGTGGGATAGCCCAATGCGAGTAAAGCTGTCAGTCTGGAAGCCATATGTTAAAACCTTGTTGATAGAACTTCTACCCTGGGCTCTGCTTATCAATCAGTCCAAGTGGGACCTCTGGCTGTTTGAAGGAGAGAAAATTGTTCTCCAGGTTCCTGCTGGCAAAATTATTATCCCTCCTAACTTTCAGGTATTATAATTTTTTAACCTAATACGAATTCTTTTCTCTCAACAACTAGCTTTTATTCTGAGGTTGCATTTATATTTTTAACACAATGAGTTACTTGTGGAAAACTGTCCTCTTAAATGCATACATAAGGGGTGTGGAATGTTCTTTGCTATACAAAGACATTTCAGATTTCAGCTGTCTTTGTTTTCCCGTCAGCAATATTCATGCTTGAGTTATCATTCAATTTGATAACTTGTACTAGTTACATTCTCATTTCCATAGTGTACAGGATATTTGACAGGCATTAGAGTTGGTCTGTCCAGGATGTATTGAAGATGTAGAGGCATGTTATGTGTTAAACCGACCCTTAGATGTTCTTCGTGGTTCTTACACAAATTCTCTGAGATCTGCAAGATGGACAGGAGTTAAGGGTTTCAGGGCAGTCATTTTTGTTAGGGCTTTCTTTTCCTTTACAAATTGACTGGGATTGCCATAATTACAAGTATCCACCCAGTTGTTGGTGATGACAGCATGGAATCATTACGAACACAGGGAGAAAAACCTAATTGTGAAACAAAATTTCATAGGAAGACTAAATTCCATGACAAGAGACCTTTCTTTATAAGGCTAGACCATATCAAGAAGACACATAAGTCTATAAGAAAACAGAGTTAAAAGGAACTCCAAATAAATGTTTTATGTTTTCCTAAAAGGAGAAAGTTTCAGAGGAGTTGTTGTTGTGTGTTTGTTTGTTGTTTTCACTCCAGTCCATAAACATCTTTATTAAATTGCATCCTTTTTTCCATTTTTTTTAAGTAATCAGCTACTACTTAATGGAATTGGAATCTTGATCTACATAGACCTAATGTTAAATATTATTCTCTTGTCAAATGAGATTAAATCTTCAGTTTTTAAGCCTTTGAAATTTATAGGATAGTCACGGTTTGAGGTTTTTTATTTTTGTTTTCCCCTTCTATAACTGTGAATGAATTCTATTGTCAATCAAAAAAGACATTGGGAACCAAAATAAAATGTATGCTGACATTACTCCAAAAAAAATTAATTAATTAAAATAAAGAAAAACTATAAAGATATTTGGTTGCCTTAGCAGAACTATTATACAATATAAAAATAATTCCTGAAGATTGAGGTAAAAAATAACAAAGTTAAGAAAAGAACTTTATAATTGAGGCATTATTTTTCCAGGAAGCTTTTCAAATTGGAATATATTGGGCAAATACAAACACTGTGCACAAGTCCATAGCAATTAAACTGGTTCATGACCTAACATCTCCAAAGTGGAAAGATGGAGGTAACGGTGAAGTTGTGACACTGGACGAAGAAGGGTTTGTTGATGCTGAAATAAGACTTGGTGCTTTCCCAGGACATCAGAAGGTAAGATCAAGTCTGTGTTGCTCAAGGGAAAAATAGCATGCCATCCCCTTACCCTGTCTTAAATGAGTTGAACCTTTTCTTTTTTGATCCCTTTTGGATATTACTTGTTCTAAACAATTTATAACAGTGAAACACTTGATATCTTAACTTCTCAGAACTTTCCATTTTACAATGGGTTTTTTTTCTTTACCAATGATAAATGCTGTGTCACATAATTTATCCAGTAACTGCTCTATTTCAGAACACTCAGCAGTCACTTGATTTATAATAGGGGGCCTGGGGAGGGGAGATGAACTTACTCCAGAATATCCACAAATTGTACTTGGCCTCGTTTTTTTTTTAGAACAGGAAGTAGTGTTGCTGACATTCTGAATCTGAGTGGAAAGACAGAGGTGACAGCAGCAGGTTATGTTCCTGGAAAAGGTGTATCCTGAGCAAAAGGCTCCCAGTCTCTACTGATTTTCCCACCAAACCAATGTTGTAAGAGAGAGTGGTGTTCTTGAACAAAGGGCTGGTACCCATCCTTTAAGAGGCATGAATACAAAAAACATACTTAATCAGTTGTTTAAATACAAATGCTATATGCTATTCAGCATAAGGGGAGCTCTGGTAGCATAGTGCCTAAGGCATTTGACTGCTAACCAGAAGGCTGGCAGTTCAAAGCCACCAGCCACTCCTCGGAAGGAAGGTTGGGCAATCTACTTCCGTAGCGATACTGCCTTAGAAACCCAAGGAGGGGTCGCTATGAGTCGGATCCAACTCCACAGCAGTGAGTTTGAGTTATTCAGCATAAGTCTTTCCTAAAGTCCATGAGAACAAATTAAGCTGAATAATAGAGTTAAGTAATCACATTAAATTGTATGTATGAAAGTACAGTCTCATAGTGTATCAGGTAGAGTTTTCATAACTGTATTAAATTGTCTTCATTGTTTTAGCTGTCCCAAATTCAGAAAAAGAAGGAATACGTCATTAGGAAAGTAGAATTCAGAATGACCTTTCTCTGGGGAGAAGTTAGATTTTTACAGGCATCTTTGAAGAGCCTTTTGAGAAAATAAATTTCCTTAATACAAACAAGTTGGTTTTCCCTCAGTATTCAAGGCTGGTATCCATTTCCTCTGAGTTGTATGGACAACACATGTTTCTGCTCTGCCAACCAAAGTGCTGTAACATGGGTATAAATTGCAAAGAGCTGTGAGTGTGAATCACCCAAAGTTGAATAGTTGTAAGTTGAGAACTACCATCAAAACCTGGAAAAAATACACAAACACTCAGTACCTCCAGCACCTCACAAAGTGGCCACAGCAAATGCTGAATAAATGTTTGAGAATAACTCAATGAACTGTTGGAAACAATCTTGACATCTCATTATTCTTTAGTAGTGATTCTCAAACATTTTGGTCTTAGGACCCCTTACCGTCTTAATATTGAGAAACCAAAGACTGTATTTCCGTGGGTTATATCTACTGATACTTAACCAAATCAGAAATCAAAAGAGACATTTTTAAAGCAAAGAATACACAAGTATGCATTCCACTCGGCATCAGAGTGATGACTTTATCACACACCATGTAGCCTCTGGAAAAGTCTACTGTACACTCATGAGAGAAATAGAATGCAAAAGATGAATAATATCATAGTATTATAAGAATCGTTTTGCTCTTGGGACCTGCTGAAAAGGTCTCAGAGACTCCTGCAAGGGTTCCCCAGACCAAACTTTGAGGTCTGCTTTCCTATAGCAAATCTCACATTGATCGATAATTATAAGTTATTAGAATCTACTGTTTGAATATTCTTAGCCAAATTCTATTCTTTATTTACCATTCAGTGTATGGTACGAGTCTTTTTTTTTTTATTTTTTAATTGTGATTTGGGTGAAAGTTTACAGAGTAATTTCATTTTCCATACAGAAGGTCGTACACATTTTGTTTCATGACGTTGCCTACAATTTCCCACAATGTAACAGCTCTCTTCCTACTTCGTCCCCATAGTTACCTCTTCCCTATGTCCTTGCCTCTCATGAACTCCTGCCCCCTGAGCAGTCTCCCTGTGCATACACTGCCCTTCTGTTCTCCCATGATTGATCTCTCCATATGCCGGTCTTTTATTTGGCTGGAAGCCACAAGAGTTCAATTCCAGACCTAAAGGAAAGCTAGGGGCCATAGAGTCAGAGGTTTCACTAGGCCCTATCAGACCAGTGAGTCTGGTCTTTCTTTATTTTTTTTAATAATTTTGAGTTTTGTTCCACATTGTTCTTCCGCTCTATCCAGGATGTCCTACACAGAAAACCCTCTGAGTGGTTGACAATGGTAGCTGGGCACCATCTAGTTCTTCTGGTCAGTATGAGTCTTTTTAAGAGTATGGAAATAAGAATTTTCTTTCACTTAAAGTAGTTCTACCAATATCTTATTTAAAAGCTTATGTCTTAATTATCTGGTGCTACTCTAACAGAAATACCACAAGTAAATGGTTCGACAAACAGGAATCTGTTCTCTCACAGGTTAAGAGACGAGAAGTCCAAGTTAAGAGTGCCAGCTCTAAGAGAAGGTTTTATCACTCCTTCAGCTCTGGGTGAAGATTTTTGTCTCCAACATCTGTGGGCCCAGAGACCCCTGGAGGTGTCTATATGTCTTGGCATCAGTCTTCCTCTGGGTTTAGGAATTTCTCAACACTGGGACCCTGGGTCCAAAGATGTACTCTGTTCCCAGCTCATCTTTCTTGGTGGTAGTCAGGTCCCTCCTTCTCTCCCTTTATCTCTTGTAAAAGATGATACAGGCCACACCTCAGATAAATTCCCCTTATGTCAGATCAGGGCTTTGACCTGAATAAGGGTGTTGCATTCCACCCTAGTTCCTTACAACTGATTGGCTGATCACATCATGGGGGGAGATTACATCATTACATAATTGCCAAATTACACTATCACATAACTACCAAACCACTGAGAGTCATGGTTCAGTCAAGTTGACACATATTTTGAGGGGACACAGCTCAATCCATGACACTATAGATGGAATAGAGAAATCAGGAAAATGAGGGCTGAGAAGGTCATTTTAATTAGGGATTAGGCCATTGCTTTGGAAGAATGGTGGGGATAGAAGCTAGACTAAGTATGAGGGTTTGGGGGTATTTGGCTAGGAAGGAGAAGATTGACCAGCAGTTTGATGGAGATAGTGGAGTCAAGGTTTTCTTTTATTTATTGATTGATTGATTGAGATTTGGGTGAAAATTTACAGAGCAAATTCACTTTCCATACAGCAGTTTGCATATACTTTGTCTCATGACATTGACCACAGTTTACCACAATGCAACAGCTCCCCTCCCACTTCCTCCCCATAGTTACATCTCCCCAGTGTCCATCCCTTCATGGACTCCTGCCCCCTGAGCTGTCTCCCTGTGCATAGGTAGCCCTTCTTTCGCAATGATTATTCTCTCCAAGGAGTGTATCTACCTCAGGTAAATGTTCAACTCATATGCCTGTCTTCTGTTTGGCTGGAAACCACAGGTGTCGGTTCAATTCCAGATCTGAAGGGCAGCTAGGCACCATAATCTCAGTGGTCCCACCAGGCTCTATCGGACAAGCAATCCTGGTCCCCCACACACACACACTCTTTTTCTTTGTCCAAATGATTTTGAGTTTTGTTCCATATTGTTCTCCCTCTCTATCCAGGATCCCCTACAAAGATCCCCTTCCAAGTGGATGACAGTGGTAGCCGGGCACCATCTAGTTCTTCTGGTCTCATAGTCATATAGGCTGCAGATCGGATGGTCTACCAGTCGCTCGGACTAATTGTTTCCATAAATTTTGGTTTTCTTCATTCTTCTTTGCTCTGGACAAGGAGAAACCCATTGTTGCATCTAGATGGCAGCTTGCTAGCTTTTAAGATCCCAGTCACTACTCACCAAAGTAGGAGGTGGAAC
>NW_006921608.1:13178398-13178990 GCF_000298275.1 Orycteropus afer afer | reverse complement strand
AATTCCTTATCAGAGAGTTCCAGTGCTGCTGCTTCCTCAGGGATGTGTTCTGGGTCTGTATCCTGCTCCCTTGTTTCTACCACTTTATCCTGCTTCTTTGTGTGGACTGTGATGGTCTTTTCTCTTCGAGGCATCGTGGCGTTGTTGTATTTAGATCTCTGTTATCTGTTTGTGAAGAGCAGTCAAGGTAATTCTGGTTCTTCTTGGTGGTTTTTATTGTTGGCCCGTTGGTGGAGAAGGAGGTAGTGGCTCTCGCTTAGTAAGTGAAGTTGCAGGAGTTGTGGGTGTAGTTGTGTCTTATGGGGACTGTTGTCTCCCACTCAATTAGACACAAATTACCATTGAATAACCTTCAAAAAACTAAAAGCACAGGGACAAAAAAACACGCCATGTAATCACACAGTAACAGTAACCAAAAAAAAGAAAAAAGGGAAAAAGAAGAAGAAAAAAACAAGAAAACCTACAATATCTGGGGATAGGGCATTAAGAGAAAAAAGTAGAGGAGGAGAATAATGAAGGGGAAAAAGAAAAACAAGGAATGGGTTTACCACGAGAAAAAAAGGAAAAAAAAAAACCATAAAAAAAAAAAAAA
>NW_006921608.1:13176376-13177633 GCF_000298275.1 Orycteropus afer afer | reverse complement strand
TCTTTGTTGAAGAGGGTCTGTGCAGTCTTTCTGCCTAGTCCGCCATCTTGCCAGAACTCCTGGTTTTCTTTGGTTTATTTTTATTCTTCATTAAAAAGAAAAGGAGACTAGGCACCAGCACCTCACAACCCTGGAATGTTAGGCAGAATTGACCTTGCTACTTAACAATTCCTGCCAGCAGACAAGAAGGAAAGAAGGAAGCTCTCATGATACTTACGCAGAGTGGAGTGGGAGCAGCAGGCGCTACTGAACAGCACTGGAAGGCTGAGCTATAATACGAATTTATACCTTCCCACAAGTAATTGTTGTGTGCTGTCCAGTTTATTCTAATTCATAGTGACCCCATGTCACAGAGTACACCATAGGGTTCCTGGGCTATAATCTTTATGGGAGCAGATCACCAGGTCCCTTTCCCACAGAGCCACTGGGTGAGTTTAAACTGCTAACCTTCCAGTTAACAGCCAAGCGTTGAACCATTGCACCACTAGGGCTTCTTTTTGAGGCAAGAGGATTCATTGCTCTCAAGATAGCAGCTTCTTTGCTTCTAAGGTACCATCAATACAGTAAAATCCAGTAAGCATTGACTTGGCATTTACTAAGTGTCAGCCATAATGCATCAGAAGCAGAATTGTCTAAAATTGTTCTGAACTTTGGGTTGTCTTAGATTCAGTCCTTTGATTCATCTCCTTTCAAAAAAAAGAAAATATTTCCAAATTTCAGGGCAACAGTTCTTATTGTAGAAAATTAATAACTCAGCAACATGGCATGGGGCACATGAGTTTTGATGTCAAAGAATCTGTATTCAGATCTTGATGTTACCACTTACTAGATGGGTATCCTTAGGCAAATGACATATTCTCAGTATCAGTTCCTCATATAAAGTGGGAAAGTAGTAAGACGATACATGTGGTACTTAAGAGCAGGCTTCTGCAGTCAGCTTTCTGCATTTTGTGACTTTGGGCAAGTTACTTAACCCCTTTATGCCTTATATTCCTTTCTGTAAAATGGGGATGATAGTAGCTAATCCCTGTGGGTGTCATGAGGATTCAGTGAGTAAATACGTATAAAGTGCTTAAAACAAGTGGAGCACAGAGAGCCATGAGGATCACCTGTTGTTGTAGTTCTCTTCTCTTCCGCCTCCCCTTCTCTCCCCCTTGTCTCTACTCCTCCTGCCCCCTCCTCTCCCTCCTCTACTTTCCTCCCCCTCCTTTCCGCTTCCTCCCCCTCCTTTCCCCTTCCTCCCTCTTCCTCTCCTCT
>NW_006921608.1:13154559-13175796 GCF_000298275.1 Orycteropus afer afer | reverse complement strand
CTCCCTCTCTCTTTTCTCCTCCCCTCTTCTCCCCCTTTCTTCCTCTCCTTCTCCTTCATTATTAGAGTTCTCAGAACTCTCCTTGGCATATAATGGACATTCAATATGTCAGATAGATGCTGTTATGAGCATGACAGGGAAGAAGAATGCTGGACTTAATTCTTTATTTTAAGAAAGATGAATGGTGTCAGTTTATGTATAAGTGCTTTATAAGTAGATATTTTCTGAAGTAATTGATGAAATCATTTGAAGACAAGCCTCTATCTGTCACTACACAACCAAACCAAACCCATTACCATGGAGTCACTTTAGCTCATGGTGACCCCATGTATCAGGGCAGAACTATTCCATAGGATTGTCTTGACTGTAACCTGTGTGGAAACAGATCAGGCCTTTCTTCCGTGGCACTGCTGGGTGGTTTCAAACCGCCACCCTTTAGGTGAGTAGCCGAGCACCAATCATTCGTACTAAGCCACCCGGGGACCTCTGTCATGAGACAAGAACAGCAAAAGTAGCTGATTTGCTGAAGTCCTCTATAGTAGAGTTAATACTGGTGCCACACAGATCTTTCTTAATAGGTCACCTGTAACTATGATGACCACTTAATTTTTGTCCAACCAGGATATTTTTGAGACTGAAAGAGGACTTAATAAGCAGTTACTCTGGAACAAAAGGTCAAATTGGGATTGTCATGGGAAAGCTGCTAGCTAAAATAATCTCTTAAAAATAAGAGATTTTCCTATGTCTCATGATACTTTAAAAGTTACTGCTCTCGATTGTCTTGCAGTTATGTCAGTTCTGCATCTCCTCCATGGTACAGCAAGGTATGCAAATTATTCAGATTGAAGACAAGACTACAATAATCAATAATACGCCATATCAAATATTTTACAAACCACAGTTAGCCCTCTCCAATCCTCATTCTGGAAAGGAGGTAAGGAATGTGTAACATGATCATTGTCTAAGTGTGCTAAGTTAACAGTAAATAGAAGCAATTATTTTTAACCTAGAATAAATACAAAGCTCAGACTGAATTCAGGTAAAGAGAAATCCATTTTCTTTGGCTTTAATTAAGCACATGAATGTCATGGTCAGTGCTTGCAGGGTAATGAGCAGAAATCCTCCAAAGCAACAGATCCTAACACACAGCTGGATTTGCCTGCCTGGCCACATCTGGCCAGAGACTGGGGCACAGTCCTCCAGCATGCTCACCGTAACCCACACCAGTGGGGATGTCAGCCTGAGGACTGGCTCCAAGTTCCATGTGAAAGAACATCTGCCTGGCAGGCTGCAGTGCCAGGAGTAGCTGTGTGGGCAGGAGGCTGGGGCCCAAGCTGTGCCATGGGTCTGGGAACACTAAAGCTCTGTGTCTATGTAGGGAATAAATGTGAAGAAGTACCAGCTCATTTATATTAACATCTCAGTGATAGAATATGCAGAAAATACATCCAAGAACGTTCAAAGGGATTTTCTATTCAGCTCTTTGTACAAGTAAAATGAACAGGCAAGCTTTTAAAAAAAAAAAAAAACCTAAAAACAGAACACATGAAGTTGTATGATACTGCTTTATGCTGTTGAACTATCATGTAGGAAAGTATTATATTTCTTTATTATCTATCTTTCTTGATGCACTTAGTATCACTTAAGTTTGGCTCCTAAAATTATATTTAAAAAATTAAATAGAATGAAAGGCTTAAACTTTTAAGCTTAAAATGCATTGTAGAATTTACAAAAAAAAAAAAAAGAACAAAGAAATTTCATCTTGATTCATTGAAGTATTGTTAGGAAAAAAAAAAAAGAAAGAACAAAGAAATTTCATCTTGATTCATTGAAGTATTGTTAGAACAAATAGGTGACCAGAAGTAAGTACCCAGTTGATTGTCCAGTTTGGAGAGAGAGTCAACAACATCTACATAATAGGTGAAGAATTTGGCAAGAAGGGGATCATCATGTGTCTTAATAAATCTGCTTTTCCCTACCCAAGAATGCACTGAGGCTTCCTGAGACATGAGGCTGGCGCTTTCCACACTGACAGTTCCTCATCTTTAAAGTGGGCATAAATAATTAGGTGCTCCTTGCAGGTGTTTATGCAGATTCAATGAGCTAGTGAAAGGGTAGGCAGGTGGCAAGTGATAGCAGCAGCAGCCGCACCACCAGCTTCTCCAAGATCTGATTTGCGTCTGCTTCCTGGAGGCAGGGGGAGGCCCAGGTTCTTGCCTGCAGTCTGAGGATGGTTCCCCTTCAGTCCCTGCTTGAGGCTGGAGTGGGAACTTTTTAAGACATGATAATCTTTTGTTTCTCAAGGAGACTTTGAAGAATAGTGGGGAGAACACCAACTGGGCAGCAGGACTCCTGGCTCTGGCCCGGCTTTGCCATTTGTACTGGCTTTGTGACCTTGGGCAAGTCATTAGCTCTCTGAAAAGCAGCCTCCTCAGCTGTGAAAGAAGAGGGTCAAATAAATTGTCTCTTTAAAGATCCCTTTTAATCTAAAAATCTTGAGACTCTAACGTGTCAGAAACCCTGAAGAATTCCATCTGAGGGTCGGGATCAGTGTCTCCTTCCTCAGAATGACCCTTAAGCTTTTGTCTTGTGAGCTCCCACTCAGTTCTCTTCTTTCCAAGGTCCCCCCTAGGAGCCACACACAATTTGTGGGGTGGTGCCTATCTGAAAAGACTCCGTCTTCAGCATGTGGCATTTCTACCTTGGTGCTCTTTCATTTTTACAATATTTGGAGTGATAGACCTTTGCGTCACCTTGGCTCTGTGGTATTTCATTAAGCCCAGGAATGCAAACCCTGTTCTCACCGCTTGTACTTGTCTTCTCATTGCTTCCTCATAGGAGCAGATTTCTAATCCTCCCATGTCCCCGACCTGGCCAAACATAGTGACAGTTTCTTAGAAACAGTGTTTTAAAAAACTTCACTCTGCTATATTATGGTAGTCATGTGCTCTTTCTGAATTGTCTTTTCTTTTTTCAGTATTTTCATGTTCCAGACAGCACTACTTTCAGCATCTGCCCGGGTGGACAGGAGCCCACTGTGCGATCCAGCTCCCTGCCTTGCTGGGACTTAATGCCTGACATCAGTCAGTCGGTGCTGGACACATCCCTGCTTCAGAAACAGATCTTGCTGGGCTTTTCTCCGGCCACAGGTGCTGACAGCTCAGCGTGCTGGAGCCTGCCGGCCATGGTCAGACAGGAGTTTCCGAGACAGAGTGTGGCGGTGCCCCTCGGGAGTAGCAGGGAGAATGGATTCTGCACCAGGTATTTTACGTATTTTACAACGTAGGAATGACCTTCTGTGCCTGCCAGTACTGCTGTTGATCAAGGTACCAGGAGACAGGAGGATAGTGGCAATGTTCACCAGATGTACAGCTAGGTTCTTCTGTATCTTTAATGACTCCTAGACATTTTATCCAGCTGGTGAGATGTCATGATCACACATGGATGTCCCATGCACTGCTTATGAGCTTTGCCCTTGCGTGGCTTACACTGCGGGAGATTGCACCCCAGAAAAGCAGCAGTACGTCAACAATGACAAAGATCACCTTCTCTTATGACTTCTAAGCCTCTGTAAATGAAGAAAAATAAGGGTTAAAATATGAGAAAGTCAAGTTGTCAACCTTTGTCATATTTCACTTCCACTTCAAACTAGAACTTTTCTCAAAAGTCATAAAGAGAGAGAACTTAAAGAATCGCAAGTCAGAAGACTGTTCTGTGGTTGTTACTGCATGCAGGTGGCTCCAGTTCCTGGTTACCAGTTATGCAAATAACACCACAGAAGCAAGCCAGAGGCAGGTCATGGTTTGTTCTGACCGGACTATTATTTGGTAGTTATTTCGCATGTTTTCCTGCAGCTGTCAGGAATAACTCGTGTATGGTCGACTCGACGGCACATAACAACAACAACAACATGGTATATACACCAACTATACAAGAAAACAGGGAGCTCTGGTAGCATAGTGGCTAAAGCACTTGACTGCTCACCACATGGCTGGCAGTTCAAACCCATCAGCCACTCCTCGGAAGGAAGGTTGGGCAATCCTACTTCCGTAGTGATACTGCCTCGGAAACCCAAGGAGGGGTCGCTATGAGTCAGGGCTGACTCGAGGGCACATAACAACATACAAGAAAACATGTTGTGGCCTTATTGTTGTTGTTGTTGTTATGTGCCATCGAGTCGGCCCCGACTCATAGCGACCCCTCCTTGGGTTTCCGAGGCAGTATCACTACGGAAGTAGGATTGCCCAACCTTCCTTCCGAGGAGTGGCTGGTGGGTTTGAACCGCCAGCCGTCTGGTTAGCAGGCAAGTGTCTTAGCCACTATGCTACCAGAGCTCCTTGTGGCCTTATTAGAGGAACCTTATTCTCGTGATTCTGAATTTATAGACTTTATTTGAGATTTCTGCAATCCAAACTTTTCCAATGTATACAAATATGTTTAATAGAAATATTTTAAAGGATAACAGCCTGCCTCAAGTTATCTGTGATGGTAAAGCCCTGTTCCCTGCACACATCTCTTCTCCTCTCACAGCATTCACAGACACTGTTTTCGTGATGTCACAGAAATCATTCACCCCATCCTTGTGGCAAAGTGGTTATCTTTATACCTGGTTGGAGATGTTGTGCGGTGAACAACATTGTAGTGAAATATTCCTGAAGATGATGTGAGACTATGTCTATAAACAACAATGATTTTTAAAACTAGAAAACACTCTTTGAAAGTAAACATCATTTGGATATTAAATATAAAATTCTAAGAATTATATAACTTACAATTTACTAGTATAATTTAACCTCACCTATAAATATTAAACTAGATATTAGATTGAAAATACGATATGCTAGTCCTGGTCCCCCGGTTTCTTGGCTATCAAAGAGAAATTCTCTGAAGCTGGCTCACCCACCTCTTTCCAAATTAGGTTGGAAAAGAACGTTGGTATTAATCCAAGGACTGTGCTCTGAGAGGGAATATACTTCCTAGTGGCCTGTCTCCTCTTCTCCCTCCTTCCCCCGACCAACAGTACACATTTGATGGCGTTATTATCATGGTTTCCCCCAGAGCTAGTGACAATTCATGCTGGCATTCCAGACAAGCACAGTCTTTGGGATGGACTCATGCCTACTCACACTGATGGTAAATAGATAGCGACCAGGAACATTTTTTAGTGTATTATTGACTCGTGTTAGTCAGTATAAACTAAGGGCTACATTTGACAGGTATCTGATTTCTTTGACAAATTTTGACAGTCAGTCCCTGTAATTTAAACCAGAGAAGATTCTGTTTTTCCTGCTTTGATATGAAATACTGTTTGGTAGTCTGTAGGTCTACATTGGAAAATCAATCATAGAGGGCAGCGTATACCCACATCACAGTGTTTCTAGCTCTAAATAATAGCGTTTTCTTCCTGGTAGTAGAACTGAAGACTTCGTAAAGTCTGATGATCTCATAAAACCTGACAACAATATTATGAGCCTGTCAGCTTTGAAACAAAAGGTCACCCCAAAACCCTAGTAATCCTTTTAAATGGTGGCCAGCTACTCCTTTGATAAAATTTCCTGAGCACTTTTGAGGAAGAAGATACCCTGTCTGAAGAGTCAAAGGCATATATGTCTAGAGAGAAAAAAAAAAATAGCCAGGGTGAAAGTTAGCACAAGGTTAGCTGTAGTCCTGTCTGGATGATCGAAGATATATATATATATATATATATATATATATATATGTATATGTAATTTTAAATGCTTTTTCACATTTAAAAAATATTTTGTGGTAAATGTTTATAACTATTATTAGAGAAAAAAAATAAGCCTTTAATTAGTGTACAGCAGTTAATAGATAAGAGGATGGCCTACTTTCAGTGAAAAGTATCAGTTACAGAGGAAAAGAGGTTCAGAGCTGTGACAATTGCAAATTCAAATGAACATGTGCCAAGAGAGAAGCATCCATCATTTCTAAACAAAGTCTGTCATTTCATCTATTCTAGGGCAATAGTACTGACGTATCAAGAACACTTTGGAGTGACTTATTTAACTCTCTCAGAAGACCCCAGCCCTCGAATAATTTTCCATAACAGGTGTCCAGTAACAGTGCTTCTGAAGGAAAATATCAAAGGTATTTTTATAGAGTAAAATGTTCATAATGTTGTTATGAAGTACTGTCAGGTCAGTTCTGACTAAGGGCAGCCTTCCATACGACAGAACAAAACGCTGCCAGGTCCTGTGCCGTCCTCACAGTTGATGGTGTGCGTGAGTCCATTGTGTTGAAGGTCTTCCCCTTTTTTGCTGACCCATTACTTTACCAAGCATGATATCCTTTCCTAGGAACCAGTCCCTCCTGACAACATGACCAAAGTCCGAGAGGCGAACTCTCACCATCCTCACTTGTAAGGTGCATTCTGGCTGTACTTCATCCAAGACAGATTTATTTGTTCTTCTGGTAGTGCCTTGTACTTTTGGTGTTCTTTGCCAACACGGCAATTCAAATGCATCAATTCTTCATCAGTCTTCCTCATTCACTGCCCAGCTTTTGTATGCATATGAGGTAATTGAAAATACCATGGCTTGGGTCAGGGGCACCTTAGTCTTCAGAATGACATCTTTGCTCTGTAACACTTCAAAAAGGTCTTTGGATGCACATATCCCCAATGCAATATGTCATTTGATTTTTTGACTGCTGCTTCCATGGGCGTTGATTGTGCATCCAAGTAAAATGAAATCCTTGACAACTTTCTTTTTTTAATTTATCATGACGTTGCTTATTGGTCCATTGTGAGGATTTTTCTTTTCTTTACGTTGAGGTATAATCCATCCTGAAGGCAGTAGTCTTTGGTCTTCACTAGTAAGTGCATCAAGTCATCTTCACTTTCAGCAAGCAAGGTTGTGTCATCTGCATATCACAGGTTGTTAATGAGTCTTCCTCCAATCCTGATGCCACATTCTTCTTCATGTAGTCCAGCTTCTTGGATTATTTACTCAGCCTATAAATTAAGTATGATGAAAGGGTACAGCCCTGATGCACACCTTTCCTTGTTTTAACCATGTAGTATCCATTTGAATGACTGATCTTGGGGTACATACAGGTCCCCCATGAGAACAATTCCAGTTCTAGAATTCTCATTCTTTGCAATGTCATCCATAATATGCTATGATCTCCACAGTCAAATGCCTTTGCATAGTCAATAAAACACAGGTAAACATCTTTCTGGTATTCTTGCTTTCACCAAGATCCATCTGACATCAGCAATAATATCCTTCATTCCACTCCCTCTTCTGAATCTGCCTTGAATGTCTGACAGTTCCTTGCCTATGTATAGCTGTAACCATTTTTCAATTACTTTCAGCAAAATTTTACTTGCATATGATAGTAATGTTGTTCAATAATTTCTGCATTCTGTTGGATCACCTTTCTTTGAGATGGGCACAAATAGTGACCTGTAGTCAATTGGCTCTCTGTCTTCCAAATTTCCTGGCATAGACAAGTGAGCACTTCCAGTGTTGGATCCATTTGTTGAAACATCTCAGTTGGTATTCTCTCAATTCTTGGAGCCTTGTTTTTTACCAATGCCTTCAATGCAGCTTGGACGTCTTCCTTCAGTAACATCAGTTCTTGATCATATGCTGCCTCCTGAAATGGTTGAACACTGACCTTTGGTACAATGATTCTGTGTATTCCTTCCATCTTCCTTTGATGCTTCATGTATTATTCAATATTTTGCCCGTAGAATCCTTCAGTATTGCAACTCGAGGCTTAAATATTTTCTTCAGTTCTTCCAGCTTGAGAAATGCTGAACATGTTCTTCTCTTTTGATTTTCTAATTCCAGTTCTTTGCACATTTCATTATAATACTTTACTGTGTCTTCTCGAATTGCCTTTTGAAATCATCTCTTCAGCTCCTTTATCTAATCATTTCTTCTATTTGCTTTAGGTACTCTGTGTTCAATAGCAAGTTTCAAAGTCTCTTCTGACATCCATTTTGGTCTTTCCTTTGTTTCTTGTCTTTTTAATGACCTCTTTTTCTTCATGTATGATGTCCTTTATATCATCCCACAGTTCATCTGGTCTTCTGTCATTGGTGTTCAGTGAGTAAGATCTGTTCCTGAGATGGTCTGAAAATTCAGGTGGAATATAATTAAGATCATATTTTGGCTCTTGTGGACTTATTTTAATTTTATTCAGCTTTACCTTGAATTTGTATGTGATGGTCTGTTCCACAGTTTGGCCCTGGCCTTGTTCTGACTGATGATGTTGAGTTTCTCCATTGCCTCTTTCCACAGATGTAGTTGGTTTAATTCCTGTGTATTACATCTGGCAAGGTCCATGTGTATAGTAACCATTTATATTGTTGACCAAAGAGATTTGCAATTAATAAGTTGTTTGTTTTGAAAAATGCTGTCATGCAATCACTGGAATCATTCCTATCACTGAGGCCACATTTTCCAACTCATGATGCTTCTGTGTTTCCAACTTCACCAGTAATTCTCAATGCTTTTTAACTGCATATTTGATCAATTTCAGGCTGCAGAAGGTGGGAAAACTCTTTGATTTCTTCATCTTTGACTTTACTGGTTGGGGCGTAAATTTGGATAATGGTAGTATTAACTGGTCTTCCTTATAGGTTTATGGATATGATCCTATCACTGACGGCCCTGGACTTCAGGATAGATCTTAAAATGTTGTTTTTAACCATGAATGTGATGCCATTTCTCTTCAATTTATCATTCCCACTATAGTGGACCATATATGATTGTCTAATTCAAAATGGCCAATACCAGACCATTTCAGCTCACTAATGCC
Organism: Orycteropus afer afer; assembly: GCF_000298275.1. NCBI lineage: Eukaryota > Metazoa > Chordata > Mammalia > Tubulidentata > Orycteropodidae > Orycteropus > Orycteropus afer. The sequence continues at coordinate 13,167,006 of NW_006921608.1, read as the reverse complement.
TAGGATATCTATCTCATGTGTTCCAGTTCTTTTTTTTTTTTTTTTTTTTTAAACAATTTCTAATTTTCCTAGATTCATTCTTCCTACATTCCATGTTCTACTTATGAATGGATATTTACAGCTATTTCTTCTGTTTTTGAGTCATGCTACATCAGCAAATGAAAGTCCCAAAAGCTGAACTCCATTCATGTCATTAAGGTTGCCTCTGCTTTGAGGAGGCAGCTCTTCTTCAGTCATACTTTGAGTGCCTTCCACTTTGAGGGGCTCACCTTCTGCCACTGTGTCATGTTCTGCTATTCGTAATGTTTTCAGTGGATGATTTTTTCAGAAGTGGACTGCCACGTCCTTTTTCCTAGTCTGTCTTAGTCAGGAAGTTCCACTGAAATGTGTCCACCCCAGGTGACTCTGCTGGTATTTGAAATACCATTGGCATAGCGTCCAGCATCACAGTAACACACAAGCTACCACAGTACAACAAACTCTGACAGATGAGTGGTGGAAATTAAAAATGATCTAAAAGCTATATTAATTCTGGAAGTTTTTGATTTATTAGTTACCTGTGATCCTGTGAATAATGTTTGAAGAAAAATATTAATCATCCTTCCTTCAGAAATTTCTTTTATATATTGTGTTTAATATCCTATGTCTTTGTCTTCAAGGCTAGATTTTCATATGCTTTCTTCTTTTCTTAATTTCAGACATTCCAAAATTTGAGGTTTACTGCGCAAAAATTCCTCCTGAGTGCTCAATTCATCATGAGCTATACCATCAGATTTCTAGTTATCCAGACTGCAAAACCAAAGACCTACTCCCTAGCCTTCTTTTGAGAGTAGAATTACTAGAAGAAATAATGACTGAATGGAGTGATGCTGTTGACATTAACCATCAGGGAACCCAAGTAAGTGACCCACATCTGTCCCTGCCGAGACCCAGAGGAAAATTCACTTTTCTAAGATATTGATAGTTGTCTATTTAAACATGGTTTTTCAAATGCTGAACTTCCTGTATCTGTATGAAGGCTTTTGGGTAAATTAGGTTATAAATTTCCAAATATGAGTATGTATCTCAAAAGGATACTATACAACTTTTTACCAAATGTAAAAATTTGGTAAAAGCAAACCCATATAGGATCTAACCTAAAGTGAAAAACTGAAATATAATAGTTACCTCTCTTTATAGAGAAATCAATCCAGCCATCCAGATTTTAGAACAACCACAGTGCTAACTCTATGTTAATTCTCTCTTCCAAAAGTTTACTCATTGTGAAATACACATTACAGCTCTATAGCAGTATGTACAGCTCTGCAAATAGAAGTGTGATTTTAAAACTTGAACACACAAAACGCCCTGATTTGTTTCTATCTTAATCTGGATGTTGATGGTGTTATTTTTGTGAAGATGGGACGTGTTGCTTGCATTTCCTTTTTGCTGTACTTTTAAAAAGTTCTCTTCACATATATTAGTTCATTGGATCTTCACAACAACCTTGTGAGGTCCTGTTGTAATGGTTATGAAACACATACCCCACTTAAAAACATCTTTAACTTATAGTAATAATAATGGTTACCATGTAATAATTACTTTGTGCCAGACGTGGTGCTAAGCTTTACGTTTTGTCATTCTCATCCCACCTTTCAACAGCTGTGCAAGGTAGGGACCACCATCTCCATGTTTCAGAAATGAAAGCTGAGCCCTCCAGAAGTCACTTGGCCTAATCCCCACATTTTACAAGAGAAGGGCCTAGGATTATATTCAGATCTGCCTGACCCCAAAGCATGTGCTCTGAGCCATTATGCTAGTGTGTTACTTCCTTACCTTAACTCCTTTCTTCCTCAGTCCTTCTGGCACATTCTTTCTCATGTGTCATTATTTAGTCAAAGCCCCTAGGAAACATGCCCAGCCCCCAGTGCACCCTCTGCATCCTCATCTAACATTTGTAGTATTTAATTACACTTAGTTCTTTCAATTTTTCCCCACCAAGTCAAGATTCCTGGGAGTCAGATACCTACCTCATTCATCTCTAGCCTATAGCAGAATGTAGCAGAATTGCTGTCGGCACAGTAAGATCTTAATAAACAAACATCAAATGAATAAATGAGTGACTGAGTAAATGAGAGTACGAGGTCACCTCAAAAGGTCACATGAGGAGGAACAGGGGGCCCCAGGCAGCACACTGGAAAAGTTCAGTGGTATGAGCAGAGCCAAGGGACTGAGAAGGAATAAGCAGCATTGTAGGAGGAGAAAGTTTAAGGATGTAAAATGGTGGAAAGAGGTCAAGCAAGATAGCAGTTGGAAACTGTAAGTTCAGAGTGAGTAGAAGTGAGGGAGTGGAGGAACAAGTAAGAATTGCTCTTTCAAGGAGTTTGGCCGTGAAGACGAGATCAGTGAGGAGGAAAGGAGAGGAGCCGGTCAAGGAGAAGTGGAAAATATGAGTGAGAAGAGGAGTTGCCCAACAAAGTCAGGTTCAAGACACAGATAGAATAATTAGACTTGAACACAGGGGCCACCTTCTCTTCTCTGACAGTGGAAAAAGAGGTGAAGATAGATGAAGGTGTAGATAGAAGTATTTGGAGGATGGGGCCAGGAAGCTGAGTGAATTGATATTCATTGGCCTGAAGTTGATTTGTCAAGTGTGGGATTAGTCATCTGCTAAGAAAGAGAAGAGAAGGGCAGACGACTGGGGAGCGCTGCGGCAGTGCAAACAGGTGAAGGAGCTGGCCCGAGGCAGGTGCAAGAATGACGGCAGCCCAGAGGGCCAGACCCGTCTTGGAAACCCGCATTTGTGGTGGCCCCAAACTACCCAGAGATGATTCCCATCAGCAGTGCTCACTTGATGAACCTTAAAAAACCTGCTGAGTCTCTGCAGCTTCAGGAAATGTTACTGGTCTCGTTAATTTACAAAATAAGTACTGCAAGCTTCTCTGGGGCCCCTGAACTCCCTCCCCTGCATCAGTCTGAAGGTTTTCTGAAATCTTGATTATAGAGGTCTAGGAAATTCTTTGCAATAGGCATTTTACCTGCCAACCTTGTAATGGGGATTTCCATTCACTCTGAATTTACTCAAACGTTTGTAGTCAGGGAGACTTCAAAGCTAAGAGGAGGTGCTCTTTCCAGCACCCTTACCATTCGTGGGTGGAAGGCCCAGCAAAGTCTCGTGTTCCCATTAATCTTTCGGGAGCTGTGTGCCATATGTCCTGCAGATCATGGCTTGCTTCCTCTCTGGAGAAAGATTTGTTTCAGACCCTTACCAACATCTCCTCAGTAATACACCAGGGCATATAAATCACTGGGGAGTGAGAGGAGCTGTGTCCTCTGATGAAAGGAAGCAGCCCTTATGTAGGAGTAAGTTTGTCTTCCAGGAGCCTTCTCTCAGCCCTTGATCTGGGGGACATGATGTGAATTTCAAAGCTGACCTAAACAAGCAGAATTAAACCCCCATAAAATCCCCATCAGGCTGTAAAGAAGAAAGACTCATATAGCTTTTGTCAGTCATAGATGTGCCCCTTTCCCAGTTTTGTAAATAGGACAGTGTTAGGTTGTATAATTTTGAAATGGAATAAGAGAGGGAATATGTGAGAAATAATTTTATAACCACACAAAGAAATAGTTTTTGAACCAAGGGTGATCAGGAAGACCTGACATCCTGTAGGCCACAAAATTCTGATTCTGAAGTCCCTGCGTTTTCTGAGGTGGCATCCTAAGATAGAGCCTTTGATCAATGCAAAAATTCTTCTAATGTAGTCAGGGCGATCATTTTTATGTTTATTTTACTGATGAGAGATTAAGGTTTAAAGAATGATCAACTAGGTGGTTTTTAACTGAGAAGAATCAGGCTAGACTCTGGATCTGCAAGATACGGCCCTGTTTCTCCTACACCAAGCTGAGGTCACTGTCCTTTGGAGTCCTACCCTGGCTACAGATACTGCTACCTGAAAGTACACAAAAACGCAGATTAGAAGAGGTTTTGTAATTTACCCGTTTACACAGTTCAAGAGTCTCTTCCATGACCTCTAGACTCAGATGACTCCCAGTGACTTTCCAGCTGTGACAGTAAGAAACTTTCTTCTTATATCAAGTTGAAAGCTATCTGCCTGTAGCACCTGCTCCTTCATCCTTTTGCCCTCTGGGGTATCACAGAATATTTGCCTTCCTTCAGCATGGCAATAGTCCAGTTATTTGAAGACAGCTTCAGCATCTTCCCTAAGTGTTCTCTTATCCAGGCCAAACATTTCTTGTTCCTTGACTCATTCCTCCAGTAAATGTGATTTCCAGACCCATCACCACAGTCACCCTCCTCTGAACACACTAATGCATTATGTTCCCTCTTAGAAATCTGCCAGCTGGAATTACACATAGTGTTCCAAATGTGGTCTAACCAGCCATTACCCCCCTATGCTTGCATTAATGAAATCGAAGATTGAGTTAGCTTATTATTAACGAGTTCAGACTGTTGGTTATTATTGAACTTGTGGCAACCACATCCCACAGGTCTCTATCATACAACTTGCTGTATAGTTAACTTTTTGAACCCAATGACAGGATTTTATATTTATCCCCAATATATAAAGCCTTGTTGCTATTGGCCTAGACCAGCTTATAGAAATCATTTTTTCTTAAAAAAAAAAAAAAACTGTGATTCTGTCATCTAACACATTAAATATTCCTGTTAGCTTTATGTAATCTATAGATGTGGAAATCATGCATCTTACATGTCCATCCAGGTAATTCATAAACATGTTGAACAGGATGAGTCTAAGATCTACACACTGTAGTGAACCACCAGACATTTCTCTAATGCTTGGGTTCAATTAGACACTAACACAACAAACTGTACTGTCTAGACCACATTCATAAATGGGAAAACGCATCTAAAAGTACTTTTTAAACTATATTATGGAAGATTTTTCTTATCTTGTCTACAAGAATATCTTGAGACCATTTGTTAAGTGCCTTGATGGCCTAGGACTCAAATGTGTAACCAGTTCATTTTGTGCAGATCAGACAGGTGGCCCTGAACACTGATGCTTACAGCAGCATGCAGTCATTTTCAGAGCTATCCTGAGCCTCCATCCAGGAATTTTTACATGGAACAAAAAAAAGTTGTCAATCAAAGTGGGTATCTATTTATAAAATGTGCAGAGCAGATAGTTTTACTTCTTGCTTTCTTCATCCTGCGCCCTCCCGCACAGCTGTCTAAGGGCCAGAATAGGTATCAGCAACTTGACACCCACTTCTGCGCGTCCGCCAAGTGCTCTGACATAGAGTCTCCTCTGTGTTTACCAGTTTGTTCTGGCTGAGTCACAACCGCTTCCCAAGATACTTGGAGTAGAGATTTCTCTAAAATGCTTTTCAGTAAGTATACAGAGGGAAGAATTACTTCCAGAGGATCTCCTATTTCCTTTTCATTCCTATCTAATTTTTTCTGCCTTGATCATCTTAGAAATTCATCTCCTTTCTTTTCATTTTTGGGAGATCTAATTCATCTCACAGATTTAGCTGCCTTCTGTCACCCACTCATTCCCACAAGATTCTGGCCCCTAAATCTCTCCCCAGCTCCAAGTCTGTGTTTCCAGCCACCTGGCAGACAGTTCTGCCTGAGTGAGCCTCACACCTCAAATACAACATGACTAAAGCCAAGGTGACTATTTCCCATTCCCCAGACCAGCTTCTCCCAGATTCTCTGCTTCAGTTAGTGTCATTATTTTCCGAATACAAACACCTTAAATACGATTGATATAAATTTATATTGAATGCCTCTTTTATGTCAGGTACCCTAAAAATACTATCATCAGTCTCTATCACATCCCTGAAAGGTAGATGCTACACGAAGCTCTGAGAGGTTAACTTACACAGGGCAAGTGGAGCTAGGATTTGAACCCAGGTGTTTTGATTACTTCATGTTGCTCTAACAGAAAACACCACAGATGGGTGGCTTTAACAACCGAGTTTATTCCCTTACAGTTTTGGAGGCTAGAAGTCCATGTTCAAAGTGCCAAGCTCTAGGGGCTGGGTGAAAGCCCCTCAACCTTGGGCTTCAGCTCTGCCTCTTGCTCCCAGCCCACTGGAGCTGGAGGCTTTCTTCACTCAGGCAGCGGCTGGCTGCTGAGGCTGACAAACCCAAGGTCACAAAGTAAAAGGGTGCAGTCCTGATATCACCAAACCACACGGCAGGCCACTGATTCAAGTCCATTAAGCGTGCCCAGATCAGCAGACAACATGGCAGGCTGCTGAACAGCAGCTCGGGTACATGCGGGGTTCAGCCATGCCAAAGGCTGCAGATCTTCCCCAAAGTTGCTTCTCACATACTGGAAGCAGACCGCAGCCCCAGAGCAGCTCCTCAGCTGTGGTAGATTCCACCATGGAGTCAATTACCAATCTCACCATGGGGAATAACCAGATCCAGCTGCCCAGCCACTCAACCAGGCCCAGCCAAGTGATCCATAACCTTGACTACCACAGCAGGATTTTCTGGCTTTCAGGCCTATCTGCTTCTTACTACATCCATTGCTTGCCTTTTTCTCTCTTCCCCTGCACATCCAATAAGTTATCAGGTGCTATCAGAAATACCTCAGAAACATCTCTGCAATCTGTCCTGTCACCAGCACCTACTTCAGGCCTTTGTTCATCATCCTGTTCAGATTGTAGCAGTAGCCCCTTAAGGGTCAGACTGTTGCCAGCCTCTCCACCTACCAGTCTTCTCTACAACTACCACCAAATGCTAAAACACTAAGTGCATCCCAGAGAAAGCTATCCATCCACTGGATACTTATACAGACCACTCTGAAACCAGGCAGGCTACTTCTCACTCCCTTAATCTGTAGGTTAGGGTTCATCCCTTAGTACACACGGAAATCTCTGTGTCCCTTCAAAGACTAATTATTAAATGCTCCTGTATCATGATTTTCCTTTTTAAGATATACTTTTAAAAACTATTGGACCCGGATGTAAGCAGTAAATTTTAAATTTATTTCTTCTTGACAAAGAGGGTGAAATTTTATATGAGAAATGGCTTTTAGCCAAAAGTCAGCAGAACAAAGAAAATATTTAATTGAAATATCTTCAGTTCAATTTAGACATATCCACTCCCAGCATTAATAAGTATTGTGCTGTCTTTATCTTAAAGATTCAGAAGAAGGTGAGAAAAGTAGCACTTTAAGATAGTTAGAATTCCTCTGAGAGGAGAAAATTGTCTTTAGTAAAACATTTAGATGGACTATTTTGGCTTTGGAAAGATGGCCAGGACTGGCTAGCAGTGAGAAAAGAGATGCAAAACTGTTGCACATAAAAAAGAAAGTGAAATTTTAAGGTGGGAGCAAAATGAGTTTGGTAGGGGGCAAAAATGAAAGCGTTAAAGGAGAGAGAGGAAGCTCAACCAGATATAATGGGGATTAGAGCCCAGTCAAACAGGAAACCAGTGAAAATTTGGGGAAGGAGCAATTTAAGGACCTTATTTTTTAAATTTTGTACCTCCCTGGAGTAAATGTTCACCCTATATGCCTGTCTGTTGTTTGGCTGGAAGCCACAGGAGTGAATTCAATTCCAGGCCCAAGGGATGACTAGGGACCATAGTCTTAGGGATTTTACCAAAAAAAAACGCCTGGTGTCAGACCTGTAAGCTTGGTCTTTCTTTATGATTTTGAGTGGTGTCTCACATTTTTCTCCCACTCTGTCTAGGATCTCCTATTTTTATCCCTTTCCAAGTGGTTGATAGTGGTAGCTGTGTATCATCTAGTTCCTCTGGTCTCAGGGTCATGTAGTTTGCATGGTCCACTTAGTCCCTTGGACTAATTGTTTCCATGTGTCTTTGATTTTCTTCATTCTTCTTTGCTCTGGACAAGGAGAGACCAGTTGCTGCATCCTGGATGGCCACTTGTAAGCGTTTAAGACTCTAGTTGCTACTCACCAAAGTAGGATGCAGAACAATGTTTTTTTGTAGTATGCTATGCCAGTTGAGCTTGATGTTCCCCGGACCATGGTCCTAGTGACTCACTCTCTGAGGGTGTTTGGCTGTGGCTAAGAAGTTATCATAACTTTGCCCATTAGCTCTATTATATATATAGACATTCATACAACACGTACAAATACGTATATAGAAATACCGTCTGCCAAACTTACATATAGTCATGGGTATAGTCTCTTTTTCCTAGGCAAACCTGATAATTTATGGATATGTAAGTAGACAGGCTAAATGATCAAGTATGTCTAGGCAGTTTAAGAAATTTTAATAACAGGAATCCCTATTATTTAACTTAGGAGCTCTGGTGGCATAGTGCCTGAGGCATTTGACGGCTAACCAGAAGACTGATAGTTCAAACCCACCAGCCACTCCTCAGAAGGAAGACTGGACAGTCTACTTCTGTAGAGATACCACCTCAGAAACCCAAGGAGTTTGAGTTGGAATTGACTTAGCTATGAGTCGGAATTGACTCAGTGGCAGTGAGTTTGTTTTTTGTTTGTTTGTTTGTTTTTCACAGTGCTGGGATACTTTGTAACTTTGTAACTCCGTTTTGATTGCCCCAGATCTTCACTTACACTAGGGCAAAACAGCAAAAAGTAGGCGAGTGAGAAAGGGAGAGAGAGAGATGTTCAGGAATGCTCTCCATTATTGTCTATGTGTCATTTTGTGACCCATCAACTAGTAAAGTTAAATCAGTAAGAATTTTTAAAAATATTGTTTGTTGGACATAAATATAATCAATAAGCATTTCAATAAAGATAACTAGATACATAGAAAAGTACAAATTACATGGAAGTGTTTCTTATTTGGAATTGTTGTAAAAGATAATGTATTAAGTGGAAGGCAGGACTTGAGACTGGGATGATATTCTTATTCCCAAAAGATACAAGATAAAGTTTTGTTGATCAAAGTGTTCTAATAAAGATAAAAATAGCAAAACACAACGTATCCCCCTACTATGTTTTGAGGTTAGAGCAACAAGTCTCTGTGTTACCTGTGGCCTTCCAGACATTGCACCACTAACAATAACATGTGAGGAAAGTAAAAAAAATAACTAAAGAACAGCATTGATCAGGACCAGCTAGGTTATTCTATAATAGCAAATAACTCATAGGGAAAAAAAAAAAAAAAATGCCTCTTTGGTCCTTAGTCATTTAACTCATTCTTTCTGCATCACACAAAACAATCATCTCCTCCCCACGGGTGTAACCAGTCACCACATCCCAACTGAAGTCCGGTATTTCTCAGTGATGCTCACTTGAGATGTGAGCTTTTTTTTTTTTGTCTGAAGGTCTCTGAACTTCTCAGCTCTGAACTTACTCTCCAATTAGGAAAGGAAAAGATTGAAAGATATACAACAGTTTTGACATGTTTCTGGGCACATCTTGTGTGGTCTGTACTCTGGGAGTAAGGACTGTTTGGAGCCCTGTTTCTGCTCTAGAGGAGTTCCCTCACCATTGCTCTTTGGGTCCCTAAGTGGGTCCCCTGTGAGATCTCTCTTGGTCACATGTGAAGCTTATGATAAGTCTGGAATAATCACCGTCTCTTGTAGTTTAGGTTCATGAGTTGATTGGGCAGTAGTAATTTCTCAAGAATTCAGTATTATTATCAGTTTGATTCCAAAGGAGTCCATGGGCAGTAACCACATCCATCGTCCTATTTAGGACATATTTCTTTGCTGTCTTGCTTTCTCACTTCTCTCTGGATTTAAGAGAGCTTCTGGGGGAAGCCATACATTCTTTTAATCTTTTTTAATCACCTTAACAGTTAAGTTTTAATAGTGGGGATGATGCCTATACTCAGTCCTAAAGCTTAGTATTAGTCTGTCTTTGTGTACAAATGCTTTGTAAATTTTGTCTCTTACTTTTGGGTTAAAAGCATTTGGTGTTTACAACTTTGCAAGGCCTTTAAGTTTTGGAATCTATTTTGTTTGATTTTTGTTTGCAAATTGGCCAATACTTTCCTTAGCTCATCTTTTCATAATACATCATTGCCAGACACAGCCAACAGCAGCCAACACACACTATTAATATTCTGTTTTCAAACCTCATCTTCTTGAGCTACAAATTTATGAGGTTCGTGATCTGCCTCCCAAGTAATCTCAGGCAGCAGTTTTACTAAATATGTTGCCACTTCATAACATGGATTCCCAATTGTTCAGCTTTTGATATCAGTATCTACTGCCTGGCCATCAAGCCAGTGCTTCATATTCTAGGTTTCTGATAGAACCCTATTTCTGTTATCAATAACTGTATTGTTATAAGCTAAAACACTAGGGTTTATTTCTTGCTCATGCTACATGTCCATTGTTGCCACTCGGAGGCTCTGCTCCTTCTGTTTGGTGACTTAGGGACTCAAGTTGATGGAGGCTCCACCAGCTTGTACTTGAACCATCATTAAAAAAGACACCCCAAAGCCTCATAGCTTAAAACATCAGTGATTTACTGCTTCTCACAATTCTGAGAGTTGGTTGGGATCATTCCTGTAGCCACATTTGGCTGGAGGATTAACTGAGGGATAGGTTCCGCTGGGAAGTCTAGGCATCTCTTGAAAGCTTGAGAAGGAACTACACAAAAGCATGGATACTGACACATGTGGTTCATTGAGGGTCATTAGTGTAACAATCTACCACTAATCTATTTAGAAGAGGTGTCAGCAAACTTTTTTCTTTAAGATTGCAGTGTAGTAAATTACCTGGTATGGCTTTTCTAGCCATAAGTCTTTGTAAACCCTGTGGTGGAATTTGCTGTGAGCAACTGAGGAGCTCCTGATGGTAAAAGTTATCCACCTGGGGTATTTCTGTTGGGCGCAACACAAGCCATGTTCTGGGAGGTTCCCGCTCTCTCTCTCTCTCTCTCTCAGGTGCTTAGAATTCTCATGTTATGATTTGTTGGTTTGGCCACTGTGTCAGGCTCAAAAGGAGGCCTCCTAGAGGCAGAAGTCTCTCTCTGACCTCCAGCTGAGGAAGACATGCTGTTGAGAAAGAGACACCGAGAGACAGGTATTCCTGGGAGAGAGACTGAGAGAGACTGTTGGGTAAGAGACAGTAGGCTGGGAGAGAGGCTCAATGTTGTTCCTGAACTTGAATTGTAGCCTGGTGCTTCCCTAATAAACCCCATAATCTGTGAGTTCTGTGTGACAACTGCAGTGAATTATCGAACTGAGGAGAGAGGTGGTGGGTGCTTTGGGAGGAACAGTGGGTGTAAGGGCTGGAGGGAGGCAGCATGTCTGGCCTTGCTCTTTTTGGCAGTTGGTGTCAGAAGCAGTGGGATTCGTTGCAGTGGCTTCAGACTCATAGAAGTATGAGACTTTGTAAAAGAAAGAAGGAAGGAGTCTGGGAAGTGAAACTTTGGATTCTTAGATGGTTACTTTGTTGTTACCTCTTAAAGGAGATAATTTTGATCCAGAGGCTAGGGCTTTTGGTCACACCCAGCCAAAGACCCAAGGCCATATGCATAGATTGGGAAGGTAATCAAGGTGAAGAGATGAACCTGGAATGTCTTTAGAAGGATTATGTGTTTTGGATTATGTGTTTATCTGAATGTACTAAGACTATTGAATGTTCTCTTACCTGCTTGTAAATTAGAAATGATTGTGGGGTGTGGATAGCAGAGAGCGTGTAAGTCCGCCTTCAGCTGATACTTGACTGGATATGTTTAAAAGGGGAAATAGAATTTGCCCAGCAGAAATACAGGCTTTTGTTTTAAGCCCCATGTGTAGAGTACTAGGAGTTTAGGTAGAAAACCTGAACCCCACCCAGTACTACTGAGGGAACAGAAGATTTGCACTTGAAGAGAGGACCTGAAAAGAAAAACATGACTGGCTTTTTGAATTTAGAAGAAGCAGATAGGCTTTGGGTACATCATGGTCCATGAGAGAAACCCCTTCCAGGACTGAAAATTAAAGGAAGCCAGCGAGCAGTCGGCTTGTATGCTACTCGCTTGTGACCACCTGGGTCCACCTGAGTGGAAATGGCTGAGTTTGGTACTCTTTGACCTAGGCCATGGAGGCTGGGTATGAGAGGAAGGGCTGGCTGGTCTGAAGTGTAAGGAGTTGTGAGCCTACGGGCATTGAAATAGTCTCTAAGGGCTGAAGATGTGAGAGAAGGTGCTGGCTGGTCTGAAGTGAAGGGAATTGTGTGACTCCCAAACTTGGAAGCTGGTACCCATGACCTAGTTTGAATGGCTAGGGCTGAGCTGACCAGAACCCGACCAAAGGAAGAGGAAGATGTTTGACACTGAGCTGGTGTTAAGTTGCTGCAATTTGATGGCTTGCGCTGGCCTGGACTTGGCTTGTTTATGGATCCAGATGCCTGAAGTTTCCAAGCAGAACAAAAGATTCTCCAAAGAGAAAGAGCCATGCTGGTCTCCTTAGAGTACTGGTTTGATGTTGTTGTTATGTGCCGTCAAGTCGGACCCGACTCATAGCAACCCCTCCTTGGATTTCTGAGGCAGTATCACTACAGAAGTAGATTGCCCAACTTTCCTTCC
>NW_006921608.1:13126968-13153934 GCF_000298275.1 Orycteropus afer afer | reverse complement strand
TTCCTGAACTTGAATTGTAGCCTGGTGCTTCCCTAATAAACCCCATAATCTGTGAGTTCTGTGTGGCCACTGCAGTGAATTATTGAACCCAGCAGGTAGGCTTTGGGTGCTGCAGGAGGACCGGCTAGTGTAAGGGCTGGAGGGAGGCAGCATGTCTGGCCTCGCAGGAGTGGGCCTTGGGCTAATGATAGTGATTCTGTCTTCCTCTTGTGCAGTTAGAAGAAGTCAGAAGATATGGCCTCCTTGCCCTTTTGGCAAAGATCTAAATAGTAAATATTTTAGTCTTTGCAGGCCATACAGTCTCTGTTCAGACTGTTCAACTCTGCCATTAAAGAAAATACATAAAAATTAGCATAGTTGTGTTCTAATAAAATTTTATGTACAATAACAAGTAACAGACCAGATTTGGCCCACCAGTGATACACAAGGCTTTTGTTGAGTTTCTGAAGCAGGGGAAGAAGGCTGGCTCTTTGATGCTTTGACTCAAGTGGTTACAGTTGGTTGCCAGCAAGTGCACTCCATCTCATGGCAGCCTTATGTAAACAGAAAAGCGGTGCCTGGGCCTGGGCCTTCTTCCTGATCCTGGTATGTTTGAGTCCATTTCTCAGGCTGTTGTATGAGGCCATCTCACTGAGGGTTTCCCTCATCTCATAGAGGGGTTCCCTCATTTCGTTTACTAAGCATGATGTCTTTTTCTAGCAATTGGTCTTTGCTGATGATTTGTCCAAAGTAAGCAAGTCTTGCCATCCTCCCTTCTAGAAACATTCTGAGTGTATCTCTTCCACAGTTGGTTTGTTTATTCTTTTGGCAGTCCATGGTATATTCAATATTCTTTACCAACACTATAGTTCACATGTATTCTCATTCTGTCTTCCTTTTTCACGATCCAACTTTTGCATACACATGAGGTAAATGAAAAGACCATGGGTTGGATCAAGCACACCTTAGTCATCAAAACAACATCTTTCCTTTTAAAACTTTAAAAAGGTCTTTTACACGAAATTTTCCCAATGCAATACGTTGTTGGATTTCTTGATCTGCTTCCATGGATGATACAGATGATGATGATGTTGTTGTGACCCTACGACAAAGTAGAAGTAACACATGTCAGTTCAGCTCTCAGAACATTTGACAAAATGAGTCATGTGGCATTCCTAACTGTAGGGGGATGGAGAGTGTAATCCTGCTCTGTGCCCAGACGGAAAGGGGGACTAGAAATCGCTGCCACTGGAGCCACATTGAAATGATATCCATTCATATCATCAGCCTTGATCCTTATGGAGTGCCAGGCACTGGTTGTAAGTAGTGGGCAAAACAGGCACCAAACCATTGCCCTTGTGGCATTTCCATGGAGACCTTGATAGTTAACAGTTTAAGAGGGAGAAGCAGGCAATACCACAGCCCTGGAAGTGTATTTGTTTACCTGGCTTTTTTTTTTTTTTTTTTTTTATAATTTTGAGTATTGTGCCACATTTTTCTTCCATTCTATCATTCTTTTTGCTATTACTATTATTTGTTACATCAACATTCTTCTCTGAAACACACACTTTTTTTTTTTTTTTTAAATCAGCTGGGCCATGAACTGGAGGGTATGATTATATCTTTTCTGTGCCTAATACAGCAACTGACCCTTTGTAGTTACTCTCTAAATATTTTTAAAATAATTAATTGAACGACTAAATGATTGAGCTCTCACAACAAAGCAAGGTTTATGGTAAACTTCTGGGGAAAGTGGGTTTAGAGGCCTAATTTATCTGTTATTTAGGTCCCTAACTCCCTACTACTTAGCTGTCACTGCACAAAAGCCCTGGAGGTGTGAGGAGCCTGTCTGTCTATATGTGAAAAGAGATGGGTGCAGGCTCCAAGAATTAAAGTCTGGGTTTCTTCTAACCTCAGTGGTGAAAGGGACTCCCAACAAAAATTTCTCTGCAGAGTCCAGGATTTTTTGGCCAGAAGTACCTGAAAGGTTTAGGTTAATTTGCTTGCTTTCAAAAGTCCCTCCTCGGACAGTTAGCAGAAACCATCAGCTTGCCTTATCTTTATTATCTTAGACAGTGTAAGTATCATTGCATAATGCCTGAAGATTACTTTGAGAATGAGCAGAACAATGAATACTTCCCTGTACTGATCCCATGGCTTCCTTCCCTCCTTGGAAGGATGGTAGTTCTGGTTTTCAGCACTCTTTGAAAAAATCTGAGTTATGTACTGAAGTTACAGATAGCCATTGAGAGAAGAGAATATAGATGGGAGCGTAGAGCCTTAAAAAGCTTTATGCCTGATGAATAAATAATCCATATCTATCAGCCTAGTAAAAAAAGCAACATTACTCATTTTACACATCATCCAAAGGGATGGCTTTGATAAATGTGACGTTTCTTAAAGAATACCTATTTTGTTTTAGGTTGGTGAGGTAAGCCAATATTTAAGTGGGCTGGGTTCCAGATTTTGTCATTGTTGTTCCTGTTAGGTGCCGCTGAGTCAGCTCCACCTTCCAGCAGCCCGTGGACAACACAACGAAGTACGCCCGGTCCTGGGCCATCCTCACGACCCTTGCTGTGCCTGAGCCCATCATTGCAGCCACTGGGTCAATCCATCCTATTGAGGGTCTTCCCCTTTTTCACTGACCCACTACTTTACCAACCATGATATTCTTCTCCAGCAAATAGTCCCTTCTGACAACATGACCAAAGTAGGTGAGACAGAGTCTGGCCATACTCGCTTTCAGGAGCATTCTGGCTGCACTTCTTCCAGGATGGGTTGGTTCATTCTTCTGGCAGTGCATGGTACTTTCAGTGTTCTTTACCAACACCATAATTTGGAAGCTCCAACACTTCTTCAGTCTTTCTTATTCTCTGGCCAGTTCACATGCATATGGGTAATTGAAAATACAATGGCTTGGGTTAGGTGCACCTTAGTCTTCAATGTGACATCTTTGCTTCTTAACACTTTAAAGAAGTCTTTTGCAGCAGATTTGCCCAGTGCAATACAACATCTGATTTCCTGACTGCTTCTTCCATAGGTGTTGATTGTTGTTCCAGGTATAATGAAATCCCTGACAGCTTCAATCTTTTTTCCATTTATCATGATGTTGCTTGCTTGGTCCAGTTGTGAGGGTTTTTGTTTGCTTTATGTTAAGGTGTCATCCATACTGAAGACTGTAGTCTTTGATCTTTATCACTAAGTGCTTCAAGTCATCTTCACTTTCAGCAAGCAAGATTGTATTATCTGCATATTGCAGGTTGTTAATGAGTCTTCCTCCAATCCTGATGCTGCATTCTTCTTTACATAGTCCATCTTCTTGCATTATTTCCTCAGCATACAGACTGAATGAGTATGGTAAAAGGACACAGCTCTGACATACACCCTTCCTGATTTTAAACCATGCAATACCCCTTGTTCTGTTTGAACGGCAGCATCCAGGTCTATTTACAGGTTCCTCAGGAACACATTAAGTGTTCTGGAATTCCCATTTTTCACAATGTTAGCCATAATTTGTTATGATCCACACAGTTGAATGCTTTTGCATGATCAATGAAAACACAGGTGAACATCTTCCTTGTATTCTTTGCTTTGAGCCAAGATCCATCTGACATCAGCAATGGCTAACCCTCGTTCCATGTCCTCTTCTGAATCCAGCTTTAATTTCTGGCTGTTCCTCATCAGTATACTGCTGCATTCATTTTTTAATTATCTTCAGCAAAATTTTACTTTCATGTGAAATTAATGATATTGTTCAATAATTTCCACATTCTGTTGGATCACCTTTCTTTGGAATAGGCCTAAATATTGATCTCTTCCAGTCATTTGGCCAGGTAACTGTCTTCCAAATTTCTTAGCATAAACAAATAAGTGCCTCCAGCACTGTATCCATTTGTTGAAACATCTCAATGGATATTCTGTCAATTCCTGGAGCCTTATTTTTCAACAATTCCTTCAGTGCAGCTTGGACTTCCTCCTTCAATATCACTGGTTCTTGATCATATGCTAACTCCTGAAATAGTTGAACATTGACCAGTTCTTTTTAGTATAGTGACTGTGTATTCCTTCCATCTTCTTTTGATGCTTCCTACATCATTCATTATTTTGCCCATAGAATCCTTCAGTATTGCAGCT
This sequence comes from Orycteropus afer afer, assembly GCF_000298275.1. NCBI lineage: Eukaryota > Metazoa > Chordata > Mammalia > Tubulidentata > Orycteropodidae > Orycteropus > Orycteropus afer. The sequence goes on along the minus strand of NW_006921608.1, from coordinate 13,149,821 downwards.
CAAGACTTAATTTTTTCTCCAGGTCTTTCAGCTTGAGAAATGCTGAGTGTGTTCTTCCCTTTGGTTTTCTAATTGCAGGTCTTTGCACAATTCATTATAATAATTTACTTTGTCTTCTCGAGCCGCCCTTTGAATTCTTCCATTCAGTTCTTTTATTTTAGTGTTTCTTCCATTTACTTTAGCTGCTCTCCATTCAACAGCAAGTTTCAGAGTCTATTTTTTTTAATTTTTAGAGCTTGTTTTACATTCAAAATTATGTGTACATTTAGTTTCATTCCCCATTTACCATGTCCAACCCTAACCAAGTCTCCACCCGTCCATACCTGATAACCCTCCCCCTGTGCCCCTCATGTTTATGCACTCCTGTTTGTCCTGCATTTCCTCAATTTGAATGTTGGTCCTCTGGTGTCCTGTGGTCTATTGCTCTAAGGGATGTATTACCATAGAGTATGTGGGTGCGTCATCCTGAGTTGAGTGGTCTGCATGTACATCTTCTTAACTGTTGGACTGAGAGCCAGCCCCTGGGAGTGCATTTTATTCTAAGCACAGAATGTATTCCAGGACCATAGTATTGGGGGTCTCACCAGATTTCATCTGACCAATAATTCCAGTCCTTATTGAGTTTTTGGATTTTGTTCCATGTTTTCCCTCCCACTCTATCCAGGATCTCTAGATCTGATCCCTTCCTGAGTGGTTGGCATTGGTAGCCAGGCAAGTATACTTCTGTTTACTGACCCCCGTCTGTTCATCTCAGGTGTTTATGTGTTTATCTGTAGCCTGGTGTTTGGTGTTAATGACAATGCAGTATTGTGGACACATTGGTTGGTATTAGCATCTATTGTCTATCTCTTACGTGCATAATTCAGTGTCCTCTCAATTCCCTAGTTATCATGGTGGTCACAGATCCTTCCTCTATATTCCTCCCTCTACCCACGTCAGTGTGTAGGCCCCAACTAGCCCAAAATTAATCCCTCCCCATCCCAGTAACCTACAAAGTGAGTTCCCTTTCCCAAGCAAACCCTTCTCTGTCTTTTCACAGTAGTACAGTACTTGTCCTTCTGCGATTGACTTATTTCACTCAGCATAATGTCCTCCAGGTTCATCCACCTTGTGAGATGATTCGCATGTCCCTCATTGTTCTTTAATGTAGCATAGTATTCCATTGTGTGCACGTACCATAATTTGGTTATCCACTCATCCGTTGATGGGCATTTAGGTTATTTCTATCTCTTTGCTATGGTGAATTGTGCTACAGTGAACATAGGTGTACTTATGTCTGTTCACGTGCTCTCTCTCACCTCTTTAGGATATATTCCTAGTAATGGAATTGCTGGGTCAAATGGTACCTCTAATTTTCAGTTTTTTAAGGAAATGCCATACCATTTGCCACAACAATTGTACCATTTTACAATCCCACCAGCAGTGCACAAGAGTTCCAATCTCAGAGTCTCTTCTGACATCCATTTTGGTCTTTTCTTCCTTTCTTTTCTTTCTTTTTTGATTTGGGTGAAAGTGTGCAGAGCAAATTCACTTTCCATATAGCAGTTCACATACACTTTGTCTCATGACATTGACTGTAATTTACCAGAATACAACAGCTCCCCTCCCACTTCTTCCTCATAGTTACTCTTCCCTGTGTCCTTTCCCTCCATGTACTCCTGCCCCCTGAGCTATGCCTTTCCTGTCTTTTTAATGACCTTTTTCTTTCTTCATGGATGATGTTCTTGATGTCACCCCCCCAGCTCTTCTGCTTTTCCTTCATTGGTGTTCAATGCATCAAATCTATTCTTTAGATGATCTCTAAATTCAGGTGGGTTGCAATCATATTTTGGCTCTCACGAACTTGTTTTAATTGTCTTCAGCTTCAGCTTGAACTTGCATATGAGCAGTTGATGGTCTGCTCCACAGTCAGCTCCTGGCCTTGTTTTGACTGAAGATATTGAGCTTCTTCACATCTCTTTCCACAGATGTAGCCAGTGTGATTCCTGTGTATTCTGTCTGGTGAGGTCCACATGTGTAGCCACTGTGTGTATTGTTGAAAAAAAAGGGTATTTGCAATGAATAAGTCATTGGTATTCCAAAAGTCTACCATGCAATCTCCAGCCTTATTCCTATCACCAAGGCCACGGTTTCCAACTGCAGATGATTCTTCTTTCTCTTTCCACCCTTTTTGCATCCCAATAACCAGTAATTATCAATACATATTGATTGCATGTTTGATCAATTTCAGACTGCATAAGTTAGTAACAATCTTCTATTTCTTTATCTTTGGCTTTAGTAGTTGGTGCATAAATTTCAACATTAGCTGATTTTCTTTGTAGGCATATGGATATTATCCTATCCCTGACAGCATTGTACTTTAGGATAGATCATGAAGCATTCTTTTTGACAATGAATACACCATTCCTCTTCAATTTGTCATTCCCCACATAATAGACCATATGATTGTCTGATTCAAAATGGCCATTACTAATCTATTTCAGCTCATTAATGCCTAGGCTATCCATCTCTATGCACTCTATTTCATTTTTGACAACTTCCAATTGTCCTAGATTCATACTTCATACATTATGTGTTCCAGTTATTAATGGATGTTTGCAGGTGTTTCTTCCCATTTTGATTCTTACCCCCATCAGCAAATGAAGGTCCCAAAAGCTTTATTCCATCCACATCACTAAGGTCAACTCTACTTTGAGGAAGTACCTTTTCCCTAGTTGTATTTTGAGCGCCTTCCAACCTGAAGGACTCATCTTCCAGCATTATATCAGACAATGTTTCAGGGCTATTCATAAAGTTTCCAGTAACATATCAAACAGTGTTTCACTGCTGTTCATAAGGTTTTCACTGGTTAATGTTTTCAGCAGTGGGTAGCCCCATCCTTCTTCCTACTCTGTCTTAGTCTGGAAGTTTTACTGAAACCTGTCTACCATGAGTGACCCTGCTGATACTTGAAATACCAGTGGCACAGACCCCAGTGTCACAGCAACATGCAAAAAGCACCATAGTACAACAAGCTGACAGGCGAGTGGTGGAATTTTATCGTAGTCAAGTTCAATTCTTACCTTGGAACAAATAGGGAAAATTCACAATGGGAGTTTAGAAATGGATAATGTTGCAGAAATCTCCATGGAGAGCCCTGCTAGTGCAGGGCTGGCAGTATTTCATTCTGTAGTGCATAGGATCACTATGAGTCAGAGCTAACTTGATGGCACCTAACAACAACAACACTACATGGAGAGTACAGATACAACAGATTAACTCTCCCCTGAAGGACTTTACAGTCTAGTGACTGGGTCAGGTATCTAAACTGTAGTACAAATGATAAAATTTGCTTTCAAATAGCATATAATTTAAATGGTTTTGGAATATAGGAGTAGGTATCAAGACAAGAAAGGGAATAGGAAAATCAGGGTACAGTGTCATGAGCTGTATATGCAGAGATACATAGGGTTTTAGAAGGACTTTTATGGGGAAGAGGAGTGTCTGGGCACAGGGAGTAGTGATTGGCACACTGCTAGTGCCGTGCTATAGGATGGAAAAAAATGGTACCATGCAGAGGCATGTGGCAGAGCTGGATGACGGTCAGGCTGCAGGGAGAAAAGGAAGGAGGTAGGTGTGACATCTGCGTGGCATCCAGGTGTCTTGGATGCTGAAGATGGTCAAGATCGCTGAGGCAGGAGCCTTTCACAAGAAAGGAGCCCAGTAACCTTGAAGTTGCTTCCAAATTTGAGCCTGCGACTCTCCTATGCTTGATTCTGTGTGTGCTCTCTCTGGTTCCTATATCGTTGACATTAGAATACATTGACTACATGTCAAGCAAGCGAGGACCTTTGTTCCTTCATCCAGGAAATTTCTGTCTGTCTTGTTTTATTTGCTGTCCTAATGGTAATAAAAGGCCAGATTTGGACTTGACTGATACTGCAAATCCTCATAATTTACTTTCCCAAGCATAAGGAAGTTCTTGCCCCTACCCTCAGGTGATGTTGGCTGTGAACATGATGTTCTTGGAGTTGTTTTTCAAATAGTTCTGTTCTGTTTTAAAATGTCCATTTAAGCAATATTGGTATTTCACGTTGAAAGGACATGTGTTCTGCCAGCCTGGCACCTGCCCTCCTGAGATGGAACTTTCCTTAGGGCTTCGTGTGCCTTCTCATGGTAGAAAAATTAGCTGTGACTCCAAGCACATTAACATATCCAGCATTCTTGTTACAAGTTATGTGAGGGACAGTGGGAGGATTGATGAAGTGTCTTATTGGTAGGTTTTCAGATATGTTTTTAGTATCTGTGGCACAGAAGGACACCACCACGGTAGGAAGTCAACACTCAAGAGCCTGAAACTGTTTGCACATTGCATTTCAAGTCTTAAGTTTTGGAGTTCTTTGTTTTCCCCACAGAGATTCATATGCACATATAAAGCTAGACCGTGGCTGGGCTCCAGCCCATACAGAATGATTTGCCAGTTCCATAAAGCAGAGAAGGAAGATACTCGTGCCCAATCATGCATCGTTGTGGGGCGGGGGGCTTGAACAGCTGGAGAATGAAAAGTCTGGATTTGATTTTTTGGCATTTTGGGTTGTTTTTATTGTTGTTATTTTCATTTCAAGTTAACTGAATAGCAGCCAGGAAGTGTTTGTGGTATTGAATCATAACTTGAGACATTTCACGTCAGCCATTTCAGTAGTGTTTCTTTCTTTCTTTCTTTTTTAAATTAGATTTTGAATATTCTTTTTTCCAGGTTTTGTTCCTAACTGGCTTTGGCTATGTATATGTGGACATCGTCCATCAGTGTGGCACAGTCTTTGTAACTTTGGCCCCAGAAGGAAAAGCAGGCCCTATTTTAACCAATACCAACCGGTACGTTTAATTATTTGCCCAGTAGCAGTATAGTAAGCTTTCCTATTGTACAGTTGTAAACCTGCTGTTTAACATTTTTCATCACCCCTGTACATATTAGAAGCAGCCCTGGTAGCACAGGGAAGGATGAGCCAGTCTGCTTCCATAAAGATTTACAGCCTTGCAACCCTGTGGGGCAGTTCTACTCTGTCCTGTAGGGTTGCTGTGAGTTGAAATTGACTCAACGGCAGTGAGGTATGTATACATTAAGGCTTTTGGGCTAATTACTGTGTAAGCCCTAAGTAAACATATAGTTAGTAGCATTAGACCACACTACAACATGTAGCAATTAGCATCTCCTTGGGTACCCCTTCTTCTCTGGGATGAGTTTAACAAACTGATTTACAAACTAAGACAAATATCTTAGAATTACACTGTTTGTCATAAGCATGAAGTGCAAGTTAATATTTGTGTATCCATGTGACAACTTGGACTTGGAGGTACGTAAAAATAAATACTTCTTAGAGTCACATTTTCTCCCTTTGATATGAGTGTTGCTGTGGAGCTTTAGAAACATAAGCCAGACAAAGGGTTAATGTCCTCTTGTCCTTGATTTAAAAGTGCCCATGTACTTTAATAGGAAGAATAGCCTCTTCCTCCAGAAAGAAATGATAATTAAAGAAATGAAACATTATTTACTTTTAAAGTAATGATGTTCCATCTTATGCAGTCCTGGTGGATGTATAAATTTTTACCACTTTCTGGAAAGTCCTTTAGCAATATATATTAAAATCTTTGAAATCCCTTTAGCTTGGAAATTCCACTTTTCAAATTAGATGCTAAGGAGTTAACTACAGAAGCAGACAAATAGATGTGCAGAGGTATGTCTGTCGTGTTGTTCGTTATCATGACAAGATATCTGGAGTACTAATGTCCATCAGGGAGTGAATAAATGAAAGGGAAATTTTAAACAGGGATGCATACAATTTTTAACTAATAGAAATATGCATGTGATATCTAAAGAAATCTAATCAAGATATAAAATTAAATATATCCTTATGATTGAGTAAGGCTGTGTCATGTCATATATATACACATTCTCACAGACACAAACAGAAATTCCTAGAAAAATGACTGAAAGGAAAAGAATCAACTTGTTAATAGAGATGGGATTATAAATGATTTTTCGTTTTCAATAGTAAGTAACTTAAATTAAAATATATTCGTGCCATTTTGAGCAGAAAAGGAACATGATCTGACAAATTTTCAGAAGATCACTTGGCTTCCCTAGAGAAACAAAAGCAGGAGTGAGGAGATTAGTTAGTACACAGTGAGGCATTGCTATTAGTGGAAGTGATGAAAAATGACCAAATTCTGGGTATATTTTTAAGATAAAGTGGAGAGATTTCCTGGCACATTGGATAAGGGTTGAAAATACAGGAATCAAACATGACTAAATTTTTTGATCTGAGAAACTGGAAGGATGTGATGCCATCAACTGAGATAGGAAAGACTATACCTGTCTAGGTATATAGAGGTTTAGGGGGAAGATCAAAAGTTTGGTTTATAGATATGTTAAGTTTAGATGCCATTTAGACATTTAAGTGAATATGTGCATACTCAAAATTCACTGCCGTCAAGTCATTTCCGACTCATAGCAACCCCTCCTTGGGTTTCCGAGGTAGCATGTCTACAGAAATAGATTGCCCAGTCTGCCTTCCGAGGAGTGACTGGTGGGTTTGAACCACCAGTCTTCTGGTTAGCAGTCAAATGCCTTAGGCATAGGCGGTTAGATATACAAGTCTGGAGTTTAAGGTAGAGTTCCAGGTTACATATGTAACTTTGGAGGTCATCAACATAGCGTTGATATTTCAAAGCATGAGATTGGGTGAGATCTTCAAGAGACTGAGTGGAGAGAGGAAGGAGAAGAGGCTCCTTAATTTTAGGAGGTCTGGGAGAAGAGGAGGGATTAGCCTAGTGACCAGAGAGGTAGAAAAACTGAAAGAATGCTGTTCTAGAAAGCATATAAAGAAAGTGTTTCCAAGAGGGAGGGGTTACCAACAGTGTCAAATGCTCTGATAGGTCAGATAAGTGAAAACAGAAAATCCATCATTTGATTTAGCCACATAAAAGTCATTGGTGACCTTGACAAGAGTTGATTTGGTAAATTGGTGAGGGCAAAAGCCCACTTAGAACAACTTTAAGAGACTGTAAGGAGAGGAATAGGAGGCAGCAGGTATAGAAAATGCTTTGCAGTTTTCATGTAGAGGATCAGGAAATTGAGTCTTAGCTTGAGAAAGATTGGAACTACAAGAGGAATTTTTTAGCAAAGGAGAGAGAACATGTTTATTACTGCTAGTAATGATCCAGTAAACAAGTGAAAATGATGAGGTAGGAGTGGTGTGAATTTCCGGAGTGAGTCCCTGAGTGGGTGAGAGCAGAGTGAGCAGAGGTGTACAATAGAGGGGCTCCCCTGACACAGGCATGGGCAGTGCTTGCACCCCAAAAATGGTGGGGAGAGCCGAGCATACGGGCTTAGATGCTGGTTGATGGGCTGTGGTGGGAGCTCATGGTTAGTTTTCTTCTGCTTGCTTCACTTTTTGATTAAAGAGCTGAGTTGGTTTATGCCTTTCTGCCTTGTCATCATCATGATGGAGAATTAGTGCACAACAGCTAGAAGGATTTTGGAGTAAAAATCTGGTGTTGATAAGGGAAGCACATATAGAAACATGACAAGAACTTGTAATAGTCCCATTGGGAACATTTCCCAATACTGTTGGAGTGTGACTGTCTCTGTCCAGACACGATGCACTGAAAGTTGAGTTCTTATTTGTTTCTTATGAGAATCTGATGTCCCATCAGGAGGTGTCTAATAAGGCACTGCCATTTGAAAAAACAAAAGCAAGGGAAGAATGATGCTCTTTTCTCTTTCTCTAGACTGCTGGGGAAGATTGTTACGTTTAAAATGTTCATCACTCAGTTGAGCCTGGCAGTGTTTGATGACCTCACCTACCACAAAGCATCATCTGAACTTCTCAGACTCACGCTGGACAATGTTTTTCTCCAGATGGCCCCAGTGGCTGGTCACCTTCCTGTGGAAGTGACCTCTGCAGCACACTTTCAGCTTTACCGCATGGAGGTCTACTGTGGGGACTTGCAGTTGGACAACCAGCTTTATAACAAGTCCAACTTCCACTTCGCTGTCTTGGTCTGCCAGGGAGAAAAAACAGAACCTCCTCAGTGTTGCAAAATGCAGAGTCTCCTCGTAGCCAGCAAAGATTTAGAAGAATACAAGGAAAATTGTTTTATTAAACTCTGCATCACCTTCACTGAGGGCAAAAGCTTCTTATTTGATATTAATGAGTTCAATTTTGAATTGAAACCTGCCAGGTTGTATGTGGAAGACACATTTGTATACTATGTGAAAACTTTGTTTGACACCTACTTTCCTAACAGCAAGCTGGCCGGTCACGCCAGGGTCCTCTCAGGTGGTAAACAAGCATTGCCTGTGCAGGTCAGACAGCACGCCAGGGCCTTGGTGAATCCTGTGAAGTTACGGAAACTGGTAATACAGCCTGTGAATCTCCTCGTCAGTATCCACGCTTCCCTCAAGCTGTACATTGCCTCCGACCACACTCCTCTCTCCTTCTCGGTGTTTGAAACAGGGCCCATCTTCACCACGGCCAGGCAGCTCATCCATGCCCTGGCAATGCACTATGCCGCCGGGGCTCTCTTCAGAGCAGGTGAGGATGACAAGCAGGGGGCCTGGGACCTTACCCTAAATCTGATGAGCAAGAGCTGAGCAAAAGTGAGGTGCTTTGGGCAGTCTCTTACCTCCTTCAAGACACTAGGGAAGCAATATGGTGAGAAGTGAAGAACACAGGCTTTGCAGTTAGAACTGAATTTTAATCGAGATTCTGCCACTGCTACTTGTAAGGCCTTGAGCAAGTTATTGAACGTTTCTCTGTCTCAGTTTCTTCATCTATTAAATGGATTTAGGGGGTTTAGAGAGGGTAAGATCAAAGTATGTAAAGTAGCTTGCATTTGCTTGGCACTTAATAACCACTCAAGCAATAAAACCAAACCAAACCAAACCAAACCCACTGCCAATGAGTCGATTCTGACTCCTAGGGACCCTGTAGGACAGAGGAGAGCTGCCCCATATGGTTACCAAAGCTGTAAATCTTTACAAAGCAGACTGCCTCATCTTCTTCATAGAGCGACTGGTGGGTTCGAACTGCTAACGTTGTGGTTGGCAGCCAAATGCTCTAACCACTGCCCCACCAGAGCTCCTTTTACCAAAGCCATAGGTGCTGTTAATTAGCAGCTATGTAACTTACAGTTTTTATTCAATTTAGCAAATCCTTCTTGGTATTACAGGTTGTTGTTATGTGCCATCGAGTCGGACCTGACTCAAAGCGACCCCTCCTTGGGTTTCCAAGGCAGTATCACTACGGAAGTAGATTGCCCCATCTTTCTTCCGAGGAGTGGCTGGTGGGTTTGAACCGCCAGCCTTCTGGTTAGCAGTCAAGTGCCTTAGCCACTATGCTACCAGAGCTCCCGGTATTACAGGTACAAGGCCCTATATTAGCACACTAGTATAGCCAGGAAGACTAGTCCAGGCACTCAGCTCCTGGGCCTGAAAAAATTAAGTTCTGGGTATCACTTTGTGTTACAGTCCATGAATAACTGTAGGTGAGAAACTGAGAAGACTCTATGTGCTAGGAAGATGCAGAAAGGAGATGGATCAAAAGAGAAAGCTGTGGTCTCACCCTCTCCGCAGACCTGAGCCCAAAACAAAAGGCTGGCCTTGCCCCTTCCTGGCTTACTGCCTTCTGGTGCCAGGCAGATGGCCTCCTGCGCACCCAGGGCCAGAAGGCAAGTTTTCTCTTTTCAATCTGGCCAGAAAAGTCTAAAAGGGTGAGTTGAATATGAGTATACAGTGTTATGTGGAGAGGACTGTGGGCTGAAAGTCGAGTGTTGGGACCATGTGGTCTCAGAATACTTAGGTAACCAGCATCGAAGCACATGTTCCTGACCCAGATTCACTCCAACACACTTTCAGTTTGATAATCTGGTACCTCATGTTCCAAAGACTTCAAGCAGGGAACGCCGTCCAGAGCTGGCTTTGTCAGCCCCTTCTGTAAAGGGCATGGCAATCTTACTTTCTGCAAGTGACAAAGGAGAAGACCTTTCTCTGCCCTCTTTGTAACTTTGTGTTTGGCAGATACAGTCCCTTGTAAGATTGATATTGTGGCAGTCACTGGCCCGTGTCATTGCTATCTTGTTAAGCTTAGATTTTCTTCATAATGAAAATTCTTAGAGTACATAGGTCTGTCCAGGACTCTTAAACTGAAAACGACAAGATCAGGAGGCGGGCCCTGGTGGACTTTGCATTTTGAGAGTTTGCACAACAATGAAGAAAGCACTGCCCTCTTGCTAAGAAATCATTTAAAAATAAGCAGTTAACATTTCAGCTTTAATAGGTGGGTGTATTTACAAACAATTCCAGAAACTTACCCTTCCAGGCGGTTTTGCTTTGAACTTGAGGAGCAGGAATGAGGTTCCTGAGCTCTGAGTCCTTGGAAGGAATACATCTCCCCTTGGTCACCACGTCCATGCCGCGGTGTGGGGCGTCCATGTGTGTGATGAGCTGGCAGAGAAACTCCAGCTGATGGCACCAAGTAACTGACCCTACAGCCTGTGTGCTCAAATGATCACTCTTTGTTTTGTTTTATATTTTTAATGAGCTTTCACAAGAACATTCTGTTTGGATTTTTTGCAATCCACCTAAAAATCCTCTAAGCTGTTGTCCCAAGCTCATTATATACAGCACTGAGACAACAAATCCACATACAGAAGGCCAAGTTTGTAGAGCCTTTTGGGAACTCTGTTACTAAAACCTCAGGACAGTATGAGGAAGATCTGGAGGAGAGTAGCCATGGGGGAGGCGGCAGCGAGCAGGGTGGGCCCCCACAGCTGGCTGAGATTCTGTGCCCACTGCCCTGAGCTGCACGGGGCCAGCATAGCGGGGCTCTGCTCGGCAACGGTTACTCTCCATTCTCGACCTGTATGTTGCATCTTTGGAGAGAAGATTCCAGGTAGAAAAGACTTCAAGACAGTAGTAGCATGTGCCTAAAGAGAGCCCTGGCTTGGGAGTGAACAAGTTGCTGTCCATATGTCGGCTGGGTCAGGATTTAACCACTGGAGTTGAGTAGAAGGTTCCTGGGTATGATGGTCAAAAAATGTCCATCTTCATTTCTAGGAAAGTTTATGGAGTCACTTTCTTGAAGATGTTCTAAAAATAAACAGTAATTAGAAATGAGTAAGCAACCCTAGTTGAAGGAAAGAATGTGGCCTTAATTTCCCGAGTTCCCTCTCAAATTGATAGGAAGCTAAATAGACTCCTTTACCAAAAACAAAATTCCCAAACGAGTAAGCAGAAGATGTATTTGCTTTTGGAGGAAAAGAACTAAAGAAGGCATGCCCTTGTATACTTTCTGGCCCTTTTATCAGACAGTGGCTTCAGGTTTCGCTAGTTACGACCCAGGAAATGTACCCCACCCTTCGTATGGCCACAGCGAGCAGAAAGGGGGCCCAGCAGCTGGGTGGGAGCTGGGGGGGGGCAGGCTGGGCACTTTCTATTCACACTGTGTGCCCACTGCACTGAGCTGCCCGGGTCTAGCATAGAGGGGCTCTGCTCGGCAACGGCTACTCTCCTTTCTTGATCTGTATGTGGACTCTTTGGCGAGAAGGGGCTTTAAGATGTCTCTAGACCAACCTTCTCCAGGCAGCAAATTACAACAGACCATCCCAGACTTGAGAGGATTTGCTCTGTGGCTTTACCTCCAGAGAGAGAGCTCCCAGGAACAGTATTCCACCACCAGCACCCTGCCTAGGCTTTACAGCCTAAAGGGTCACAGAAAGAGAGCAAGTGGGCTCTGGAGCCAAATAAACCTGGAATGGAAACCCAGCCCACACCTCTAACCAGCTGAGAGATTGTGTGAGCAACAGGCTTAATGTCTGAGCCCCAGTTCCCTCCTCTTCCTCTCTGACTGTGAGACCATGGAGACAGTACTACCATGTCAGATTCGTCTCTGTCTCCTGAGGCTGGTATAGTTGCTGACCCCAAGCAGGACATAGTCATTATTGACTCACCTGCATTTCTTCAAAGGGAGATATGAATAGTTCTCTTGCACACAGTCACTAGGAGAATTGAGTGAGTTGAATGCCTGGCACCCAGAGGCCTTCCTATTCCTAATCTTCATCTTCTAGAAATTATTCTCCTTTGACCTAAACCCTCATGTTTTCATCATCGTGTTATAGAGAAGAAAAACAAACAAACAAACAAAAATTCACTGCCATCAAGTTGATTCCTACTCATAGTGACCCGCTTTAGGTTTCTGAGGCAGTAAATCTTTATGGAAGTAGATTGCCCAGTCTTCCTTGTGCAGTGGCTGGTGGGTTTGAACCACCAACCTGGTTAGTTAAATGCCTTAGGCACTACACCACCAGAGCTCCTTAGAGAAGCAAAAACTCAAAGCAAACTCACTGCTGTCGAGTCAGTTCCAACTCATAGCGACCCCTCTTTGGGTTTCCAAGGCTGTATCTCTGTGGAAGCAGACTCAAAATAGAAGAATGTCCCACTCTACCTCAGGAAGGCCTGGGGAGCCTTCAGGACCCAGGCTTGGTGCCTCTGCCCACACCTTCTCAACCTTTTGACAGAGCATCTCTGTCAGGACTATCCCCCCAGGGGCTGCCAGGGAGAGAGGGATGGTTCCACCGTGGGTCTTATCCCCGTGGCCTCCCCAGAAAGGCTTTCAGCCATAGTCTGGAAGACCAGTGGATTCCCAGAGGTTGGAATTGCCTTTCAGAATCCCCTCTCTTGTCCCTTGCCTGCACCTCAGTCCTCTGGCCTGTAGCCTCAGGTCTCCATCCCAGGAAGGAAGGGAACCTCTGGCAGGTATGACACCACAGCCACATTCCCACAAGGCAGCAGACATGGCAGCCGGGCCACTGGGTAGGCCAGCTCCCAGGAAGCCAGATGTTAACTGGAAAACCAGGTCCGAAGCCGCCCTCCTGGGAGACCTGCTGGGAACACTCCCCTCTCTCTAACCTAGACAGTATGGCCGTGTCACTGATGTTTATGCAACTGAAGCTGGGTGCAGGGGAAACGGGTCTGGCTCTAGCTTTGCTCCAGAGGGAAGCGCTCAGCCTGGTAGGATTGGGAAAGATTAAAAATAACTCTTCCGTCATCAGACGTTCACACCACTTCTGCAACACCCCATCTAGAACGTGGCCTCCTCTCCTGGCCCAGGCATCTCCTCGTCCTGGTCCTTCGCTGCCCGGCCAGGTTTCAAAGATCACCTCTCACAGCAGCAGAACCTGCAGAGCCTGGGGCCGCTGCCTCTTAGGCTGGTGGGAGCCCTGTTAGCAGGAACATGGGAGGCTCCGACCAGGAAGTCATAGTAAAGCTACTTGTGAGGCCGCCAAAAAGATCACTTTGATTTATAAAGTATGAAAGCTTGCCACTTACGAATCCACAGTGAATGAGTTACTTCCCATATTTTGCTCCAAAGAACCTTATTACATTCTCAATTCTAGTGTGGAAAATGATTTGCCGAGAAAGTGGGTCACTTTTTCACAAATGTTGAAAGTGCTGCCTTTAAGTTTCCAGTAACCCTTTCCCTTTGGTCCATTGCAGGCTGGGTGGTTGGATCTCTGGAAATCCTCGGCAGCCCGGCCAGTCTGGTGAGAAGCATAGGCAATGGGATTGCCGACTTCTTCAGGCTCCCCTACGAGGGGCTGACCCGGGGCCCGGGAGCCTTTGTCAGTGGAGTTTCCAGAGGGACGACTTCATTTGTAAAGCACATTTCCAAAGGTAGCTCTTTTGGTCCCTTGTCCTAATGCCTTATTTTCATTCCTTCCCTTTTAAAAAAAAAAAAAAAAAAAAAAGACGAATGTGTTAAAGTTTTAAATGCATTCAGGTTGCGAGGAGCTCTGTTTGGCTTGTTAGCCTGCAGTGAAATGTTGAATTTGTAACAAAGCTCATATATAATGTCCTATGTTTTAAACAGATCACTACTTGCCTGTAGTGTGTGAAAATGTTTCAGAAACTTCAGAATTTTAAAACTCCCATTGGGAAAACAAGGATTGGCTCAACTGTTATTCCATGTGATAAATACAGAAATACTCAAGGTGTTCAGGACTGCTGCAAAACATCAGAAATCCTACACTGTGTTGCTTCATCATGGTTTTTTTTTTTTTTTTTTTTTTAATGTAGATACAGTTGTCATAACTTTTGTAAGTGTATGGATACGTTTTGACATGGAAGCAGATTTGGAGGTACAACAGCCAACTTCCCTGTAGCACGATACGCAAACAGTGCCATCTTGTGGCCAAGATGAATCATCAGGAGCAGAGGCCGAGGGCTCAGGCTGTAGCCAGAAATCCAGGTCCCCAACAGGACAACATGTTCATTTCATCCCTGTGTTTGCGGGTGATATTTTGGTCACATTGGCAGTGAATCAAGAATTACTAAGGGCCACCTGAGTATCTAAGGCAGGGAAAACAAAGAAGAGGGCTTGCCCCCATAAAAGGGGTTTTACTGAGGACAGTGCTGCAGCTCCATTGTGCGTGGGCAGGTTGTAGGAGTCTGTAAACCAGAAAAAGCAAACTCTCTGCCATCAAGTCCATCCTGACTCATAGAGGCTCCCGTTGGGTTTCCAAAGCAGTAAATCTTTACGGAAGTATATTGCCCAGTCTTCCTTCCACAGAGTGGCTGGTAGGTTTGAACTGCCAACCTTCTGGTTAGCAGTCAAATGCCTTAGGCACTACACCACCAGAGCTCCTTGTAGAAGTCTATAGAAGGCCTCAGAAGAAGATGTGTGCTTGAAATATGAGAATCCATGGAGGAAAACAATGAAAAGACTGGCTCAGATCATCCGGGCAGCCTGGGAGCTGAGCCGCAGGGCTCACCCAGATGAGTCATCTGGTTTCCTCTCTTGACACTTGAATCCTTTTAGTTCTTATTTTTATTTGAAAATAAGACAACCTACACCTGCTAAATTGACCTTAATTTCAGCGGTCCTTCTAGCACACTGACTCACCGATTGTTTTTCGTACGTGTTCCCTCCTCTGTTGGTGTTTTGGTGTCTGTGTGTGTGCACACGTGGTTTTTTCCCTCTTTTCAGATCACTGGTAAAGATGCAGCTGCAAAAATGACATCTGCTGTTTCTTCTCGAAATTAGCTGTCCTGTAACAGATGAGCATCTTTGTTAGCTTTGGGATGCAGCCGTGTACACCTTTCAGATTTGTTCACTGTGATACGTGCAGACTTGCTAAAGGAAATTAGGACTTTTTCTGAGCAAGATGCTGAAATAGGCTTTCTTGGGAAAACCAGGCGGAATCGTGGCTTTGAAGTGATTTCCTCCCTTATTGCCCTTGCTTTTTTCACTTAACATCCTGAATATCAAAATTGCACATATTCTCTGTTGCCCAATAATTATTTCCCCAGAATGTCAAATGATCCAGCTTAGTGTCTCCCTTTATTACTAAAGTAATAAGGAAGGAAAATGAGTTATTGCTCTAGTGGAAACATATCTTTACAATTTGTTTAAAGTTCAGCAACATAACCCAGAGTAGGCAAGTGTTAAACCTTCAAAACTGGGCCTCAGTGAGGCCTTCAGAACTGTCTTGATGGAGCCGTGACAATTAAATGATGTTGTTAGGTGCCGTCAAGTCATTTCTGACTCATACCGTCTCTGTGTACAACAGAATGAAATGCGGCGAGGCCTCTGTCGTCCTCACAATCATTGCTGTGTTTGAGCCCATTGTTGCAAACATCTCATTGAAGGTCTTCCTCGTTTTTTGCTGAAAACTAAATGCAATTATAGTGAATGATAACATCATCTGAAACGCAGTTCTTCCTGTGAGCAGAGCTTCTGGCCACCGTAACAAGTGCTGTCTCCTCCACAGGTGTTCAGCAGCACCCCAGCCCTTATGGTGACTGCTTGAAGTTGCCCCAGAGGAAGCTGCCGTTGCTTGCCACCCAGGCATGTCCAGAGAGGACAGATGTACTCTAAGCTGTCCCCTGTCTCCCTTCTGCCCTCCAGGGGCCACACCTCTGGAGTCTATCTTGTGACCAGGAGGCCAATCCATGTGCTCTTGTGCCCTCAGGTACCCTCACATCCATCACCAACCTGGCCACGAGCCTGGCCCGGAACATGGACCGACTCTCGCTGGATGAGGAGCACTATAACCGGCAGGAGGAGTGGCGGCGGCAACTCCCCGAGAGCCTGGGCGAGGGGCTCAGTCAAGGCCTGTCCCGACTGGGCATCAGCTTGCTTGGTAAGGGGCCGCTGAGGTTATGGTAGTCATGCCCATCTGTACTCGAGCTCTGCAGACAGGGACATGTCACGTTCACGTTCTCCCTGGGGATGGCTAGGCTATGAAGTTTACATCCTTGCAGCACACAAAGCTGAGGCTCGGAGCAGGTAAGGTACTCACTCTGGTTCCTAGCAGTGCGGCACTGGGGACAGGCGCTTGCTTCCCAGCCCCGTTCTGCCAACACGGGTCAGAGGCCCGCCTGTGTAAACATACATGCTCTGCCTGCCTTTGCCTCTGGTGGGAACGTATCTCTGGCCTCATTGTGGTTCTCCAAAGGAAAGAACAATTCCATAAGAGGCCCCCAAGTGTGGCGGTGTCCACAGGACAGTGGCATGTAGCTGTTTGCGTTTTAGAGTGAGTGCCCGGCAGCCCTTCTGAAGCCCTCCGGAGGCTCTCACCCCTTCGCTGCCCTGGAGGCCGAGGTGTGCTGGCTTTTGTTAGAGGCACTGGAACAACATGCAGATATCACGTCACCT
The DNA here is from genome assembly GCF_000298275.1 of Orycteropus afer afer. Taxonomy (NCBI): domain Eukaryota; kingdom Metazoa; phylum Chordata; class Mammalia; order Tubulidentata; family Orycteropodidae; genus Orycteropus; species Orycteropus afer. The sequence goes on along the minus strand of NW_006921608.1, from coordinate 13,133,124 downwards.
CCAGTGAGAAACTTGCTTTTTCCTGTCTGTTTTTCAGGCGTGCCAGGTCAGCTGGGCTTGGAGCAGTTATCGTTTGTCAAGCAGCCAGATAGTATAGTTAGCGGTGCAGATTGCTGTGAATATTTCAAAATATTACAAAAGTTTAAAAATAAGATGCTTTGGGAAAATCTATTAAAATGAGTCTTCAGAGCTGAAATTTCACAGAGCTGGATTTTCAAGGGTATTTTTTGTTTATTTGTTTGCAAAGGAATTTAAAACTGTATTGCTTGGCAGGCTGCCTGCACGCATCTGCAGGAGTGTGCAGCTTGCAGAGATCAAAGCGGCCAGAGCAGCTCAGAGCAAAGGGTAGAGAAGATGGGCATGAAAGGACTTGTCCTCTCTCCAGTCTTCAGTTCTCCACTCCACTCCTCAACTTGCAACCACAGCCCAGCTGAGGCTCCGGGAGGAAGCAGTAAAATGTGACAAGTTCAGGTTAAGTTACTGGGAATTAGTTAAGTCAGAACATTCAGTGATGGGGGCACTGTCATTTGATAGCGCCTGGAAACGAGACGCTAATGACCTGGGAAGGAGACGCAGTGAAGGAACAGTCCCCTTGTTGACTCAGTCATCCCAGAGACATGGGTGGGTCACAGTCCTCGGGAGCCAGCAGCCCTCGTTCCAGTCCCCAGGTCCTTTCTTTGTGATCTCGGACAAGTTCTCTGAGCCCGAGTTTCTCATTTGTGATACGGGGCTGGCAGCACCATTGTCAGAGAAAATGGTGGTCGTGTGCGGGTAGAGTCAGTTTTTGGTAAACAGCATCCCTCGTTTTTCTGTTATGGTCACAAAGGAACTACAAGAGTCACTTATTTTCAAAGAGTGCCCCAGGAAAGAGAAACATTTTACTATTTTTGCTTTAGTTTTGGTTTGATGGATTAAGTTGCCATAACCAGAGGAAGTGACAGTAAAGTTATCTTGGGGGCCTCAAGGTCATCGTTTAGGGACTTTGGGACATTTTTTGCTAAGAATTGTAGGCTTAAGTGCCCTCTGCTTTGGGCATGAGCACTTCCTTCCCTTCACCAAACACTTGGAGGTTACAGTGAGCAGAAAGAGAACTGAGCTGGCTAGCCATGGCTGCCTCAGCCCTAACTCCCGCTTAGCCTAAGGGAAGTGTTCAGCCCAGAGCCACTACCCAGTTACCTGATGGTAGAAATCAGGGATGGGAGAGGCCATGTGTCTGCCCTTATGATGCCAGCCCTTTGGGCTAGAAAACCACAAAGCTTCGATCTTTGCTGCAGTCATTGTGTCTTGTGCATCCTCACTTAGGTACAAGGAAATCATTTGTCTGTCCACGGAAAGAAACTGCAGTGCAGTGAGCTCGTAGGGTCTTTCACATCTTTGGAAATTTACAAAAACCTGTAAGTTCTGGAGAAGAAATAAATCATTCCCCTTTGTGTACTGATTAAGGAGCTCTGGTGGTGCAGTGATTAAGGCATTTGGCTGCTAACCAATAGGTCAGTGATTTGAACGTACCAGCCACTCCACAGAAGAAAGATAAGGCAATCTGCTTCCATGAAGATTTACAGCCTTGGAAACATGGTGGGGATTGCTATGAGTTGGAATCGACTCGATGGCAGTGAGTTTATTGTGGTTTTTGTATTTTGTACACTGATTGGACCTGCAAACACTGGGCTGTTGAGGGCCCACGGCACTCCTGTCCTCGTGCAGGAACACACTCTGAGCACGGCGTGGCCACTTCAGGTCCACTCAGAGATTTTAGTTCACTGTGGGTATCTCAAGCTTAACCCAAACCGGCTTCCTTTCCTCTAAAAGAGGAGAACATGTTCATTTTATCCATGTGTTTGCCAAGGATGACTGAGAGTTCAAAACCTGTTTGTATCTCCTATAATCTCTGGATTATCTCAAAATGTCTGATCTAGAACAACCTGATGTGTGGCAGGAAAAAGAGGAGAGGAGAACCAACTGAGTACCTTCGCTTTGAAAACTACAGATTTGTCACCATTTAATCCACCCCCGGAAATAGTGGTTAAAATTGCCTTGTGCAGTTAAATGTCTAATTGAAGTTAGAATTGTTGTTATGTGCAGTCGAGTTGGACTCAACTCATAGCGACCCCTCCTTGGGTTTCCAAGGTGGTATCACTATGGAAGTAGATTGACCGACCTTCCTTCCAAGGAGCGGCTGATGGGTTTGAACCACCAGCCTTCTGGTTGGTAGTCAAGGGCCTTAGGTACTATGCTACCAGAGTTCCTGAAGTTAGAATTATTATCATGCAATAGTTTAAAACCCATAGAAATTCTATGGGTTGTTTCTTCCTGTGCAAGCTAGAAACATTAAGGGCTCAGTTGATTAAAAGTACATTTAAAAACACTTTAGGATTGGCAGAACACTTCCACAGCTGCCATTTCATTTGATCTTCACAACCCTGGGTATGGACGAGTGTGAGTCACTTGGCCAGGTCAGAGAGATGATGTGAGGTGAGCACTAGAAACTGGGCTACCTTGTCACCCATGTTGGGGGGTTCCTGGCCTAGACATAGTCAGGATATGGGAGACGGGGTGATGAAAAGTTTGAGAGTAAGAACTTGCCTATGGGTTTGGTGGACCTTCTTGTCTCTGCTTCACCCTCAGAGGACACTGGAGTGTTATGAGACCCTTGAAAACCAAAGGAAGTCTGTGATAGTTGGAGCTGTGTGTCAACTTGGCTGGACCACAATTCTGTGTGGTTTGAGCTGTTGTGGTGTGGTTGTTCCCATGATGGGATCAGATGACTATGTTTTGAGCGGCCAGTGTGTTGAAAGGGAGTTGCCCTAGGGGTGTGGCCTGTTTCCAGTATATCTGTGGACATCCTGGGAGAAGAGACATTCTTCTGTGGATCGGGATTCTGTTGTGCTGCCTACAACTGTCTGTGAGTGAACAATCCATCATTCGGCCTGGAGATCTTGGATTCGTCATTCTTTGGAGTCAACAGCCAGTGTACTGCCTGCCAGCCTTGAGCTCCTCAGCCCCTGCGGCTACAAGAGTCGGGAAAAGCCTCCAGCTTGATGTTTGATCCAGGAACTTTGGACTTGCTGGCTTCTATAAGTGTGTGAGCCATTTTCCTAAGATAAATCTTTCTCTCTCTCTCTCTCTGTCTCTGTCTCTCTCTCTCTCTATATATATATATGTACATATATATATATATACACACACATATATATAAGCTTTACTGGTTTTGTTTCTCTAGAGAACCCAGTCTAACACAAAGTCCTTAGCTGCCGTGGCCAGCTACACCGCTGCAGGGCAGTGGGAGAATGCACGGGTAGAGAGAGAGGCTGCAGTGGCTTCAGGGTAAGCGCCACAGATTTTCCAAAATTGGCACCAGCCTTGCCCACATTTACCAAATCCGTTCCTCAAACACCCACACTTTACCCTGGAGCCAGAGCTAAGAGGAGATGCAGCTCCAGGCCACGGTCACAATACACACACACACACACACACACACACACACGTTTGCTCCGGAACATGCCTTCTCCCTCAGGGAAACCAAAGGTGGAAGGCCAGAAACTGCTTTTGTGACCCACTCTTCTTTGGGGCCTCCACCTGATTTATGAAGCATGGCTTAACTTTGCCAGAAGCCACACCCCTCCGTATCTTCAAGCCACTCTTGGGTTTGCTGTTTGGAATCCCAACAACACAGGCCTCGACCAGGTGCCTCTGGAAGCCTTCCCTCAGAGTGAGGTCGCCTGAAAAGGAGCTTCCCTCAGGCTCTCTCTGCACTGTGCCCTGAGCTGACTTGCTTTCAGTTATTAGGAAATCCAGGGATAACACAAACAGACTTTCGTGCTTCCTCCTCAGTCCTAGTCGTTCCTGGTCAAAAAAGAGAGCCTGGAGCTGGAATGCCTAAAATGCTCTGTGGGTCTCCTTTGTCTCTGGAACAGGGAGTGGCAGCTTTGGGTCCCAGCTCAGGCCTCTGCCTCTGCTGTTGTGGCAGAAAAGTGTTCAAAGTAAAGTCTCAGCGCCCTGCACAGGGGGAAGTGCCGCGCGGAGCAGACGCAGGCTGGGGCTTCACAGACCAGAGGCCTAGGTTTGTTGCCTGAGGCTGGGGAGCAAGTCACAGGAGAGGTGAGGGCACACCCTTTTATTTTCCTTGCTTCAAGAAGCAACCTACAATGAAAGGGTACAAAAGGAAATCCCTCCCTCCTTTCTGCTCTTCCCACAGAGTGCAGTGAAAACCCGCCCGGAGGCTCCCGCTTCCCTCCTTGCCCTTGTTTCTTCACATCACAGCCGCCTCCATGTGGCCGCCCACCCTGTGGGCCTGATGCCAAAAGACAAGTTGGGGATCAATTTCCACTACTTAAAGCCTTGGGGCAGGGTTTGAGTATATGATAGTAAATAATTTACCAGTTGTAGGATTTAGCTGGATCATACTCAATGAGAGAGCCTTGTAAAGTCCCAAGAGAAGCTGCCTCTCTCAGGGCGGGGTTGAAAGAGACCGTGAAAGAGACCTGAAACCGCTGCTGCTCTCTCAGGGCCTAGCTGGTCTCCAGGTCGTTAGCACAGGGAGGGAGAGGACAGCACCTGGCACCTGGCGAGCAGTGAGGTGGTGGTGTATGTGACGAGGCCACATTCCCCTGCGAGGGCCCCGCGCAGAGCTGAGGATACGGCAGCTCCACAAATTCGCAGAATCTAACGCCTTGTCACAGGTTCAGGCTTTCCGCTGTTCCCGTTGCCCAAAGAGTTTATCTGTCAAAAGCATGGTAAGGAGAGCCTTCACTGTGGCCAGTGACTAGAGAAAAAAGATCAAAAGGGAGTCTCACGATGGATACCTTTTTGCATTTAAGCAGATCGACATTCCAGCCCTTGGTGGATAATCTGGTCAACTCCTTCTACAGGTTAAGCCTGGATCATTAAAGAGAAATAGGAGATCCCAAGTGAAGTAATACCCCCAAAAAACTCATTTTTAAGGAGCCCTGGTGGTGCAGTGGTTAAAGCACTCGGCTGCCAACCAAAAGGTTGACAGTTCAAACCCACCACCTGCTCCTCAGGAGAAAGGTGTGGCAGTCTGCTTCCGCAAAGACTGCAACCCTGGAACCCCACGGGGCAGTTCTGCTCTCCTCTAGGGTCGCTATGCACCAGAATCGACACAACAGCAGCAGCTTTGGTTTTTGGTTTGGGAACTCATTTTTCATAGTCGTGTGGAAGCCTGCAATTGAGCAAAGATATTTCTACCATAAATATAAGTAATAATTTATTGCTGAATTTGTAATTATCTACTCCAGCTATTTTCTTACTCTTAAGCATGGAGACCCTTGAACAAAGTCAGGTAATAAAATCACAAAAAGTATTCTAAGACACTGTTCATTTTGAACTGTCAGCTATGAAATGAAGACACTGGTTCCCACCTCCCACGCACTGATGCCCCCCTCCCACCTCCTGGCAGATTTGGTTGATACTTCCCAGCCACTCTGACCCCTGATATCCCAGCTGGAGAACAGAGCATCCAATTTCTTAGATCCTGACCAAGTGAGGTGGGCGCCCAGCCTGAGTTGCCAGGACTAGGCGTTGGGAGCCAAAATGGTGGTAATCCTTCCACCATTAATAGGCATCTCCTTTCTTTAGAAGTTTGGGATGAAGTGGTCTAGGCTAGGAAGCAGACCTCACCTCAGGTCATTATTCATCTGTACATAAGTAAATGTAAATGACTGTCAAAACCTACAGGAGGGGATCTTCATGGCAGAGCACTGCCTTCACAGGTGACCTGAAGGAGCTGAACTTTGTTTGACTGGGATTTTGTTCAATGGGGTATTGCTTGAAATTAGCAGGTCATTAACTGAGACCTGGAAATCTCAGTTTACCCAAGAGATTTTGAATTAATGACATTTAGAATAATGGGATTTGACATATACTAAAATTTCTACTAGGGGGACTGAATTTTCATTAATCCTAGCATTAATTTTCATTAATCAGCCGCAGGGACCCAGGTAAGGGTGGTACGAGAGGTTTCCAACAGGGAGACAAACCTGTCGGTTTGTCCTACCGTGGTGACGTGTTGATGTGAGTTTTGAGGCTGAGCCACTGGTGTTTCAAACCCAGTGGGATGCACATGGTGCACAGGTATCAGCCCAGCTTACAGACTGAGACAGACTAGGAAGAAGGAGGAGGCCATCCACTTCTCAAAGA
>NW_006921608.1:13079310-13124313 GCF_000298275.1 Orycteropus afer afer | reverse complement strand
GGCCAGACTTCGTCTCACCTATTTTGGTCATGTTGTCAGAAGGGACCATTTCCTGGAGAAGGATGTCATGCTTGGTAGGGTGGAGGGTTGACGAAAGAGGGGAAGGCCTTCAATGAGATGGACTGACATGGTGGCTGCGATGATGGGCTCAAGTGTAGCAGGGATCATCGAGCTGGTGGGATCAGGCAGTGTTTCTTTCTGCTGTGCATGGGGTCACTATGAGTCAGAAATAACTCGATGGCACCTAACAACAGCAGCAGGGTTGAGTTGAAAGCAGAATCCTATCAAGAATTATTGAAAGTTTCCCCCTATCCAGGTTAGAAAGGAGCCCTGGTGGCACAGTGAATAAGTGCTCAGCTGCTAACCAAAAGTTCAGCAGCTCAGACCCACCAGCTGCTCTGCAGGAGAAAGATGTGGCAGTCTGCTTCCATAAAGATTTATAGCCTTGGAAACCCTATGGGGTAGTTCTGCTCTGTCCTGTAGGGTCACTATGAGTTGGAATTGATTCGGTGGCAATGGGTAGAGGGGTTAGAGGACCCTCCACTCCATCCTTTACTAGATCCCGTCTTTGGCCCCTCAAGTCAAAGGAACATGGACTGAGCCACCAGAAAGGCTGAGTGATTGCTTTCACTTGTAATCACCTTCAAGTTCAGCCTGTGGTTTCTTACACTGCCTCATGGTGAAACTGTGAGAGCAGGGTTATTTTTTTGTTATTCACCACCACTACCACCACCACCACCATTGTACTTGAGGTGCAAATTTACAGAGCAGAATTTGTTTTACATTCAACATTTCATGTACATTTGGCTTCACTCCCCAGTTACCGTCCCCAACCCTAACCCACTCTCCTCCCCACCCTTCCAAGTAACCCCTGCCCCCCATGCCCTTCTCAGTTATGCACTCCTCTCTGCCCAGCTTCTCCTCCGTGTGAATGTTACCCTCTGGTTCCCCATGCTGACTGCTCCAAGGGATGTATCTCTGTAGAGTAGGTGGGTGCATCGGCCTGGGTTCAGTGTTCTGTATGTAAGTCTTATTTACTGTTGGGCTGAGATCCAGCCCTTGGGAGTGAGTTTTCTCTCAGGCCTGAAGTGTATCCCAGGGCCATAGTCTTGGGGGTCTCACCAGACTTTCTCTGACCAGTAATTCTGGTCCTTATTGTGTTTTTGGATTTTGTTCCATGTTTTTCCTCCCACTCTATCCAGGATCTCCAGTTTTGATCCCTTCTCGAGGGGTTGGCATTGGTAGCCAAGCACCATCTAGTTCTGGTCTTGAGGTTCATCATGTCCTAGGGCTGATTGTTTGCAAATGCCCTTGGTTTTCTTCACTCTTTTTCACTTCCAACTATAGGAGGCCATTAGCTGCATCTTAGATGGCTGCTGAAAAGCTTTTAAGACCCCAGTCGCTACTCATCAAAGTAGGTTGTGGAACAAGATTTTCACGTATTTTGTTGTGCCATTTGAGTCGGGTGCCCCTCGATACTGTGGTCCTGAGTCAGCAGATCGGTGGCTCTCTCTCTCAGTGTCTGGCTGCCTATGAAGGGTTGCAATGTGTCTTTCTTCTGTTACAGGGTTTTTGTAGCCATTTTACAGCAAAGCATATATGCGCGAAGGAAGTTTTTCCAGATTTGCTGATCTTCTCTGCAGTTTTATAAACAGTTTAAGTGACTAGCTTGGTGGTTAAAAGTGTAGCCTGTGACTAAAACTTCCTAAATTCACATCCTGGCTCCTCCACTTAATAACAGCTGTGTGACCTTGGGAAAAACTCCTTAACCTCTGTGCCTCAATGTCCTTCGAGAAGAGGATAAAAACTCTTAGTATAAGAGTTTTTAGTGTAACTAGAGTTCTTAGTGTAACTCTTGGTATTATAATGACTTTTAAATAATTTCATATAGGTAGAGTTTGTTGCATAGTCCCCGGTACACAGTAAACACTCAAAATATATTGCCTGTAATAATCCCATACCACTAATTGCCTTATTATTAAAAAGTGAGGGCACAGTAAAGGGTTGACCTCTTCCCCTTTTCCCCTTCCTGCTTATTCTATGAAATGGATTAGGAGGTGGCTGAGCAGGCCCTCTCCACCTGAGGAATTGTTCCTTCCTCCCTAAGCTGTGTTGCCTGACTTTTAGAGGAAGGCATATGGAAGATTCTGGTTTGTTAAATTGTGAACTAAATAAATTCACAGCCTGACTGTGGTGGACTAAACCCAGTCTGAACATTGTTTTGATGATAGTAATGCAGTAAAGCACTCGCCTGCTAACCAAAATGTTGGCTATTCCAACCCACTAAACACTCCATGGGAGAAAGATGAGGCAGTCTGCTTCCATAAAGATTTACAGCCTTGGAAACCCTATGGGGCAGTTCTACTCTGTCCTGTGGGGTCACTGAGAGTCAGAATCGACAGGATGACAGTGGGTTTTCAATTTAAACAGAGTCCTCATTATGCTTAGATAATTGGTAAATATCAGTGCAAAGAACTTTATAATGAGGGTGGGGTTTCCTTTGCAGTCCAAATAAAACTGTTCCAGGTTGAAGGTTTTCCATTTTCTGAAGATTTTTTAGTCCTTAATGGGAGCTTTTGTTGTTTCAGGTGCAATTGCTGGTATAGTCGATCAACCAATGCAGAACTTCCAGAAAACATCGGCGACTCAGGCTTCAGCAGGACACAAGGCCAAAGGTGTTATCTCGGGTGTGGGGAAAGGCATCATGGGGGTGTTCACAAAGCCCATTGGAGGAGCTGCTGAGCTCGTGTCACAGACCGGCTATGGTAAGCTGTTGGGAGACGGGTCAGGGCAACTCAGACACAGCCGACTACTCTGTGTTGTTATACCCAAGGAGCATGGTAGAGTAGAAATAAACAGTAGCTCTTTTTCTTACCTCCTTATGCTTTACATAAAGAATAGAATTATATTTATAATCAAAGTGTAGAACCAGGAAATCAATAAGTAATTGCAGTATATGTATGTTACAGAATCTTTTTATAATATGTTAAATAAAATAGACTTTGATGAAAGTAATCAGAGTTTGAGTGTAGTATGGAGAATATTTTACAGCAGAGGGCTATAGGGTTTGTTTTTCAGTGATAAATGTGGAAGATAGGTTCTAAGACAGGAAGCGCCCTGTAAATTACGTCGCAGGGGTGTGTGTGCATGCAGACACATTTGCTGGACAGTTCTTGGTGTTCCTTGCTTACAGCTGCAGCACTCCAGTCCCTGCCCCACTGTCACATGGCCTTCTTAGAAGGACACCAGTCATTGATTTAGGGCTCACCCTGATCCATATGACCTCATCTTAACTCATTACATCTGCAAAAAAAACCTTTTTTTTTTTTCACATCCTGAGGCTCCAGGTGGACATGAATTCTGGGGACCCTAGTCAACCCAGTACAAGTGCCTTTCTCACCTGCAGGCACCATCCCGCTCCTTGTGGCTGGGCCAGGCCTCCCAGCCAGTGGAGACAGAGGCACATGATCGGCACCTAAAACCTTGTGACCAAGCAGACAGCTGTGGAGAACTTGGGCTGTGGCAATCCATGCACTTAGGGGTCTGCCCAGGGCACTGTCCCCTATGTGTACAGTGAACACATGAGTAATGGGGTGTGGGAGAAAGCACCTCCTCCCATGCAGCTTTTCTGCATTCTCGCCAAAGCACATTAAAGTAATTTTTAACAAGCAGGTGACCATAACTGATACCTTTTCACTTAAAACTGGCTGCAAATTTTGGTTGTGAAACGGCCTGTCTGGCTACTGGCACAACCTACAGGAGCATGCTCCAGTTGATAAAAACAATCAGCCTGTCCACCCATGAGCACTCTGCCATCTGTATCTGACCAAAAAGTCTGCAGGATTGATCTTCCTGCAGTATCCAGCCCCTGAGAAGACCTGACAAGAGACAACCAGGTCAGGGCCTAAGACCAGTTTCTGAGAGAGAGCAGGGAGACGAATGCCCACTTCAGGCGACCGTCCGGAAGGAGGCTTTAAGAGACCACACAGACATGACATGTGTTCCTCTATGCTGTTCCCCGCCCACCTCTCTATTTCTGCCTCTCTCCTGTGACATTTTCACTCACAGGGAAACCGACAATAGAATTGCTGCAACTTAGAAGTGGGAGAAATTAAACTCTCATTTACCAAATGCTTGCACATTAATAAAAACACTATTCCTTTTGATATAGATTCCAGTGAGTTAAACTTCATATTATTATTATTATTATTATTATTATTGTGATTTGGGTTTGAACCACCAGCCTTCTGGTTAGCAATCAAGTGCCTTAGATACTACACCACCAGAACTCAGGAGTGGGTTCAATTCCAGACCTGAAGAGCAGCAAGGGGCCATAGTTTCAGTGGTTCCATCAGGTTCTATTAGACCAGGAAACCTGGTTTTTGTTTTGTTTTTTTAAAATGATTGAGTTTTGTTCCACATTGTTCTCCCACTCTATCCAGGATCTCCTACATAGATCCCCCTCCAAGTGGCTGACAGTGGTAGCCGGGCACCATCTAGTTCTTCCGGTCTCATAGTCATGTAGGCTGAGAATTGCATGGTGTACCACTTACTTAAATCAGTTGTTTCCATGAATCTTTGGTTTTCTTCATTCTTCTTCACTCTGAACAAGGAGAGCATCATTGCATCTAGATGGCCCCTTGCAAGCTTTTAAGATCCCAGTTACTTCTCACCAAAGTAGGATGTGCAACAATGCTTTTGTGTAGCATGTTATGCCAGGTGAGCTTGATGTCCCCTGGGACTATGGTCCCGAGTCCACAGGTCCAACTGCTCACACCCTGTGAGTAGCTGGCTGTGGCTAAGAAGTGACTAAAACCTTATCCCTTGTCAGCTCTACTATATACCTGGGAATTTTTACAGAACATACCAGTACACTTGTAGAAATACTGTCTGCCAATCCTGTACGTGGTGTTGGGCACACTCCCCCCTACATAGACATACTGTCCACCCATCAATAAATAAAAACAATCAGCCTGTCCACCCATCTATCCATGTTTGCCTTCACTGACAGTGCAGTACTGTATGTGCAAAAGGTTCATTTTTGTTGGCTGTACCTCCCATGTACCTCTGTCTTTCCCCTTCCTCAATGCCACCGTGAAACTTCATGAACTCTTGGTTTTGAAAATGGCATTGTCCCTCGCTGTTTCCCAGGGCTCAGGGACTCTCCCTTATATAATAAGAGCATCTCAGAACTGAGCTTCACATGGCCTTTTTGCTTTCCATCATTCTTGTAAAACTTTTATTACCGCACTGAAGGTTTTACAAACCACTAACTCTTCGTCTAATGACTGTGCCTTGTTTATAAACATTTACAAGCCCTCAGGAAGCACACACACTGTACCATCTTTGGTCCTGCAGTCTCTTTGGAGGCCTGGGTGGCTGCTGGTGGTGCCCTCATTTGATGCTGGCACCAGGGAGCACATGTAATAAACCCGAGGCCCCAAGAGGGCTCATAAATGTGTATGGGTTCATGTTTAACAGCTGGATTAAGTCACTTAACATGTAAATACTGTATCTAGGCAAACTGTGCCTTTGTGTGTATCTGTGTGTTGTTTTTTACTTGACCAGTCATAGCACAGATAGAGTATTTTAGTATTAAGGAGTTTTAACTTTTCAACACAAAAATTATAAACGTGTAAGCTCTTGTTCTAGACCAAGTACCCTAAGCGGCACTATGCTTCCTCTACTTGCTCATCTCGTCTTTGCCTTGTAGCTCGTGTCAGATCACCAGGGTTAAAAGCATGTGTGTTTAATGATTATTCTGTACACTTGCTTCCAAAGATGTGACTTCATTTTGGATCTGTAACATTTTATGGATGGCTCTAAGCAGATGACATCACTGTAACAGGGAACTGTTTCCAGGAAACAACTAGTGAAACCCTCTTCCTTCTCTTACCACAGGTATTTTACATGGAGCTGGACTTTCTCAGCTTCCCAAACAGCGCTATCAGCCAAGTGATCTACACGCTGACCAGGCTCCAAACAGCCATGTCAAATACGTCTGGTAAAATTACTGAGACATTCAATTTTATATTGCCATTGCAAAATAGGTCCTGCCTGCTTGCTCTCAAGCTAACAGGCCATGCTTCCAGGGGAGCCCAGGCGCAGCAGCTATATTTGGCTATCAGGCAGCACAAGGGCATCCTGGAGCCAGAGGCTGCTGTTCCCAGACACGGGGTTGCAGAGTCTGCTCCGTCCTTACCATCAGGCAGAGGGTGCACTAGCAGAGAACCTGGCCCGTGAGCAGACCCACAATTCTCTGTGGAACCACTGTTCTACTTATTCTCTTTAGAGAGTAGGCTCAGACTCATAGCAACCTTACGTACAACAGAACATAAACGTTGCCCTGTCTAGTGGCAGTGTTTTTAATTGGATGTGACATCTCTAATGAGAAGAAAAGGGTTTAACTGAGCAGAGGGAAATATTTGTCCCTAAGAGCAGCAGGTTCCGTCAACCAGAATACATTTGAGAATTAAAGGAAAATTACATTTCAAGCTAAAATTAATAACCAGACTGATGGGGCCCTTTGCCCTATGAAGCTGTGTGTGGAGTTGCTGCTACCTTTGGGACAAAGTGACCCATCCTTTCAAAGCAGACTTCCCACACCACTTTTCTCTTTTTAAACAGGAAAATGCTCCAGTCTCTGGGCCGACCAGAAGTCCACATGGCCCTGGACGTGGTTCTGGTGAGGGGCTCAGGGCAGGAGCACGAAGGGTGCTTGGTGCTGACATCGGAAGTGCTGTTTGTTGTGAGCGTCAGTGAGGACACACAGCAGCAGGCCTTCCCCGTCACAGAGATGGACTGTTCACAGGACAGCCAGCGAAAGAACCTGCTCGTCGTCCAGCTCAAGCAGCCAAGAGTAGCCTGTGACGTGGAGGTACGTTTCAGAAAACATGCTGGCCAGGGCAGCTGCCAGGGAAGTCGAGCCATGTGCTGGTCACAGTCACCCAGGGCATTTATGAGCCGGGTGGCCAAGAGAGCTGCCAGGCAGAGGAAAGTGTGTTGCGGCACGAGGCCACTGCACAGGGTGTTGGGAAGCCCCCATCCACGTGCATCTGAGCCTTTTCCGGGACAGCCAAGGAGTAAGCCAGGTGGACTCATAACCTGAGGTTTAGCTGCCAAGTGAACAGAACAAGACTGATCTGATAGTCCTGGACTAGGGCCCTGGAGTGGACAGGACAATGGTGCTTTAAAATGAGTAGGTTGGACAGGGGAGCTCTAGTGGCGTAGTGCCTAAAGCATATGACTGCTAACCAGAAGGCTAACAGTTCAAACCCATCAGCCACTCCTCAGAAAGAAGACTGGGCAATCTACTTCTGTAGAGATACTGCCTCAGAAACCCAAGGAGGGGTCACTGTGAGTCAGATCCAACTCAATGGCAATGAGTTTGGTTTTTGGTTGAGAGGCTGGAACACGGAGGTCCAGGATCGATCAGGACACCAATTCCAGGCAATTACTTCATGGCAAATCTGGTACAAATGTCTGAATTCTATAAGGCAGATCCCAGTTGAAATGTAGTCTCGGAGTGGCTACAGCACGTCCTTGAGGACAGCAGATGACTGAAGAAATGAGGGGTATCATGAAATGAAATGAGGTGTGGGCAGGAGGCCAGACTTTTACAAGCTTACAAAGGGGGGTTTTAACTCCTTCCTTCAGTCCCAGTGATCTCTCCTCCACCCCCCATTCATTGTGCTGTATTGTGTGGCTCAGTGCTCCGTTCCCTGTGGGTTCATCCTGTGGATGCTGCTTAGGCTCTTGGTATAACCTCCTAGACCCACAACTCAAGATGTGCCGGTTGCTGGCCAAACCTAAGCTGATGTGGTAGGAGTGCTCAGGTACCGCATACCAGGCGAGCACTGACCAAACCAAACCAAACCAAACTCACTGCCATCCAGTTGATTCAACTCACAGTGACCCCTCCTTGGGTTTCCAAGGCAGTATTTCTACAGAAGTAGGTTGCCCAACCTTCCCCCAATTTCCTGCAGTGCAGCCAGGGGTAAGCACATCGCCCCACTGGAAAGCTGCTCTGCCCTGACCTCCAAGCTGATTGCTTGATCCACAAGGCCCCAAGAGCTGGCCGATGAAAGACATCTTTTTCCACAGAGGAGGGAGTATCAGTGGCAAGATGGAGACTGCTGGTCCTAATCTGGGGACTGAGTGACCCCTGCAAAGGGCAGCAAACTTGCCTCTAGCAATTTCTGCCTGATTCCTTCTTTCATTATCTCCTTCCTGCTGTGGGAGCCTGTGTCTCCCTCACACCACTGTTTGGGTAAAATTATCTGAGAAGATGGAAGGCAGCCAGCCACAACAGCTCTGCAATGTCTCCAGTTTCCTGGATCATCATCAGTCAGGCAGGAAGCTGGGGCCTGGCACGAGGACGACACTGCTGCTTCGAGTTGATGACTTTCTGGGAATAAACAGAGGTCAGATGTCCAGGCTGACTTTATTAGATCTGCCAAAATCTTCTGATCCAGTTGACAATAAAACAGCGGTGATCTGGCTACAGGATTTGGCAGGGGATAGTATTATCATCGTCAAGTCCTGAGTCCTTAATGAGAAACCTCCAAGGCTCTAAGGAGTTATCTGTGACCATCATTATTCCTTAGCTGCTTGGGAAATATTTCAGATCTTAAACTATTAGGGCTGGAGATTCATCTTTTGCTGTTAAACTTTGTCCCGTCTTCAATTGTGATTCTTCTCTGCTTTGCTTTCTGTTTGAAGGTCCTGTGGGGAATTATCATGGCTGGAGGGGAACAGACCTCAGTTTCTCTAAGGGTTACTCAGATGATAGCAGGAACCACAGATGATAGCTGGAGATGGAAGTCGCCAAGGCTCAAACTATGGAGTCACTCTGACTTAAAAGTCAGAAGCACTGAAACTCTGGACACCATGCTTGACACTGCTCTCCACTGTGTCTAGGGATAAAAGCAGGTTGGGATTAAGGCGTGGATAAAACAGAGGCGGGGAAAGATGACTGAGAGCAGGGACACTGCAGGGCAGTGACTGAGGCAAGCACTGAGCTTACACACAGCACGAGACAGGACAGAGTGGCCATCCAGCGGGCCTTGGGCCTCCACATTCGCTCTGTTACACACTCTACCCCACCCCCGTCCTCATTAGAAATTATTACCCGTTAATCTACAGATTCATACTCCTACCTTCCCTGTTCGTTCACTCAGAACAAAACCTAACCTACAGAACAAAATGCTTTTTTTTTTTCCCCCGTTTGAGACAGTAAAAACCTTCATTAAGACTGACGTAACCCAGTGGATTTTAAAACTCAAAGGTGGGAGAAAGCGTGCTTCGGCGGTGGCACCGAGTGGCCCTCAGGCACAGTGCCTGCGTTGCTGGTGTACACCAACACAATCCAGAGAGAGATCTAGGGTAAGACGCCCATCTGCTGTCTTCCAGTGAAAACTAAGAGCAAGACTTTAAAATCTTTCTATTAAAGGGTTTTTCTGGTTACTGCTTTTGCTTTAGATGCTAAGAAACATAGCTTCTTTGAATTTTGGAAGGAATTTATTTGTACATGACATCATTCAGTACATTCAAATATGGCAAGATTCAGATTTTTTTTTTTAAATCGGCATTTGCTTTTCTTGGTCAGATGCAGCCATTTTTAGGGTAATAATTGCTTAATATGCCTGGCACATTATTGAAATCCCTTATGAAAGGCTCAAAATGAGTCAGGAAGGTCAGCTTACTCCTTGGCCGGGTTCCTTTCACAACATGGCTTTTCCTGTGCTGCTGCCCAGGAGGAGCAGTTAGGACTTCCTATGTACTCAGAGCTCACCAGCTGAATCCTGGCCCCAGCACATGATGCCATCCCAACGCTGCTTTCTGCTGGTGGTACAGCTTTCATCTGTCAGGGATTCTTTGGGGGCTTTTATTTTCTTTCCCAAGCTTAAAACAGGCGATCTGAACTCTAACAGCTGCCCTACTTAAAGTGTGGCAGCCCCTTTACTAGCTCCTGGCATCTCACTGGTTTTCTGCAGGTTTCAGACACTCTTGTTACCTCTACTTTGCAAACTAAAAAGCCCTCATTAAGATGGTTGTAATTCTTCAGAGTGGCCTTCCTAACTTTTGGTAAGTAACAAATGCTGAAAGATCAGTGCCTGACATGGGCACTGTCCCACTTCACCTGATGGACACAGATAAGTGAGGAATTTCAGGGGGAAGCAGTAGTAACTCCAACTGCCTTTGAAGGGTGCTTTCTCAGAAAATCTCTTCAGAACTTAGGTGGTGTATCCCATGTCTCCTATTTGAGTTCCACTGAAGAGGAGCCAGACTTTTATGAACCATAAATGTACTTTGCATCCTCCCTGCACATAAAAATTTCCCTTTGCTCTGCCCAGATTTTCTGTTTTCTCTGGCTTTAAATCCTAGTATTTATAAAAACAGAAAATTGTTACACTTCAAGGTGTATTTATTTTTCAGTGCTCTGTCCAAAGCCACTGGTTTGAAAGACTTACACTTCTTCATTTTTTTGGGGTCAGACTGAAGAGGTTCAAGGAAAGACCAGCTAACAGAGCTTCTACTCCATGGTGCTGAGTTTAATACTGATTAGACTTAGGAGAAAAATGTTCTTGGGCTGGTTGGCAAAGAACAAGGACAGATATTTTAATAGTTAATGAGGAAAATGTTAAATTCTTAATGTGAACCATGGGAGTTTTCATGTAACACCAAATACACACTCAGAGGAAGGTGTCAAGTAGTCTTATGCAGAGCTTTTGTTACTGTTAAAATTTCAGTGTCGTCATTGCCACATCTCGGGGAAAGGAAAACACTGTTTTAGAGAGTATTTCAATAGATGATCTAAAAGACATAATGTACAGATGCATCACTGCAAAAGAAGTAATTTTATCAAGAGGGTTTGGCAACTTACGCAATCTTTATTTTTGGATCCCAGGTGGATGGAGTCCGAGAGAGACTGTCAGAGCAACAGTACAACAGGCTTGTGGACTACATCACGAAGACATCCTGTCACCTGGCGCCCAGCTGCTCCTCCATGCAAACACCACACCCCGTGGTACCTATGGAGCCCCTCCCCTCCACTGTTAAAACATACCACTATTTGGTTGATCCGTACTTTGCGCAGGTCTTCATTAGTAAGTTTACTATGGTGAAAAATAAAGCCCTCAGGAAGGGGTTCCCTTGAGCCCCGAGGTATTCCTCTTCCAAAATTCATTCACTCTTACCCTCTCCTAAGGTACTTTAAAATGGAGTGGGGAAAAAAATAAAGTTATTCTTTTCACATTGGGGGAAATGATGCCATAGAGACAAAATGCATTCCTTTTTGCTAATATTTTTACTAAACTTAGAACATTAATGTAAAAAGGGTCAGGCCTTCAAATGAGGGCTACCTTCCCAGTTGCATCTGTTTTTTGGCTGAGAAACCATCTCTGCCTAATACTCTTCCAAAGGTTTGGATTTTTTTAAAGGAAATGCTTAGGTAGGAAGATGCTGTTTACCTTGTTAAATCTGTTACTTAACTGTTGATGCTGTTCTTTTCATGAAAGCTATGATGATGTACCTTCTGAAGTCTGCATTTTCCAGTTTACAAAACACTCTAATTAAATGACTGGCCAGGTACATTTTGGAAAAAGTACTGTGTTTCACTAGGCAAGGCAAGCTTAGTGTGAACCTTTTGTAACTATCAGTGAAAAGACAGACAGACTGCTCAGGTGTGTTTCCTTAGTTCCATAAATAACACATACTCCCTCTGAAACTGCCTTGTGAAAGGGGTCTGACCACAGTGCACCTGAGATGACAATAGGCCATCCATAGGGTTTTGTTCAAGATCCTTGGTCACCAGCCATCATCTTAAAAATTCAATCAATCAGTATCTCATATTCTAATTACTCAAACTGATTGATTGATTACTTCCAAATTTGGGCCTACAACTTCTCACCTATAATTGTGAGACACTAAGAAAATAAATGTTACTTCAGATGCCTACTCTTCTTGAACTAAGTCTCATCACATATGTTGCTTGTCATAAGTGAGTTTCTCAAAAGCAACAATGTTAATGGAGAGTTTGGAGGCTGAATATAAGAAATGGTTCCTTCATTAGTTTGGTGTGTAACAGTCACTTAAGAAAATGAGTTTTGTCAACTTCAAGAGTAACTGTTTTTAAGAATGTAAATATGTATTCTAGTATCTTTTATGGTAATTTTGCATACTACTTCTAAGAATTGCTGTATAATTTAAAATAAAAGGTACCCATGAACAACTACTGATTGCACATAAATGTCTATTCCTACCAAGAGTTTTACCATGCAATTTTGTTCACTGATAAACATGGGTTTGATATAATTCACATCACTAAATCTCAAGAATTCTGCAGCTGACTTTAAAATGATTTGAACTCTTAATAAAGTGACAGTGATTAAACTAGCTTTGGCTAAAATAATTTTTAAAGCTCTCTGTAGTAAGCACTTTGATCACAAAAAGACTTAATAAAAGTGAGATAAGTCCTAAGATAATAATAAACCTCAGAAAAAGTACCATACTCTAAGCCATTGACAAGTAATTTACAAGAACTGTTTTCTTACGTACATATGCCAAATTCCATGAGCATGTTATTAGCTCTTCAGTAAAGTAATACTAAGTACAGAATCCAGTGAGCTACTTCATCTTCCTGATGGTTTGAAAGCCTACCACAGAATGGCAATGAAGACCAAGGACAGATTTTATTAGAAAGCCATCTCTGTCCCTTTTTCTAACACAAGGGTTAGAGCCCATGGCATACTAGTCATGTCGACCTCTTAAATCCATGGCTTGCCCAGAGCCAAGTAATCACACCTAGCAGTACACCTCAATGTAAAGAACAAAATGCCAGGGCTCTCAAAGATGTACTGAAACTATGAAATTTTTCAATCACTGATAACCAGTTATCTTCATTCATCAACTATATAAACACAGTTAAGTTCTGATGTTTTCAAATGCTCTAAATAATGATCGAACAAAAGACTTACTGTCCAAATTATTTGTTAATTGTTTATTTATCAAGAGAAACCATTCCTTAGTCCACACAGTCATTTTTCATAGTTCAGGAACATAGGTCAGTGACAACTCTTATGGAATTCAAGTCAAAGAAAGTCTGTGGAAAGAAACACAATGGCCAACTTAAAGACAAACATTCGCTCAATACTCACACTATCTATGAGATCACCTGAGGTCTACTCCTATGGAAGACCCCACACTGGGATCACTTACCTTCAGCCCCAGAAGCCCAGCTCGGGCTGGCTGGGCTCCAAGTTTATTCATTCTCCTCTAACATTCCTGACCGCCTCAACCAGCCCCTTTTCTGCTTTAGGCCCAGAACACCTTGCTTTCATGTAACAAACTCTGCTTTTTCCTCATCTCCCCAGTCCACCCCACTCCATTCCTTGTCATACCCCAAACTGTTCCTAACATCAGTCAAAACAAGAAGCCCCTCTGTTCTTGTCTCCAAATAAATTTTTCTCTTACCAGTTTGTTTGTAAACACCAATTTCACAAATAAAAAAGGTAAAATGTAACAAACAAAAATTAGCCCACTAACATTTTGATTGTGAAATACATACCCACTGTAGAAAATTTAAAAATTACAAAGTTACAAGTAGCCATTTTATGATTCCAAATACAACCTTTAAAATACTGAGTTCCCTTCAACCTTTTTTCTGTACATTTTTATACAGCATAGCTCAGTCCATAAAATATTCTTACTTTTCTATTATATCAAAATTTATTAATGTTACCTTGTGAACATCATTTCCAATGGATATAAGCCCACAGCATGAAAAAAAAAAATCCTAATTTCTCTATCAATTTTCCAATCATTGGAAATAAATGTTTCTATTTTTTCTATTAAAAATACCACTATGTATGCGTCTGTTTATCCTTAACATAAACACCTAGAAATGGAATGTTGTAGAATCAAATCTTTCACTAGGCAAAAATCAGTCAAAATTACTCTGTTATCGCTTAGAAAATTGATCTAAATCCAATGCAGGTGGTCTCCTCCCCACCACAGGTGTGTTGGAAAAAATACTTTTTTTTTTTTTTTTTTTTAAAGTGGAGATGCTAATACAACTAGAGGCATTCAGGACCATTTGCCTGAAAAAACAACAGATCCACACACTCCATGTCACATCAAACTCACTGTGGGCTGAGGGGTGGATAGAACCTATAAAAACTGTTCCCTCATTTTTTTTTGTTGAACTTTAGTTCAACAGCTGCATGACAAACTTTCAGAGTATGAACAGTTTTATAAGGTACACTTGGCACCAGCTTTCAAAAAAATTTGGTGAATTAGTCTTCAGCAGCACACTAGTCAGTCCTTTTCGAAGCACGACACCTTCTAAAGTGATTTTCCTCATGTCCACCTAGCAATTAATAGCATAATTTGAGAAACTATTTTGAATATTAAAAAGTAGCTTCAGATAAAATAAGCATATTACCTTTACATTCCCAAATCACTTTGCACTCTGAAAGACACCAGCTTTTCTCATCTCCTCAAAATCCTTCATGGAATCATAATTTCTGTAGAAATCTGCATATGCCTTCTTTCTGGGCTCAGCTACTCCAAACTAAAAAGTAACAGTTCATTAGAATTTTTTCTGATTATTAGAAATTTAATACCTAAAGAAAAAGTAAATCCTAGTCTGTTTGTATTCACCTTTGATTTGAACCCCATACTTCTACACGTCCTAAGACTTATAAAGACACGCCAACTACCCTGAAGACTTACAAGTCTAATTTATATGACAGTAACACCATAAATGGAGAAAAGACTGAAGTTGTCAAGGATTTCATTATTCCTGAATCCACAATCAACTCTCATGGAAGCAGCAGTCAAGAAATCAGACAATGTACTGTATTGGACAAATCTGCTGCAAAGATGTCTTTAAAGTGTTAAAAAGCAAAGATACCACTTTGAATTTATAAGGTGTGCCTGACTTAAGCTGTGATATTTTCAATCACCTCATATGCATGAGAAAGCTGGACAATGAATACTGAAGACCAAAGTAGAACTGATGCCTTTGAATTAGTGTTGGCAAAAAATACTGAATGTATCATGGACTGCCAGGAGAGGGAACAAATCTGTCTTGGAAGAAGTACCACGAGAATGCCCCTTAAAAGCAAGGATGGTGAGACTTCATCTTGCATACTTTTGTCATGTTATCAGGAGGGACCAGTCACTGGAGAAGGCTATTATGCTTGGTATAAAAGAAGGTCACCAAAAAAAAAAAAGAGGTAGACCCTCAATGTGATGGACTGACACAGTGGCTGCAACAATGGGCTCAAGCATAGTGATGGCTGTGAGGATGGCACAGGACCAGGCAGTGTTTCATTCTGTGGTACCGTACAGGGTTGCTCTGAGTTGAAATGGACCCTGTGGCACCTACCAACAAGGTCCTCTGGTGGCACAAATGGCCAAGTGCTCACTGCAGCCAAAGGACTGCAAGCCAAGAAGCACCTGAGAAACCTGGTAATCTGCTTCCAAAATGTCACAGCCTTGAAAATCCTATGGAGCAGTTCTACTCTGTACACATGGGGTTGCCATGAGTCAAAGTGAAATGATAACAACTAATAGCAGTAACTAGTGAACCTGGGGGAAAATTCCATTCAGAATAAACACTGTTCATGTGCCCCTTAACATCTAACCCATGCTCATGAATTTAGATTTATGGCAAATTAGCTTAACCAGAAATGATTTACTGGATGGCTACTTCATGTAAAGAACATAGACCTTGACTGTCAAAACAGTACAAACTGGTAATAAGAAAAAATACCCAGGCCTTCAAAAGTACTCAACACTAAGTAGTTAGGAGAAAGGAAGGAGTTCAATGTCTACTAAAGGCACTAAGGTTTACTCCTGTATCCTCAATGGTTCTGGGAACTTTCCTTCCAATCAAAGCCAAACAGCCAACTACTGTAAACATAAATGCTCTGACTCGTTTACCAAGCATTTCTTGATTTTCCATCCTAACACACTGACCATTTATCTAGAATGGTACAAGCTCCTAGTTTAACAGAAGAGACAGGCCTGGAAGTAAAATACAACGTGCCAAAGCTGTACAACAAAGTGCCTGAGAATCCAAGAGTGCAACTAACCCATCTTGGGGAATGGGTTACAGTCTCTAAACAAAGGATCTGAGCAGGCCCTGAGGATACAGTGGAATTTGCCAGACACTGAAGTGAAAGATAATCCTAGTATGCTGCAAAACTGTGGGAGAAAAAAGTACAACTAGGTAACAGTGAGCAGTTCTGAATGGCTAGTGAGTTGGGTACATTAGGAATGATGGAGAAATGATGCTGGCAAAGAGAGGGCAAAACAGAAAGGATCTTACAAACAAAACTAGTTTGAGCATTGGTGTTTTTCAGAAGTAACCCACAACCCTCGAGTAGGCCATGAAACCAATTAAAAAGGCTGCAGCTAGCACTTCAAAAAAAGAAAATATTTACTGTGTGTATAGACATTTATCAACTCTCTAAAACAAAAACAAACCCACTGTCATCCACTCTGACTCGTAACAACCCTACAGGACAGTACAAATGTCTGCTGCCAAGGCTGTAGTATTTATGGAAGGAGACTGCCACGTCTTTCTCCTGCAGAGTGGCTGGTGGGCTCAAACTACTGAGCTTTCAGTTCACGACTGACCTCTAACCACTGTTCCACCAGGGCTCCTTACAAACTCCCTAGACAAAGTTATGTGTATAGATTAACTGAATCACAATATAAAAATGTATTTTTAAAAAGTTTGAAAGCCAATGCACACTGGCAGTTAAAAGTGGCAAGAATCCACCCAAGAATTTATAAAGGCCTAACATGGGCAGTGACCAGGATGGAGTCAAGTAATGAGTTCATTCTATTTCCCTCTCCTCACCTCCATTCACTGACTCACCCACTTATCCTTTCATTCCACATTTATTTCATGCCCACTTGTCCCTGGATAACTATTAGCTGGAAGGTTGGCAGTTTGAACTCACTGAGAGGCACCTTAGAAGACAGTCCTAGGGATCTGCTTCTCAAAGGTCACAGCCTGAAAACCCTACAGCAGTTCTACTCTATACACACCGAGTCACCGTGAGTCAGAATTGACCTGAGAGCAACTGATGTGTGTCAGGCAACAGGAATCTCAAGGTCTCACACTAAAGGATTTATTCTTTGTGCTTGTCTCTTCAAAGGGTCCCAGAGCATGGCCCCAGTGTGGTACTTCTGCTCTTTAAGTTCTCCCAAACTTTCAAGGCTCAAATCCTACGTCCTTTATTGAAGAGCTGTAACCCACACCAATCTTTCTTCTGCCCAACAACACTACCTCCCAAACATGTCGCCCCCCATTTTTATCTTTCAATAGCCTGTAACTTTTTTCACCCCCCAACCTGACTCCAAGTTGTTATAAGGATAAAGATTTAGTCATATTAACTTTTGTATCCTCCAAAGCACTTGGAACTTCATAGTATCTAATATCCTACTTTATTTCAGACATGGTCTCTTATTCAGTAGGCACCTATTATTTGTATTTCTGGTGCCTACTTTTAGACAATAGGGTGCCACAGGTATTTTCCTCTGAGACTTAGTTTTAATTCTGGAATGAAGTTTCTGGCTTTCATGGAGGTTGGGGGTAACCCAACAGGTGTCCTTCTGAATCTTGAGCCCTGAATAAAATGGTCTTCTGAAAGTCACCATTAAGTCAAACAATGGTCTAGATAAACTAGTCAAAACTGGTTTGCCTTAGGCATTGGGCTCACCTGAAGAACTATTTTTGCATAGTCATTTTCCAGAACAAAAACTCCAAAGTCAGACATGAAGCTGTGTTTTAGGGTAAGTTGTTGTTATATGAACACCGTTCTGGCCATTTCCATCACAAAGCTAATAAAATGTAATTTAAGAATTGCAGAATTTTTTTTTTTTAATCTTGGGGACATTTAGTCAAAATATTACCTTGATTTGTAAATCATACAGTAAATAAACTTTTATCAAGTTCCATTATTGGCTTAATATGATTTTTGTTTTAATACTTGTCACAGAAGGGGAGGGGAAGAGGGAGAGAACACATCAAAGAGGGATTTTCTTCAAAAAAACTCTAAATTACAGTACTTATAAAAATAAACTTTAAAATCAAATACATATACTTTTTAACCTTACGCACAAAGTGAAAAACAAATATACATACCTTATAGAAAGTTGCAACCCCCAGAGACATAATGAATGCTCCTACGATATGCATTCGCAGACGCTTAGCCAGAAGGCCTCGCATCTGAGGTTTTGCCAAAGCACTGGAAGACATGGTGATTCTTTCCCCTGACAGGTAAAATTTTAAAAAAATAAATAAAAATCCTTAGAAAATAAGAATTCTTACACGCGATGTATTTTAGTACTTTGAAAGGCATAGGCAGTGGACTGACTCTTCCACAAAGCTAAGGGTGAGGCTTAGTTGGCGCCATCATTTTTCTCTCATATGCTTAACAATTACCCAAAATGTCCAAGATAACTGAGGCCCAACACTAGCAAACAAATTTACAAACAAAAATCTCCCAACTACAAAAGAGACAAGTATTGTTTTTGGACTGATAACTCTAAGTGCAAATGCTAACCATCAACTAATTTACTCTTCAAGACAACTCTGTTAAGGTTGCTGTTAGGTGCTGTCCAGTTGATTCCGACTCATTGCAACCCCACGTACAACACAACTGCCTGGACATGTGCCATCCTCACAACCATTATGCCTGAGGACACTGTTGCAGCCACTGTTGCCAACCCATCTCACTGAGAGTCTTCCTCTTTTTCACTGAGCCTCTACTTTACGAGGCATGTTGTCCTTCTCCAGGCACCAGTCCCTCCTGATAACATGACCAAAGTATGTGAGAGAAAGTGTCACCATCCTGCCTTCTAAGGAGCATTCCAGCTATAGTTCTTCCAAGACAGATCTGTTCATATTTCTGGCTGTCCACGTACATTCAATATTCTTTACCAACACCACCATTCAAATCAATCAATTCTTCTGTCTTCCTTATTCATTGTCCAGCTTTCTTATGCGTAAGAGGAGACTGAAAATACCATGGCTTGGGTCAAGTGACATCTTTGCACTTTACCACTTTAAAGAGGTCTTTTGAGGCAAATGTGCCCAAACGTTTCACTTCTTGACTGTTCCATGGGGTGACTGTGGATTCAATTAAATAAAATCTTTTACATCTTCGATCTTTTTCCCTGTTTATCATGATGTAGCTTATCGGTCCACTTGTGAGGATTTTTGTTTTACTGAGTTGTCCATACTGAAGGCTGTAGTCCTTGACCTTCATCAGTAAGTGCTTCAAGTAACTACCTTCGTGAGGTACTTCCTGCCAATATCCCCATTTTGTTGATGAAAAAACTAGTGCACACGTAGCGTAAGTAACGTTCCAAAGATCACAATGTAAACGATTAAACTCTGGTGGGAACGCTGGCAACTCGGCCTCGAGAGCCCATGCTCACACCTTCTACACTACACAATCCCAAGCCAGGGCCGGAAAGCCGCCGCTTCCGGCAGAGCTCCCCCCACCCCCAGCCCGTGGCCGGCGTGACGACCCTCTCCCACCCTCCTAATTCCAATCAAAAACGCTACCACTCAGTGAACGCCAACACTGCTTTAGCAGTGATGTCCCTTACGCCTCACGACCCCCTAAGGAAGAGACTACCGCCCCCTTTACATGGGTGAAAACGTTGGGATTAAACTGTCCAGTGACCTATCCAAGGTCACAGTCGCTCGTAAAACCGAAGCTGGAACCCGGTCCGCCGCTCTCCTGAGGCCGCGGCAGACGCGCGCAGGGGTCGGCGCGGACGAGGTCCGAGGGTCCCAGACGCTGAGATGCAGAATCGTGACTCAACCCCAAGACAGGCAGAGTGTTGTCACTGGAGAAGAGGCAGCTGTTGAAAGCAGAACGCGAGAAAACGAAAAAGCTAGCAAGTCTCACCTCAACACCAACGTCCTTCCCGAATGATGGAGAAATGGACGGCGCATTAGCAATGCGCAGGCGCAAACAGAGGAGTGAACCCTGAGACGGTGGCCGAAGAAGTTCAAAAGGTTTTCGGCTCACAGACCCGCCGTTCACAGGTGGCGCTGGCCTTCTTGGCTTGATTGTGTCTCCTCTATGACTTTGAACAAAAAACCTTAATCTCCGGAGACGATTTCCTTAGTAAATTGGCGATATTAACCTTACTCACACACAGAGTACTTATGACGACATTAGGATAGTTGAAGGTATTTATTTAGTGTGTAAATATTTTTTTTAAACGTACCCTACAAATAAAATACAAATTATTCTGGGTCCAAAAATTTCCTGAAACATCTTGGCGAATTGATACTTTCACTACAGCTACCCTTGCCTTTATAACCGCTTAGTTTTGGTAAGGGGAGAGTAAGAGCCAGCCGCAGACCTCTAGGAGTTCAGAGCCCAGCAGACTGATACCAATTCTGTAAGCATAGTGCCTAAGGCAAAAATTTGACTGCTAGCCAGAAGGCTGGCAGTTCAAACCCACCAGTTACTCCTCAGAAGATTGGGCAATCTACTTCTGTAGAGATACTGCCTTGGAAACCCAGGGAGGGGTCGCTATGAGTTGAATCCACTCCACAGCAGTGAGTTTGGTTTTGGGTTTTGTAAGGTGGAAGCTACCACAGCAATGTGGCCTGACTACTGCACAAGCAACTACGTGCCTTGCAGAGCAGAGCAAATTTTGATGGAAGAGGTGGCATTTGTGTAGGGTTTTAGATAAAGGGTAAACGTTTTGAAACATTGAAGGAAGGCAACATAAAGTTCATGGAAAATAATGTACATGAATGTTTTGGTTCTCTAGTGCCGGCTCTGGAAGAAAATACCACAAATGGATGGCTTTAACAAACAAGGATTTATTCTCTTACAGCTCAGGAGGCTAGTAGTCTGAGTTCAAAGTGCCAGCTCTAGGGGCTGGGTGGAGGCTCCTTGACCTTGGACTTGAGCTCTGCCTCTTGCTCCTGGCCCACTGAAGCTGGAGGCTTCTCTTAATTCATCAGCTGCTGGATGCAGAGGCTGACAAACCCAAGGTGGACAAGTCAAATGGCACAGTCCCCAAATTATCAAGCAACAAGGCAGGCCACCAGTTCAAGTCCAAAAACAGTCACAAGATCAGCAAACTACATGGCAGGCCACTGAGATGAAGACTCGGCCAAATGAAGGATCCAGATGAGCCAAAAAGCTAGAGACCTTTCTCAAAGCTTCTTCTTTACATACCAGAAGTAGACCACATCCTACTCAGCTGCTCAGAGTAGATCCCACGATAGAGTTGATTACCAGTCTCATCATGGGTAATAACTACATCTGGCTGCCCAGCCACTCAACACCAGCCCCAACCAACTTGGCACATAACCTTAACTACCACAATGAGTAAGGCCTTAGGAGGGCTAGGCTTGATTTTTATTGAGATTACTTGGCTTTGCATTGCATTATTTAAGGCAACTCAGCAAGGAGCTCTGGTAGCACAGTGCCTAAGGCATCTGACTGCTAACTAGAAAGTTGGTGGTTCAAACCCACCAGCCACTCTGCAGAAGCAAGACTGGGCAATCTACTTCTGTAAAGATTTACCACCTCGGAAATCCAATGGGGGTCTCTATGAGTCAGAATTGATTCAATAGCAATGGGTTTGGACTTGGACAGCAAGAACTGTGAAAGACAAAAAAGGCATAAGCCTTGACATTTATCACCTACTATGTACCAGGTTCTGTGACACAGTAGGATTAATCCAGTGTTGGCCTTCACAAAAGTCCACTCATATCCTCAACTTTGTCCTTAACATGGTAGCAGATGCTGGGAGAAGTGATGTTTTCAGGCCACACAGAAAAGTGTCTATTGAGACCCAAAAGGAGGACCTCATGGAATGGAATTCAACCTCAGCAACATTTTCCCCCCACTCAGGCTTCTTATTAAGGATTTAAATCCAAACCAACACCAAACTCACTGCTACTGAGTAGATTCCCACTAACAGTGACCCTCAGCTTAAAATCTCTTTACATGAGACCTGTCCAGACACCTTATCTCACAGTGGTTCACCTCTGCTCTTGGCTGCTCCTGAAATATTAGTGATTAGAACCCAGCAGCCCATCCAGGAAGATGTAGAAGTTAGCTTCCATAAATATTACAGCCTTGCACCCTATGGGCATTTCTACTGTGTCCTCTAGAGTCACTAAATTGGAATCTACTGGAAGGCA
Organism: Orycteropus afer afer; assembly: GCF_000298275.1. Lineage (NCBI taxonomy): Eukaryota > Metazoa > Chordata > Mammalia > Tubulidentata > Orycteropodidae > Orycteropus > Orycteropus afer. Next base: position 13,102,106 of record NW_006921608.1, on the reverse strand, counting down.
ATGGGTTTGGTTTTGGTTTAATTTATCCCCACTTCTTATCCATCTCCACCCCCACCATTGGCCCAGAGAACAAGCAGTAAATCTCAGAGTTCACAGTTACTGTGTGCTGATAATATCTGGGAAAGCTTCAGGAAGAGATGGAAGACACATGGGAACAGGGCTAAGCCTTAGCCCCAAAGAGAAGGAGAGATGTCTGAGAGACAACATTGGCTGTAAGAATGTGCCAAAGACAGACACACTCAGAACAGAACTTGGCCTGAATTAAATGCTGACGGTTGTTTAGGAACATTGGGTGGTTGAAAAAGCACCCACCAGAGAAAAGGCCTGGCAATCTGCTCTGTAAAGATTACAACCTAGAAAACCCCTATGGGACAGTTCCACTTTGTCACATGGATCCATTATGAATTGGAATCAACTGGATGGCACCTAACAATAACAGACTCAGGGTGGCACGTGTGGGTTCTCTTCTAGAGCCCAACAGACCTGAATTGAGTCCCAGCTCCATTACCTTCTAGCTAGTAAATTACTTAACCTTTCTAAGCCTGCTTTCTCCTCTATAAAGTGGGGATGGTAATGGTACCCATTTCAAATTAAGTGTGAAAACATGTATGTTTTTGTTAATTTTTGTCAAGTTGGCTCCAACTCATACAACAGAACAAAACGTTGCCTGGTCCTGTGCCATCGAGTGTTGGCACCTGGTCTGATCGTTGTTATGCTTGAGTCCACTGATGCAGCATGACAACTGTTGATTCTGAGTGCCTTCCAACATTAAGGACTCGTCTTCCAGCAGCATATCAGACAGTATTCTTTTACGATCCATAGGGTTTTCCCTGGCTAACTTTCCGAAGCAGACTGCTAGCCTGTCTTTCTAGTCTGTCTGAATCAGGAAGCTCCACTGAATCTTGCCCACCAAGGGTGACTCTGCTGGTATTTGAAATACAGTGGCATAACTTTCAGCATCATAACCAGAAAGCAAACGCATTGCCATGGAGTTGATTCTGACTCATAGCAAACCCCTCTGGGTTTCTGAGGTGGTAAATCTTTATGGAAGTAGATTGCCCAGTCTTCCTTCCATGGAGTGGCTGGTGGGTTTGAACTGCCTCCAGCATCATACCAAAAAAAAAAAAAAAAAAAAAAAACCACTGTCGTGGAGTCGGATCCAACTGATCACGATCCCTCCTTGAGTTTCCGAGGTATTATCACTATGAAAGTAGATTGCCCAACCTTCCTTCCAAGGAGTGGCTGGTGGGTTTGAACTGCCAGCCTTCCGTTAGCAGTCAAATGCCTTAGGCACTACGCCACCAGAGCTCCTGTTTGTTGTTGTTGTTACGTGCCGTTGAGTCAGCCCCGACTCATAGCAACCCCTCCTTGGATTGCCAAGGCAATATCACTACGGAAGTAGATTGCCCAACCTTCCTTCTGAGGAGTGGTTGGTGGGTACCAGAGCTCCTGTTGTTGTTGTTGTTATTTGCCATCGAGTCGGCCCCGACTCATAGCGACCCATCCTTGGGTTTCCGAGGCAGTATCACTACGGAAGTAGGAATGTCCAACCTTCCTTCCAAGGAGTGCCTGGTGGATTTGAACAACCAGCCTTCTGGTTAGCAGTCAAGTGCCTTAGGCACTATGTTACCAGAGCTCCTAGCAACATGCAAATCACCACAGTATAACAAACTGACAGGTGATGGGGGCTGGTAAAACAATACTGTGGTTTCTTCTAAGTGACATTGTTAAGTGATCTAGCCCATGTGGTAAGTGATCATCTGAAAATGACCTGCAGCAGTGAGACACCATGTTCAACACAGCTGCCTGTGGAGGCTTGCTGGCTGGGCATCCTCCCAGAAAGCCAGTGTGTACTGGAGTGATCCCTCCCTGTCCATGATGCTATCTGGCATGGTGTGGTTTAAGGAAGAAATTGGTTGGGTGCTCTAAGCCTGACAGCTGCAGCACTGTTCCGTGTCCAAAGGGAGTTCTTTGCAGTTTGTGCCAAACAACAGGGGTGGTCCAGGGGAAATCTAACTCTGTTCTTAAAGGTGGTCCCATCTCACCCTAAGTAACAGAGTCTTGGTGAAACTTCCAAAAACCAAAACAAATTGCTGTTGAGTCAATTCTGACTCATAGCAACTCTATAAGATGCAGTAGAGCTACTCCATAGAGTTTCCAAGACTGTAAATCTTTACAGAAGCCGACTGCCTCATCTTTCTCCTATGGAGCAGCTGGTGGGTTTGAACCACCAAACTTTTGTTTAGCAGCTGAGCTCTTAACCACTGAGCCACCAGGGTGGCTTGAAAGTTCCAAATCTTAAGTCAGCTGGGCTATTGAAGGAGGATTAACATTTAAAATCTTATGTGTTAGAATGGTGCTGTCCAATAAAAATATCATGCTAGCCATGTGGGTACTTTAAAAAAAAAATTTCTAGTAGCGCCACATTTAAAAAGTAAAAGGAAATGAGTTAATTTTCATATTCTATTTAATCTAACAGGAGCTCTGGTGGTGTAGGGCCTAAGGCATTTGACTACTAACCAGAAGGTTGGCGGTTCAAACCCACCAGTCACCTCCGAAGGAAGATTGGGCAATCTACTTCAGTAGTGATACCGCCTCAGAAACCCAAGGAGGGGTTGCGATGAATCTAACAAAGCTAAAATATTATCATTTCAATGTGTAATCGATAAAAACAATTATTAATGAGCTGTTTTATATTCTTTTTTTTCATACTAAGTCTTGATTGAGAGTGTCCTTGAGACCCAAGCTCTGTTCCAGACCCAGGATAAACTTCCCATAAAAGAAAAATGAAAGTGTGGAGGTCAGCCCTTGAAAGCCAGAGGTGCCCCTAGGTCCAGGCCTGACATCTAGTAATGCTGTGTGGACCCCTGAGTTTAATCATAGAACCTGTGTGCTTTCCAGTGTCCTGCGGGAGGTCAGGCCCCCTGAGGAGATGAATACATGCCTTAGTTCCCTAGTGCTGTTATAACAGAATTACCACAAGTGAATGGCTTTAACAAACAGAAATTTATTTTCTCCCAGTTTAGAAGGCTAGAGGTTCAAATTCAGAGTGCTGGCTTTAGAGGAAGACTGTAGGCTCTGGAGGAAGGTCCCTGTCTCTTCTGCACTGCTGCTGCTCCTGGGCAAATCTTGGTGGGGCACGGCATCTCTCATCCCTCATCTCTGCTTCCTTCCTTGCTTGTTCAATCTCTTTTATATCTTAAAAGACACCGACTCAAGGTACACCCTACACTAATCCTGCCTCATTAATAAAACAAAGACAGCACATTCCCAAATGGAATTATAAACATAGGCATACAAGTTAGGATTTTTTTTAAATTGTAGTTGGGGTGAAAGTTTACAGAGTAAATTAGTCCGCCCACGTGTCGTCCCCCCCCCCCCCCAGCAAAACAGTTCTCCATTCAACAACTTATACACATCTTCTTTTGCAGCATTCGTCCCAATTCCCGGCTTCCCCCCAGGGTTTCCATTTCCATTTGTCCTTCTTTCCTGCCCCTTCCTGGTTTCTGAACATTGTTTTTGGGCAAATGCTGCCCTTTTGTTCTCACACAGTTGATTGTTCTGAGGTGTACGTTCCTCACAAGTGTACACTTTATAGGCCTATATGTTGTTTGGTTGCAAGGCAATCAGGGGAGAGTGGGTTCAATTCCAGGATTGAAGCATGTCTAAGGGCCTACAGATTAGGATTTACAACACAAATATTTGGGGGACACAACTCAATCTATAACAGTGCCTAAGGCTTCAGCTCCCCAAAGCTTCTTAGGCTGAAGGGAGACTATATTTTTGAGGATCCTAGGTCCCCCCAAAGGATGTCTGTCAATCAGGAGCAAAGCTTTCTGGCCACTCCAAGTGCTGAGTTATTGCTTCATTCATAAGCCCAACAAAGTAACTAGTAGTTTGCAAAACATATTTGCCTATGTGTTTTCATTTTGTCCTCTCAACAATCCCATAAGATGAGCACAAATTCTTGTTGTTTAAAGAAACTGAAGGTCATGTGTTAGAAAATGGAGACCTGGGACTAGAATCTAGAATCTACCCCCTACCCCCCACTGCACACACATGCCAGGGCTGTGGAAAGTACCTCCAGGGAAGAGATCTACCTCAGTGGACATCACTCATTAGCCCCTGATGATTCATTGAGCACCTGCTGTACATAAATATAATTTTTTTAAAATTCCTTATCAGGTAATTCCACTAGGATTCCTTCCTCTGGAAGATTTTCTGGCCCTGTATTTCAGTCACTTGTTTGAGCCATCTTGTCCTGTTTTTGTGTGTGTGTGATTTGAAGTTTTCTGTTCTCTCCAAGACACTGTAGTGTTATTGTATTAATTTGTGGATTGTAGTTTGATTTGCTTCACCCAACTTTTTATTTAGTTCTGCTTTAATACGCCCAGGCGGCAGGGCAGGTGTGTTACTCTGGTCACTAGTTTGGCAGCACTGGGGCACTCACACCTGTCTCCAGGTGGATTTGGTGGCAGGTGGGAGTGTGGGCACGAGTCTCTGACCACTGACTGTACAAAGCTGCTGAGGTGGAGGGGCTTCCACTCTTCAAGGAAGATGGAAGAATAGAACTAAGCAGAAAGTGAAAGGGGAAAAAAAAGAGCACAGCACTGGCAAGTGGGGGGAGTCTGACAAGCTGCTGGGTGGTTGGGGGTGAGGACAGCCACGCCTCTAGACACCAGGAGGTTGTGCAAGGTAAAGGGGGGAGCCGGTGCCATTCTGGGCAAGTGGAGCACGTTATCTGATTCCTGCTCTATCAGAAAACTGCTAGCAATAATTCAAAATGGCTGCTCTATGGTGGTTGGCAGTTTACCAGTCCTTGTTCCTCTTTTCATTCAGTCTCTTCCTCTCATTAGTACCTGATCTACTCTTTATCCTTTCCTTTGAAGCTCTGGGATCCAGTATTGTCAGCAGTAGCCATTTCCATTGTTTTGTCAAGTCTTTGTCATGGAGGGTCTAGATAGTGTATCTGCCTAGTCGCCTAGTCAATCCTAGAGCCTTCCTCAAAGCATCAGTGCATTTAGGTAATAATGACAGCTCTGACCAGAGTGTGTTAGAAGGTTCAAGAAGTAAGTTAGCGTACAGTTTTAGCTTTGAAGACATGTTGGTACATGTAAGCTTGTTGTTGTTGTTGTGTGCCATCGAGTCGGCCCCGAGTCATAGCGACCCCACCTTGGGTTTCCGAGGCAGTATCACTACAGAAGTAGGATTGCCCAACCTTTCCTTCCAAGGAGTGGCTGGTGGGTTTGAACCGCCAGCCTTCTGGTTAGCAGTCAAGTGCTTTAGCCACTATGCTACCAGAGCTCCTAGGCTTCCAAAAAATGTTTTTGCTTTTATTAATAATGACAGGGATATTTTTATAAAAAATAATAAATTTTGCTGAAGTACTGCACAAAAATTTTATAAACAGTCATTTCAGTGTCACCTTTTCTGACAGTATCACTCACTGAGGTTCACATCCCTCTAGTGATGCCACTGTGCCAGATAATTGGTTAAGTTTCTAGCACCTGGTGGCGTAAAAGGTTAGAACAAAATCAGAGTGAATTTCAGGGAAGAGAATTGCAGAGCACGGTGGTAGCTCAGTAGGAACTCTCCCCTTTCATGTGGGAGACTCAGGTTTGATTCCTGGCTGACGCACCTCATGCACAGCTACCACCCTCTGTCACTGGAGGCTTCAGTGTTGTTACAATGCTCAACAGGTCTCCAGAGAGCTTCCAGACTAAGGCAGACTAGAAAAAAGGCCTGGCAATACACTACAAAAGATCAGTGCAAACCGCATGGCTCACAATATTCTGACTCCCCAGCTGATCATGGGGTGGCGCAGGTCTGGGCAGAGGTTTTTTCCATTGTATATGGGTCATCCTGAGTCAGGGGCCAACTCAAGGACAGCTAACAGTAACAAAAGAGAATTAAAAGAGTGCACGTCCTACACGACTGCAGAGTTTATGTTTGAGGACTCAGATTAACACTTCCTATAAAGCATTCTGTCATTCTATCCCTTTATGGACTCCTTCGGGCTTTAATGGCTTGATAATTTTTTAAAACACTGTAAAAATTAGTGATGATAAAAGGAACAAAATGGGAGTGTGTAATCCTGTCTTCTCACCACCATGGTAAGCAGTGGTTTTGCTTCTCTGAACGATTTTAAAATGCCTTTGAAAGCAACTAAAGCCAACTACCAATTTACAGGAAATGTAAGGGTTGTTATGAGTTAATCCAACTTGATGGCACCTTACAATGGACAGATTAAAGAACACCATGGGGTTGCAGTCAGAAGAATCTAGACAATGGGAAACTCTACAAGACAACCTCATTTCTTAAAAAAAAAAAAGTGATAAATTGTTATAATCTATAGATTAAAAGTAACTTCAGAAACATGTCAATCAATTACAATGTGTGGAACTCATTTGGATTCAAACAAGCTGTAAAAAGGAACTCCCATGTGCACATGACCCAGCTTTAATACTCACCAATGGTAGATCATCTCTACCAGCTGTCAGCAAATTATGAGGCATGGACCAAGTCCAGCCCACTACCTATCTTGTAAATAAAGTTTTAAAAGAATAGTCACATTCATTTGTTTCATTCCTTTTTACCCACTCATCCACTGACGAACATTTGTATGACTTCCAACTTTTAGCTCTTGTGAATAGCGTTGCTGTGAACATGCATGTACATGTATTTGTTTAAGAACATGTTTTCATTTCTATTGGGTCTACACCAAGGAGTGAAATTGCTGGGTTATATAGTAATTCTAAGGAGCTCTGGTGGTGCAAAGGATAAGGCATTTGGCTGCTAACCAGAATGTTGCTGGTTCAAGTCTACCATTTGCTCTGTGCGAGGAAGATGAGGCAATCTACTTTCATAAAGATTTACAGTTTTGGAAACCCTATGGGGGTCGTTATGAGTCAGAATTGAGGCAATGGCTGTGAGTTCCATTTTGTTTTATGGTAATTCTATGTTCAACTTTTTGAGGAAACACTAAACTGTTTTCCACAGTGGCTGCACAATTTTACACTCCCATCAGCAATGTATAAGTGTTCTCCACGTCTTTGTCAACCCCTGTTATTCTCCATTGTTTCTACTATAGCCATCCTAGTGTGTATGAAAGGCTGTGTCATTGTGGTTTGTGGTTTCGATTTGCATTCCTCTCGTGATACTGCCTCGGAAACCCAAGGAGGGGTCGCTATGAGTCGGGGCTGACTCGACGGCACATAACAACAACAATGATTAAGAATGTCAACCATCTTTTCATGTGCTTGTTGGTCATTTGTATATCTTCTTTGGAGATACATCTATTCAAGTCCTTTACATATTTTTAAATTAGACTGTTATCTTTTTGTTGTTGAATTGTAAGAGTTCATTATATATTCTGGGTACTAGACTCTTAAAAGATGTATGATTTGCAAATATTTTCTCCCATTTTGTTGTCTGTTGCAGTGACTTTAAACTCACAATAAACAAATAGACTTAAAATGCACAGCTTTGACAAGGGACAAGGTTGTAGTCATTTCTTGGCCACAGACAGCTAACTGGAGGGAGTGAGTAGTTAGACCTGTGAGCTCGGGACCATGGTCACAGGGGACATCAAGCTCAACTGGCATAACATATTGTACAAAAACATTGTTCCACATCCTACTTTGGCAAGTAGCAACTGGGATCTTAAAAGCTTGCAAGTGGCTATCTAGATGCAACAATGGGTCTCTCCTTGTCCAAAGCAAAGAAGAAGGAAGAAAACCAAAGATCTATGAAACAATTAGTACAAGGGACTGGCACACCATGAGATCCTCAGCCTCTATGACCATGAGACCAGAAGAACTAGATGGTGCCCAGCTACCACTGTCAACCACTTGGAGGAGGATTTATGTAGGAGATCCTATATAGAGTAGGAGAACAATGTGGAACAAAACTCAAAATCATAAGAAAAAAAAAAGGACTAGGTTTGCTGGTCTGGTAGAGCCTGGCAGAACCCATGAGACTATGGCCCCTAGCTGCCCTTCAGGTGTGGAATTGAACCCATTCCTGTGGCTTCCAGCCAAACAAAAGACAGGCATATGAGCTGAACATTTACATTAGGTAGATACACTCCTTGGACAGATCATGGAATAGAAGGGCAGTGTATGCACAGGGAGACAGCACGGGAGGCAGGGCAGAAGTGCAAGAGAAGGAAGGACACAGGGAAGAGGTAACTATGGGGAGGAAGTAGAAAGACAGCTGTTGCATTGTGAAATTGCAGCCAATGTCATGAGACAAAGTGTATATGAACTGTTGTATGGAAAGTGAATTTGCTCTGTAAACTGTCACCCAAATCACAGTAAAAATTAAAAAAAAAAAAAAAAAGGCACAGCTTCTTATTTATGTGAGCATTTTAACGAAAGAACATTTTAGAGAATCAACAACTATGTCCACCAGTATAGAGAGAGTAGATTGCAAACAATAGGCAGCTCTAGATGGGCTTGAACTCCAACTCTTCAGATAGCAACCAAGTGTTTTAACCATTTGCATCAACCAGGGACTCCTTTACTTAACATCATACCAAAGAAAAAAAAGAAAGAAAGAAAAGAAACAAAAAACCCAAACCTACTGCCCTTGAGTCGATTCCACCTTATAGAAACCCTACAGGACAGAGTGGAGCTGCCTCAAAGGTTCCTAAGCTGCAAACTTTAAGGAAGCACATCACCAAGTCTTTTCTCCTCTTCAAGTTCTCTAACCTGGTGCATTCCAACCCCTGGCTCTTCTGTTACCGACCAGCCAAGCACTTAACTATTGCACCTCTGGGGCTCCTTGTAAAATCCTTAAACCCATTGTCCTTGAGTGGATTCCAATTCATACTAACCCTGTAGGGCAGGCAGAGTACAACAGTTCCACAGGGTTTCCAAAACTGTAATCTTTATGGAAGCATATTGCTAACCACATCTTTTCCCCCACAGAATGGCTGGTGGGTTTGAACCACCCACCTTTCTGTTAGCAGCCAAGTACTTGACCACTGTGCTACCAGGGCTCCTCTATAAGAGCCTTACAACTGTATAAGTCCATTTACTCCTTCCTAACTTTTGTGCTATTGTTGCTATTTCTACATATATTATAAATCCCACCAAACATTATTGTATTTGTTTTAAATGATCAATAGTCTTTACATTTTTAAAATTGTTATTTTAGTTATTTAGTGCTGCCATAACAGAAATACTACAAGTAGGTAGCTTTAAGGAACAGAAATTCATTTTCTTAGAATTCTGGAGGCTAAAAGTCCAAATCAAAGTGTCAGCCTGTGGGTTCCTTCTGGTTTTCCTCTAGTTTCTGGTGTGTGCTGACAATCCTTTGCTTATAGACAGGTCCTCACATGGCATCTGTCTTCCCTCTGTGTGTGTCTCTGTTCTGCTTTTTTTGTAACTCAGAAGTGATTAGGTTGAGGACCCACCCTACTATGGTACGATCTCATTAACATAACAAAAGAAAAGCCCTATTTTTAAAAAAAGAGTCATATTCACAGGTATCAAAAAAAACTAAACCAACCTCACTGCCATCAAGTCAGATCTGACTCATAGCGACCCCTCCTTGGGTTTCCAAGGCGGTATCACTACAGAAGTTGATTGCCCAACTTTCCTTCCGAGGAGTGGCTGGTGGGTTTGAACTGCCAGTCTTCTGGTTAGCAGTCAAGTGCCTTAGGCACTACGCTACCAGAGCTCCTATTCACAGGTACAAGGGTTTGGATTTTAACACATATTTTAGGGGGACACAATTCAACCCACAGCAATTGTCATTCATATTTACTCATACATTTACCATTTCCAGGACTCTTTTTCCTTCCTGTCAATCCAGGTTCCCATCTGGAATCATTTTTATCCAGCCTTAAGAAAGTCCCTAGTATTTCCTGTTGTGCTGGTCTGTTGTTAGTGGCTATCAAGTCAATTCTGACAACAAATTCTCTCAGCTTTTTTTTTTTTTTTTTGAGTATGTCTATACTTGACCGTTTTCTATTTTAAACAAACCTTTTTACTTTGAAATAATTTGAAGCTTACAAAAAAAAAAAAAAAAAACTGCAAGAACAGTATTAGGAACTCCCAAGTACTAGTTTTAAATGGTAACGTTTGTTCATATTTTACCACATTTGTTTACCAATTCTCTGTGTGTCTCTGCCCTCCCTATATGTAAATGTATTTTTTTAAAACCATTTGAAAGGAGTTGCAGGTATAATTACTCCTAAATGCTCCAGTGTCTATGTCCTAAAATAAGAACACTCTCCTATATAACCAACCACTGTACAGATTCAGGGGATTAACACGGACAAAATACAATCATATAATCCTCAGATCCTATTTAAATTATGTTCTGTATAAATCTAGGATCCAATCCAGGATCACATGCTGCATTAAGTTAAAACTGGAAGATCGCCTCTATTTTTATCTTTCATAATCTTGACATTTTTAGAGTACATGCCAATTACTTTGCAGAATATTCCTCAGTTTGGATTTGGCTGTTCATAGCCTCATTATTCAATACAAGTTATTCATTTTGGAGGGACAAGAATAGCACAGAAGTGATGCTGTGTTATTCTCGGTGCATCATAACGGGAGGCACACAACATCTGTAGTCCTTTTATTACTCAGTTAAAATGGTGTGTGCCATGTTTCTCCACTGTAAAACTGATAGCTAATAGAAGATACTTATTGGCAATTAAAAAGAGCTCTGGTGGTGCAGTGGTTAAAGTTTTCAGCTGCTACGGCTGCTAACCAAAACAAGGTTGGTAGTCCGAACCTACTAGCCACTTTGCAGAAGAAAGATAAGGCAATCTGCTTCCATAAAGATTAAAGCAAAACGCACTGCAGTCGAGTCAATTCTGACTCATAGTGACCTCTCCTTGGTTTCCAAGGCAGTATCACTACAGAAGTAGATTGCCCAGGAGTGGCTGGTGGGTTTGAACCTCCAGTCTTCTGGTTAGCAGTCAAATGCCTTAGGCACTAAGCCACCAGAGCACAGCCTAGGAAATCCTATGGGGCAGCTCTACTCTCTTCTATAGGATTGTTATGTATTGGTATCAACTTGATGGCCATGGGCTTGGTGAGTTGTTCTTTTTCTAATTACCAATTGACTATTTTGTAGGGAGATCTTTTGAGCTTACATAAATCATGAGTTTACACTAATACTTCTAATTCCAATTCAACACCACAAGGTGTATTCTAGTGTTCCTCCTTTCTATATTTGTAACTCCCTTCTCTAACAGTGCAAACTTGGTTCCTATCACCCTCCATGTATTATTTTGCCTACTCTCCTGTGTGTAATCAATCTCCTGACCACAAAGGCCATCTCCTTAGCCCTGGCTCCATTAGCCATGCCAGAGAAATCCTTGGTCCTGGCTTCACTGGTTTGGCTAGCTGAATTCTTGGCTCTGACAGTGGCGAAGAGGCAAGTGAAGTAGGGGCCTTGAATTCTGAAGGGCATTTTCACTGGATACAGAATTCCAGGTTGACAGATTTTTTCTTATGTCTTGTTAAAGATATCATTCCTTCATGGCTTCCATTGTTTCCAAAAGAAGTCAGCCATCATTCTTTTTGTTGTTCCTCTAAATGTAGTATGTCTTTTTCCTCTGGGTGCTTTTAGGTTTTCTTTTTCTCTTTGGTTTTCAGCAGTTTGGTTATGATGTGCTCAGCTGTGGTCTTCAAAGAATTTATTCTGCGTGGAGTTCTCTGAACTTCTTGGATCTGTGGGTGATTTCTGTTCTGGTTACCTAGTGCCGCTCTGACAAGAATATACAACAAATGGGATGGCCTTAACAAACAGGAGTTTATTCTCTAACAGTTTGGAGGCTTTAAGTCCAAGTTCAAAGTGCCAGGCTCTAGGGGCTGAGTGAAAGCCTCTCAACCTTCAGGGTCCAGCTCCGCCTCCTGCTCCTGGCCCACTGGAGCTAGAGGTGTTTCTTCACTCAGACAGCTGTTGGCTGCTGAGGCTGACAGGCCCCAAGGTTGACAAGTAAAAAGGCACAGTCCCGAAGTTACCAAACCACACAGCAGGCCATTAACTTAAGTCCATTGTAAGTCCCAAGGTCGGCAGAGCATAGCAGGCTGCTGAGCAATGACACGGCTACATGCAGGGTCCAAGTGTTCCACAGGCTAGAGACCATTCCCAAGGCTTCTCCTTATACACAGGAAGCAGACCATATACCCAAAGGCAGCTACTCAGCTGCTTGTGGTAGAACCCACCATGGAGTTGACTGCCAGTCTCATCATGGGGAATAACTACCACCAGTTGCCCAGCCACTCAACCAGGCCCAGTCAAGTTGACCCACAAACATAACTACTACAATATCATTCATATATATTTTTTTAAACTGAGCCATTATATTTTAAAATATTCATTTTCTTCCCACTGTACATCAGATCATTTGCTATTATTGTCCACTGGTCTCTAGCATTCTGTTCTATTTCTTTGCATTTCCTCTCTGTGCTTCAGTTTGGCCTATCTTTGAATCACTTACCCTTTCTTCTGCTGAGCCCAGTCTAATAAGCTGATTCCATAAATTCTTCACATCAGATACTTTCTTTTTCAGTTTTAGAGTTTTCATTTTTTTTTTTTTTTTGTTTCTCTTTCTGTGCTGTAATTTTCCATCTCATCAGCCATTTGTCCAATTTTTTCTTTCAAATACTTTAGCAGCTTAAAACAACCTTTATTATCTCACAGCACCTGGGCCAGGAACCTGGTGTGGCTGAGCTGTCTTAGCTGGATGCCTCTGGATCAATAGTTCTCCTGAGGTTGCAGTCAAGTTGCTGGCTGTACAAAAACGCAGATAGTCATGACCCATCTGTAGTTTCTACCTTTTCAATCTGCTTCGCAAGAAGTTAATTCCCAGTTCTGGCAGAGACGATGCAATGTGTTCACTGAATTCCATTCTGTTTTCTTTTGCCTAAGCACACTGTATTTCTACATTTCCCTAACAGCCTCCAGGTGTGTTAGAGCTTTGGGACTGAATTCTGGCCATTAATTAGGATGTAGATAACCAAAATAAATAAATAAATAACCCAAATTCAGTGTCGTCAAGTCGATCCCAACTCATAGTGACCCCTCCTTGGATTTCCAAGGCAGTTATCTCTACAGAAGTAGATTTCCCAGTTGTCCTTCCTAGTTGTGGCTGGTGGGTTTGAACCGTCTAGGTAGAAGTAATATATACTATTTCCAAGCCTGGCCATAAAATGTCCCTCCCTCCTGCTACACCTATGAAATTGCCTCCAACTCTCTTCCTTTTCTACAATAATCCTGGAGGCCATGCTTTTAAGATGGCAGTATCCTTCCATTTTAAGATGGAAGGAGCTTAGACGTGCAACTCACTGCTTGAAAGAAAGCCATGAAGGAAAGATGAATGATACACTAGGTTATGGTACGTGAGCAAAATGCCTTGTGATTGGAAGCTACTTAGATTTCAGGGTTTATTACAACAGTATACCAGTCCATCTTGACCAACATAACAACCACAGCATGTAATAAGACTATTTTTAAAAAGTAAAAGGAAAGCTACATATCATTCATATTTTCATCACCCAAAAACAAGACCATGAGCACATGCATTAGCATTTGGATGGCAACATTCATACATGAAACCAATTTAGCACACACATGTGTGCACACACACATACCCATTTAAGCTGCCATATCATCAGGATAGTTTTCAAAGGTCATTCAAAAAATAACTTCCACATTTTAAAAAAGCTTGAATTTCTCACTTCATACTTTGAGAGTTCAGGTAATTAGTCAACTCTTAGATGAGCAATAATATAAAATATTACCCACAAGCATTGTATTATCAAATAATATCTTGACAGAAGGAAAACAAAATAAAACTGTTTCTTTAAAGCCAGGGTGTCTTCAGGTCAAGTATAGAATCTAATATCAAAGCCAACCATCACATTTTAGGAAATCCAAATACTTCTAAAGATATTATTCTACCTATCTGCCACAGAGATAAAAGTACACTTACTACTTAGTAGTCAATTCCATTTCAAGGAAATAAACAATTATTATGAATGTCACGTGAGAAGACTAATTTGTTTAAAATGAGGCTTGGACTTTATTTCTCTCCTGACACTGAGCATAAGTGCCATAATAATGCAAATTTGAGGTGATCTTGGATGGGATCAAGACAGACAGAATAATAATGGATACCACTGTGATTTAATGATACCAGCTGTTAGCAGTATAACCACGGGTGAGTTTCTTAACCTCTTTGTGCCGCAGTTATCTGTAAAATGATAATTTTTTCCCTAACGGTTCTAGTAGTGACAAAGGCATGAAACGGATTTGGTACATAATAACTACTCAAGAAATGTTAGTAATCATCATCACTAGAGTAAGGCAATTTGGGTGTTATTAGTTCTAACCACAACTCATTCATTCACTTGATAAAACAATGTGAAGAACAATGTAAGTACTTTGGGGTTATTACTACTCTCTAGGTGGCACAGTGCCTAAGGCACTCGACTGCTAACCAGAAGGCTGGCGGTTCAAACCCACCAGCCACTCCTTGGAAGGAAGACTGGGCCACCTACTTCCATAGAGATACTGCCTCAGAACTCGACGGCACTGAGTTTTTGTTTGTTTGTTTTTTATAAAATACAAGTAGTGTTACAAATAGCATGCATGCCAAAGCATCTGAGAATTGTGATAGGTGTTTCAAACGTGGCAGACAGGGAATACATTTCTGAACTAGATTTATGTATTTTTCAAGAAACTTTCAGTTAAATGTTAGAAAAATTGTAGCATGCGTGTTGGAAGAGTATTTTAAAAATTATAAGGGAAATGATCTTAAGTCACATACAGGTTTTTTTTCCCCATACTTTTGAAACTGTTATTTTGGAACTTGCTCATCATTCCTTTGTGTTTGCGCACATACACATTAGAACACAGGGGCTATGTTAACACAGATATTGCCAATCCAAGCTGAAGGTAAATGTATTATAAATTATCTTTTCACTAGCTAGTCCTGGATCCCCAGTTCTTGGAAGTATGGTGGAATCACATTCATCAGAATGTCTCAGGGGTCACATAAAGCTTTCAAATACTTGAGGATTTGGATAATAAGGTAACCTGGCAAGCAGAGCTTTGAACTTGGCAGTGTACGTTGCTACATCTACAGCACAGATTCATAAAATATCCTTTCCATCTCCCTTGGTTTATAGACAGCCAACTAACATGGCCAAGTCAGCCCTCTAAACAAGTGTTATGTTCCAGGCTCAATTAATTTTGAGTTTCAAGAGGTTTGTCTTTCCTCTTCACCAGTTAGCTAGGCTTAGAGAAATCCAGGCGTTTAAAACTTCACCATAATCTCAGGATCTACAAAGTACAGTGCTTATAAAACCACCCAACTTTTTTCTGAAAAGGTTTTAAATCTATTAGAAGGCTGGGCCCTAGATGCTGCTCAAAAAACACTGAGTTGTGTACTGACATCATCACAAAACAGCATGTTGATAATATGAACTAAAATACACGACACCTTTTTGATCTGCTAATAGCTTGGTAGGCAAACAAACACAGGTAATTTAAGTTTATTTAATTCCAACTAACATTTGATGGATGTACCACATCACCGACCAAAATTTATTGGGAAGTTGGTAAAAGACATAGCTTCTTCAAGCATAAAACCCCAACTCTGAGCTTGGTTGCCTGCACTGGGTTCCCAGACAGGCCAAAGAACTGTAATTTGTCCTTTCAATTAGTACCGCTTGGTATATTCTTAAAGGATTGACAAAGCCTAAGGAATCATCTGCTTTCTTAAAGCTGGAAGGCTGTTGGTTTAAGCATCACTTAGGACATTTAAAAAATCATAAAATGGCCTGTTTTTACTTCATTGTTTTGCTTGAAAAAAAATCTGATTAGGACAAAGTAGATCTCATATATCTCTTACATTAAAAGGTTTGAGGTTCATGATTAACAGTATTGGCAACAGATAACAGTACAAACAGTCCTCCTTAAATGTACTTTGATTAAATGCATTAAGAGTTCTACTTAAGATGCATTTTTTCATGTTCAATATGGCGCTAGACATGGTGGGAAAAACAGTATATATTTTTCCAAGCAGCAGGCAATGAGACTGGTAAAATCTTTAGCTTCCACAACAGCATTAATTAGCATGTTTCACTAAACAAGGCTGTAAGATTTGTAAATGAAATTCTAGAAGGGGCATCAAGCTAGAACAGGATATGGAAGCCAAATGGAAAACATGAACCAATAAAAGAAAAAAGCTAAACTAGCTAGAAGTCTAAGCTTAGTCTTTGAAGTCGGTTCAAGTCCTGCATGCTTTAATTCTGATGTAATCTTAAAATGGTGGATACAAACAAGAACTCAGAAATAGCTTTTGAAACTTTTGGACCAACTGCACATGAATCAGTTTGTTAATGACTACAATGACTACACAGTGGTCTTTGCTGGATTACATCTGAATTAAAACCATCATTCTCCTTCAGCTGAAATGTTAATAATGAAGACTTATCAATAAGAACAGCCATCCTCCAAACACATACACAAACACACTTATAAAAGTTTTTACACAGTATGTTACACTTTGTTGATATATTGCATTATTTGTCTCAACAGCAGTAATGCATAAGCTTTTGCACGCTAGAACATTCTTAGTGTATGACAATGTGTTTGTTCCTTGTTTGTCCTGTCATTTGTCTCATTTCACATTCTAGTTAATGAGATGATTACTTTTCTGTGTACAAGAATATTTTTCTGAGAAGAAATAATTCTCTTGATTTGAAAAAAACCTCTTTCTGGCAGGAAGGGAACTTCAAAAGCACACGGCATAAAAGGACCATATCCAGAATTGTCTTAACGGACACAAGATTGTTCAATTAAAATTATAAATCCATTAAGCGTATTCTTTTTTTCTGCCCATCGGCCTTAAAAATGAATTGTACACAAAATTAAAAATACCGCACTGATTTCTTTGGTAATAATCCACCTAAAATCCTTAGATGGAATAAGTGCTATCATTTTGTTGATAAACTGTTTTTCATATGAATCAAGTTAATTATTCTTTTAAGAAATTTAAACTATTTTCCTCTTTTAATGATAAATGGAAAAGTTTAGTAAATACAGATTACATTAACTTAAAAAATGTCTAAGAGAGAAGAACAGATTATGATTGAAAATACCAAATATAATCTCAGTACCAAAACAAAACTGCTCCTGCCAAGTTCATTCCTACTAGTGGTGACCCCACGCATTCCAGACTAGAACTGTTCTCTACAGGGGTCCATGGCTGTGACCTTTGGGAAGCAAATCACCAGGCCTTGCTCATGCATGCCTCGGGCTGGGTTCAAACCACCAGCTTTGTGGATAGCAGCTGTGAATTGAACCATCTGTGCCACCCAGGGACTTCAGTACATTGGTAATAGGGGCTGACTCCAAGGAAGGTAGCTGTCAGACACACACATCAATTATCTCTGGACACTGAGCTTTGCGAAAGTGAAAGGAGCTTTATTTATGTATCGCTAAATAAGGAGCCATGGGTAATTTCCCTGAGATCTCACTCCCCAAGGTAACTGTGAGTTACAGCTTTACAAGGTGTGAAAAGGGAAGTTATCCATATGCACTGAAACTGTAGGAGAGCTAATGCATAGGAATTTTGAGGGTGGCGCAAATGCATGTACAGGTCATACATCACACTTTCTAAAAATGGCGGCTATAGCCTGATCAATTTCAGAGTTTTCGCAGGGGATATGTCACTAGGTCACCTTACTTCCGGCAGGCTGGAGTCTTCTGTGCATGTTGTGCAGGCCAAGTCTGGTAGGAACTGGTGTAATCCTGCTTCTCCTGCTTGCAACTCAAATAATAAACCACACTCACTGCCATCTAGTTGTTTGGGACTCATAGCAACTCCCATTGGGTTTCCAAAGCTGCAAATGTTTAGGGACGCATATTGCCTCATCTTTCTCTCACAGAGTACACAGTGGGTTCAAACCCCTGACCTTTTGGTTAGCAGCCAAATGCCTTAACCACCACACCCACGATCAGAACTCCTTTGCAGCTGATTCTAAAAAAAAAAAAGGGAGTTAAGGTCAGGAGCTGTGGGGGGCCTGGGCCAGGTTATTTAGGATGAAAATCGAATAGGTTGGCTTATATTTCTTTATAAAATGTGTATGTGCATAATTAACAAGTAAGGGGCTCCAACTAAGAACTATAGAGGAATAGGGTACACCACCTATGCTGTGCAGAGTAATGACGCAATGGCAACACTATTTAAACAATGGAAAATAGTCCACAAGGGTAAGAAACAGCCATTGCCTGCCACATGGTTTTCTGACAATTACAAAATTTTCAGCCCCATTAAATTACTGAGTGTCTAATAAGTGATAAAGATGTGAATAAAACATGTAAACAAAAAGCGTGAGAACTGTAAGTACTACAGCAGACGTAAGAGGCCTTGGGTGGTGCAGTTAACATACTCAGCTGCTAACTGAAAGGATGGCAGTTCTAGTCCATGCAGAGGCACCTTGGAAGAAAGGCCTGGTGATCTGCTTTCAAAAAAATCCTCCATTAAAAACTCTATGCAGTACAATTCTACTCTGACACAATATGGTGGCCACGAGTCAGAATCAACTTGAGGGCAACTGATTATAGCAGAGATATGTGCAAAGTATGAGGGTGAGACCAAAGCGGAAAAGATCAAATCAATTGGGGGAGGAAAGGAGCAGAGAAAATTTAGGAGACAATGGGTGAATTGGGTCTTTGAAAATGGGTAGGAATTCTGCATGCGGGAGAGGAAAGGGATTCCTAGGCAGATGGAATAGATATGAAACTGCCATGACCCATTTGTAAAATATAATTTGTTTTACTACAGCGGTTCTCAAAATACGGTCTGTAGATCCCTATGTGACTCTTTTAGAGGATCCACAAGGTCCAAAGTATTTTCAGAATAATACCGGTCAGAAACCAGTTGCCGACGAGTGGGCTGCGACTCATGGCAACCCTGTATCTGTCACAATAGAACTGTGCTCCTTAGGGTTCCCAATGGCTCACTTTTCAGAAGTAGACTAGAATTGCCAACCTTTTGGTTAGCAGCTGAGCACATTAACTGTTTGCACCTCCCAGGGATTCCATATAACCTCATAGAATCACATAAAATCAGAGCTAAAAATGGGTCAGGCCATATATTCTTTATTCATAAGTAACCTGAGATTCAAAGAGATTAAATAAATGCCCAATGTCAGAAAGGCAGTAACAGACCCTGGGCTAGAACAAAATTCTACTGAATCACTGGCTTTATACCAACCTTTTGAAAAAAAAAAAAAAAAGGCAATGGAATTTTTAAGAGATGTACATTTTTAGTCTGACAGGTAAGGAGCTTAGAAGTCACCTCTGTCATCCTCCAAGTACAAAAAAGGCTGGAAATCTAACAATCAACAGCTCTTCTTAGATCCATTAGAGAACTGAGGTCACAGAGCTAACTGCTTGCTGCTCTGAAAGCTGAAGAGACAGAGACAAACACAGAGAATCACTGCTTGCCAGGAGCAGAGATCCCTGCTGCCATGCCTCAGCCAAACAGTGTCTGTACAGGAAGATACAAAGGGTAATGAGCTAATTGCTGGGGGCTGAAGATGAACTAGTTTGAGAGAAGAAAGCTTCAGGAGGCCCACCACTGGGGGCATCACACTTCCATGAGTTTCACTTCCAGGAGCTCCACCATGTTTTCAATGTGAAGGTCTGGGAAAAATCCTGAAGTGCTTCCCCCAGGGAGAAGGGAGAAGCAATCATTTTGAAATAGTATTCTGTTCTTTTTGACAATGGACTGCCCTCAAGGGAACGTGCTTTTACCAGAGTCCAGCCAACATAACAATATAATTAATATCACACACAAGTAAAATTGTGCTGAAGATAATTCAAAAATGGTTGCAGTGGTATATTGACAGGAAAACCGTTAGAAATTCAAGCGGGATTCAGAAAAGGGTGTGGAATGAAGGATATCATTGCCAATGGCTGAAAGAGAACACCAGAAAGACATGTACCTTTGTTTTATTGACTATGCAAAGGCATTTTATTGTGTGGATCATAACAAATTATGGATAACTCTGGTAGCATAGTGCCTAAGGCACTTGACTGCTAACCAGAAGGCTGGCGGTTCAAACCCACCAGCCACTCCTCGGAAGGAAGATGGGGCAATCTACTTCCGTAGTGATACTGCCTCAGAAACCCAAGGAGGGGTCGCTATGAGTCGGGGCAGATTCGACAGCACATAACAACAACAACAACAATGGTAAGAATGGGAATTCCAGAACACTTAATTCCAGAACCTGTACAAGAGGGGCTCATTCAAACAAGGGGATATTGTATGATTTAAAATCAGGAAAGGTGTATATCAGGGTTTTATCCTTCCACAATACTTATTCAATCTGTATGCTGATCATACATTCTGAGAAATTGGACTATGTGAAGAACAACATGGTATCAGGATTAGAGAAAGACTCATTAATAACCTGTTTTATGCAGATGACACCATCTTGCTTGCTGAAAGAGAAGAGGACTTGAAGCACTTACTGATGAAGATCAAAGACTACAGTCTTAAGTATGGTTTACACCTCAGCATAAAGAAAACAAAAATCCTCACAACTGGACTAATAAGCAACATCATGATAAATGGAAGAAAGAAGTTGTCTCATAAGTATATGTGTGTGCCTGTAAATATATATATATATATATATATATATATATATGCACACACACATACATTTATATTTTAATGATATACTAGAAAACTAGAACTTAAAGATTCCATTGTGATCAGACATTTCAAAAAATAAAACATAAAAATGTTCCCAGATCTACAGCAATGGCTCTCAACTAGGAGTGATTTGGTAATGTCTGAGAATATTTTAGGGTGTCACAACTGCAGAAGTGCTAAACATCCTGCAATGCACAGGACAATCATTCATGACAAATAAATGTCAGTAGTGCAGAGGCTGAGAAACCTGGGTATAAGGTGAGGTCTGGTAGCATAGTGCCTAATGAACTTGACTGCTAACCAGAAGGCTGGTGGTTCAAATCCACCAGCCACTCCTCGGAAGGAAGGTTGGGCAATCTACTTCCGTAGTATACTGCCTTGAAAACCCCTTTGGAAACCCAAGGAGGGGTCGCTATGAGTCGGGGCCGACTTGACAGCACATAACAACAATAACAAAGGTGATTCAATAAGAATTCATCTTTGTATAGTCTTCTCTGAGAGTTGTAATGATACATGGTATTTTCATAGACATAATTACAAAAATTACTAATAGCATATTTTTGTGAATAGCTTTATACTGAACTTTCTTAGATAAATAGACTTTTACCTTCCTATGATTTTGTAAAGGAGCTCTGGTAGCATAGTGGCTAAAGCACTTGACTGCTAACCAGACGGCTGGTGGTTCAAACCCACCAGCCACTCCTCGGAAGGAAGGTTGGGCAATCCTACTTCCGTAGTGATACTGCCTCGGAAACCCAAGGAGGGGTCGCTATGAGTCGGGGCTGACTCGACGGCACATAACAACAACAACAAATGATTTTGTAAAGATATTTCCTTCATTTGTTCAACAAATGTTAACTGAACATCTGTTTTCTATGTTCTACATAATATGCTGGGATTCAAAGCAAAATAACAGCTTTAGCAGAGATTAAGAAAACCAACCTCATTGCCATAGAGTCAATAGAGTTGGGTTAGACTTGGCTAAAAGCAGCACAGAGAAGATGGCTTCCAAGAGGAACAAACGCTTGATTTGAATGTTTTTATCAAAAGGCAGGTCAGCCTTATACATATGTCATGCTAAGTAAAGAATTTTTATCCTACCAATTACAGGCTTACCAATAATCAAAAAGAAGGAATAGATTTAGGCAGCGGAATATTATAATAAAGCTTGCATTTTAGAAAAATTACTCTGAGGACAGTTGCAAGGTAGCAGACAACATTGTTGTTGTTGTTGTTATTTGCCAGGGAGTCAGCCCCGACTCATAGTGACCCCTCCTTGGGTTTCCGAGGTGGTATCATTACGGAAGTAGATTGCCTCATCTTCTTTCCAAGGAGTGGCTAGTGGGTTTGAACTGCCAACCTTCTGGTCATCAGTCAAGTGCCTTAGGCACTACACCACCAGAGCAGACAACATTAAGGGAAACTAATTAGCTGACTCAAGGTGATGAGGATGTGGAGTAAGGCATCCAAAAAGTGGGAGTGGGGGAGAGGAGATGCACTGGGGAAATGTTAAGAATCCGTAGAACCCTTGTCAGGAGACACTTTCAGGGCACACTACTATAAGGAAATTGCCTCCAGTGACAAAAATTGGGGCTAACTAATGCTGGGGGATGCTTTGTGGGGAAGACAAAAGTGAACCAATGGATTGATAGTGTTGTTAGTTGTCTTTGAGTCGATTCCTATTCATGGTGACCACATGTGTGCAGAGTAGAACTGCTCCATAGTAGTTTTCTTTTTTTTTCAACTTTGTTTTCTTTTTTTTTTTTAATTTTATTTATTGTGATTTGGGTGAAGATTTACAGAGCTAATTCACTTTCCATATAGCAGTTCACATACACTTTGTCTCATGCCATTGACCACAGTTTACAATGCAACAGCTCCCCTCCCACTTCCTCCCCACAGTCACCTCTTCCCAGTGACCATCCCTCCATACTCTCCTGTGCCCTGAGCTGTCTCCCTGTGCATAAGCAGCCCTTCCTTCCATGATTGTTCTCTCCAGGGCGTCTGACTACTTGAGGTAAATGTTTAACTCACATGCCTGTACATTGTTTGGCTGGAAACCACAGGTGTGCGTTCAACTCCAGACCTG
>NW_006921608.1:13074469-13076252 GCF_000298275.1 Orycteropus afer afer | reverse complement strand
CAAGGCTCAGGGGTCCAAGATTATCTTCTGTGTCTGTGTTAATTGGTTTCCCTTTTCTTTGTTGAAGAGGGTCTGTGCAGTCCTTCTGCCTAGTCCACCATCTTGCAGGAATTCCTCCCTCCATAGTGGTTTTCAAGGTTGTGACCTTTAGGAAGTAATTGCCAGACCTGTCATCCCAGACACTTCTGGGTGGATCGAACTTCCCACCTCTCAGCCAGCAGTCAAATGCTTAACCATCTGCACCACCAAGGTGGCAGATAAAACTGCCCAGACTTCCTTCAGAGGAGTGGCTGGTGGTTTTGAACCACCAGCCTTCTGGTTGTAAGTCAAATGCCTTAAGCACTACAGCACCAAAGCACCTGTATTAAATTTAAAAGTCTCAGACTTCAGGGCCAATACAGAGGACAGGGCAATGGGGAGAGCAGGGGAGAATGTCAAGATTCCAATGCTTAAAAAAAGAGAAAAACGTGTCAAAAACCATTGCTTTAGAAGAAAGATGGTCTCTGAGGTATGTCTCCTGATACTTAGCATTATGTTTCCCCAATTAGTGTCTCTTTGGAGAATTAGCAATGGAAGTTCTAGAAAGTTGAACATACTTTCTGAGATTGTGTAAGTTCTCAGAAAGTTTGAACATACTTTCTGAGATTGTGTAAGAGTGGAGGTCTAATGCTTTCCATCAGATTACAGGTCAATCCAGGTCCTCAGAGTTCCTGAGTATTGAGGTCTCAGATGGTAAGGTTCATCCTCCCAGATCACTTTGTACATATTCACCTGTCCCTCCAGAATAAGAGTATGAGAGGCATCTCTCTGCCACAAGTGTAGCTAAAGTTAGTACAGGGCTTTCATTTTTTGAAACTTTTTTCTTGTTACCTTAACAATTTATCTCAAAGGGTGGTTTGAACATCTGCATCAGAGTCACCTGGGCACTGTTATGTCTGTTAAAGAGGGAGATCACTGGGTCCTGCCAAAGAAGTAAGGAGCTCTGGTGGCAGTCTTGCCTGAGACATCTGACTGCTAACCAGAAGGCTGGAGGTTCTGGATCAAACTCTCAGGAAATGGCCCTAAAAACTTGCATTGCTAGGAAATGTCACACATTGAATCTCAGGCACACTACAGCATTAAGAACTCCTGCTTTTAATACATAGATACTTTAGAATTGGGGATGAAATAGACAAGGATTTTCTCATTATGTCTTGGGTCTATTAATTGCTGGGAAAGTTAGTACCCCAATGATTTGCTAAATATGCCTGCTAATTCAGTAGTAAGTGCTCAAGAAATATCTGCTCAATAATTACTTGAAGAACATGACATTTACTTTTGTAAAGACTGTGATAAGCAAAACATTTAGATTCTTCTGACCTACATAGTAGTAGCTTTATTCTAAACAAGTTTTTAAAATTTTATAGTCTTGTACATCATGCATACAGAATGCTTTTAACTTTAAACTGTAGGAGTAGAACAAGGCAAACTTTATTTAGATGGCAAACTTGCTCTAATGCAGACCAAATTACTTGAGCTTCTCATGTCAGTTAAATTTGCCTCAAAAAATTCCTGTAAAAAAAAAAAAAAAGTAGATGAAAACATAAGCAGCTATAGAAAATGTAAATACAAAACAAAAAATTTACATAGAGTTATTGTGATGATCAAAAAAGTTGAAAGATATGCCAGCAAATCATGAATGTTGGGGGGTGCTGGGGTGCTATGAAGCTGTTCTAAGGGGTGGGGGTGCTGGGGTGCTATGAAGCTGTTCTTGGGGGGGAGTGCTGGGGTGCTATGAAGCTGT
>NW_006921608.1:13036717-13074179 GCF_000298275.1 Orycteropus afer afer | reverse complement strand
GTGCAATGTCTAGGGTAAAGGAGAAGAGAGAAATAGATAAGCAGACTAAGAACTCTAAGGCCTGCTCATAGTATTCTCCCAAAACCCAGAGAACTAAGGATTTTGAGAAACCAAAAGGTTACGCTACACAACAAAAGAGGAAAGGGATTTTCACTGGGATATTCAAGGGCACTGTCACTAAGTTACATACAGTCCACATTTATACTATTCCTATTTTGTAAAGGCATCACTAAACTCTAAAGTCAGAATCCAGTAAAGCTGTAAAATCAATCACAACAGTATCTGAATGGGAGATTGGTCACTGGCTTCATTTTCAGTTCTTTCATTTTCAGTTTTTTCTTGTATTCCCAACTTGAAAAAGCTGAGTTTGGGAAAACTGAACTAAAGCCCATTTTTCCATATTTGTTCTCTGTGGAAGGGAAGACTAGATAAGTAAATAGAGACAATAAATTATCATCTTCCAGGGACCTCACTTCCCAGGAGACTGTGACATTCAAAAGAGAGATAAGGTGTTCCTACTCATCATTTATTAGTGTGTGTGTGTGTGTATGTGTGTGCATGCACGCATGTTAGAGGGGCCTGGATGGGACTGTCCGATTCTCAGACCATGACTCCTCTTGCACCCACCAGCAGCAGCGTATAAACACTCATGTGGGTCCTCTTACTCTGGAAATGGGAAGAAATATTAGGTATCCATCTTAGTCTTTCTTCCTCTGCAGAAGAGAATGAACAAGAGACAGAGAGAGACTGAGGCCTACACCTACTGAAATTCTCCTAGTTTTGGGTCAGAGCAGTTATGGGCCTCAGTCCTTATTCTTTTCTACCCTCTGTATCTGGATGATCAGGTAAGAGTCAGAGCTCCAACAATAAGAAAGAACTGAAGATATACTATCACCAGCAACTCACTCTGGGTGGTGTGGGAAGACATGGCTTTTTTCAAAGACATACTTGAAATATTAGATTTAAAATTTGTAAGAGATGGTGTGCCTGCATAAAAATAAGAGAAATAAGGAAAACAGTAAATTAAGTACTGGCAAAGTCTTCTAAAATTAATCTGTGATCGGAGATAACAAAGCAACCCTGTAAGCAAAAAGAAAAATTACCTGTAAACAACTTTTTCTCCAACTCTTCTTGAATTTTAAGAAGAATTCTCTCTTGTTCTAAGGCTTCTATGTACTTTGAGTAACACCAGGTGGGCTATATAAAAACAGTTTTCAAAGTTAATTCTGTAAATTTTGGTCCCCAAAGACATGGAAGGTAAGATAATGGCTTATATCAGCCTCTTCATTGAAGCTTGTTATTGAAGTATAACATAAAGAAAAGCACACGTACCATAAATGGACAGTCAGATGAATTTTCACAAACTGAACTTACCTATATTTAACCTTTGAATCGGGTACTCCAAATTATTAGTGATCTATCTTTCTCACTCTAAATAAGAATATTTATGATGAAATACAAGTATTTTTTCTATAGCCTTGATGTAAATTTTTTAAATTGCCTGGCCCCTAGTTGTGGGGAGGGGATATGAGGGTGATAATGTACTATTTTTCTCAGTAAATTCATGTCACAAAACCTTTGTAGGTATCTTGACAGTTATTCTGTCACAATTTGATTATTAATTTAGGTGCTTGGGAAAGATCCAAATGGGGTGGGGGTGTTGAACGTCGGTGAAAAATCTGCCTGAAACAAATGTATATATGGAACATGACATTTGCAAAATGGTAATATTATTTTACAAATTGTGAGAGTAATTAAAAATGTATACCTTAAATTATAATCTTAATATCTATTTATAAAATGCCTTTAGTTTCCAAAAAATTTTAGGTTTTTAGGACAATTTTGGTATCTGTACAACAGGACATCATCACAATTATTCCTTTCTCTCTCTCTCTTTTTAACAGAGAAGGAAACAGGCTCAAAGGCCACTAAGTTATTTTTGCAGGCTTCAAGTGATACAGTAAAAATTGTAAGCCTGGTATTTCTAGTTCTAGATTTCTCCCTTCATCTTTACACTATGTTTCTGAAATTAAATGTCAGTCATTTGCCAATGAATAGCATTAGGTCATACACTTTTAGGTATATCTGTTTCAATGCATGGTTCCACAAAATTGGGCATTTCTCTTGTCTCGGTAATGGTTTCATAATCTATCTTATCTGGGTAACTGAATCTATTTGACATTCCTAAATACCAAAAAGGATTGTTTCTTGAGTTACTATTATCCCAAGATGCAAACAACATCAATACAAATTATCAAAAGTGGGCATAAAATGAATTCATGAAATTTCAGGGAGGGCATATTAATGTGCCAGTTATAAATGTAAACATAAAAGTTGTAAATGTCCTAGTTGGTGATCACATGCTGACACATTTTATGACCACTTCAAAGAATTAAGACATAGAGACTAAGCATTTGGCATTCTTATTTTCTCTTTTCCAAAAAGATAGTCATTTTAACTTCTGCAAAAATTTTCTTCAAGTATTTCAAGAAATTATTTTCTTTGATATTGTCCAGATCACTTGAACATTTTTTTCCCATAAAAATGTATTTATCTTTTCACAACATCCATATCTATGTGAACATCTATGATTATTTTCTTAGAATAAATTCCTAGAAGTAGAATTGCAGGTCAAAGAATTTTGCACATTTTTAAATCTTTTGATACACAATGCCAAAACTACCTCTCAGAAATCTTTCATGAGTTTGCCCTCACATAGCCCAGTGTAGTAAATTACATAGTCTGGCTTTTCTAGCCATAAGTCTTTGTAAACTCCATGTTGGAATTTGCTATGAGCAACTGAGTAGCTTCTGATTGTTAAATTTATCCACCTGGGGTATTTCTGTTGGGAGCAGCATGAAGTAATTTTCTGGGAAGTTCGCTCTCTCTCAGGTGTATAGAATTCTGATGTTGGGATTGGTTAGTTTGGTCACTCTGCCAGGCTCAAAAGAAGCCCTCCTAGAGGCAGAAGGAGTCTCTCAGTGCCAGCTGGGAGACGTGAGAGACACACACTGCTGAGAGAAAAACAGAGACACTCACTGCTGGGAGAGAGACTGAAACTGTTGGCTGAGAAAGACTGAGCGTGTTCCTGAACTTGAATTGTAGCCTGTTGCTTCCCTAATAAACTCCATAATCTGTGAGTTCTGTGTGGCCACTGCAATGAATTATTGAACCCAGCAGAGAGGTGGTGGGTGCTGCAGGAGGAATGGCTGGTGTCAGGGCTGGTGAAAGGGCTGGAGGGAGGCAGCACATCTGGCCTCACAGGGATAGGCCTTGGGCTACTGATGGTCATTCTGTCTTCCTCTTGTGGGATTAGAGGAGGTCAGAAGATGCAGCCTCCCTGCCCCTTTGGTACATAGGTTAAATGAATTACTTTATTGTTCCCCCCCTACACCTTTTTTTTTTTGGCCTTCTACTTCATCCAAGTTTATTAACTTGGATATCTAGCCTCTAGTTAGTGATTTACCCTCCCTTCCCCTCTGACCCCTGGAATCCATCAAAGAGTATTTCTTCTGGGGTGAAACCCTTTTCTTGACTTTTTACAATGTTGTTGTTGTTGTTGTTGTTGTTATGTGCCGTCGAGTCGGCCCCGACTCATAGCGACCCCTCCTTGGGTTTCCGAGGCAGTATCACTACGGAAGTAGGATTGCCCAACCTTCCTTCCGAGGAGTAGCTGGTGGGTTTGAACTGCTAGCCATCTGGTTAGCAGGCAAGTGTCTTAGCCACTATGCTACCAGACTTTTTACAATAGTACTCTCATATAATATTTTCCTTTTGTGATTGACTAATATCACTTAGCATAATGTGCTCTAGGTTCATCCATGTTATGAGATATTTCATAGTTTCATTATTGTTTTTTTAACATTGCATAGTATTCCACTGTGCATATGTGTCATAGTTTGTTGATCCATTCCTGTTGACAGGCATTTTAAGTTGTTTCTATTTTTTTGCTATTGTGAATCATGTGATGAAAATGGGTGTGCATCTATCTGTTCATGTCATGGCTCTTATTTCTCTTGGATATATACCTACTAGTAGGATTGCTAGATCATATGGTACTTCTATTTCCAGCTTTTTAAGGAAGGGGCACACCATCTTCCACAATGATTGCACCATTTTACAGTCCCACCAGCAGTGCATGAGGGTCCTAGTCTCTCCAAACCCTCCCCAGCATTTGTTATTGTTTTATTTTTGAAATTTGCTATTAGTGCTGGGGTGAGATATGTCATTGTTTTGATTTGCATCTCTCTAGTAACTAATGATCACAAACATTTCTTCATGTGTTTGTTGGCTGCCTGAATCTCTTCTTCGGTGAAGTGTCTGTTCATGTTCTCTGCCCATTTTTAATTGGATTATTTGTCTTTTTGTTGTTAAAGTGTTGGAGTTTTCTATAAATTTTAGAAATTAGCCCTTATCAGATATATCATTACCAACATTTCCCCCCAGTCTGTATGTTCCCTTTTTACTCTTTAGAGGAAATCTTTTATGTGCATAAGTGTCTAATTTTTAAGAGGTTCCAGTCATCTATTTTGTCTTCTCATATTTGTGCATTTTCAGTTATGTTCAATAGTGTATTTATGCTATGAATTAGGGCTCCTAAATTTGTCCCTATTTTTTTCTTTGATAGTTTTTACCATTTTAGGTTTTACGTTCAGGTCTTTAGATCCAATTTGAGTTCATTTTTGTATATGGTATGAGATATGGATCCTGCTTCATTTTTTTCTGCAAATGGTTATCCAGCTTTGCCAGCATCATTTATTAAGGAGACTCTCTCTGCCTCATTTAATGAGTTTCAGTCCTTTGTCAAAGATCAGTTATCCATAGGTGAATGGATTCACTGGGTTCTAATTTCTGTTCCATTGGTCTATGTGTCTGCCATTGTACTAGTACCAGGCTGTTTTAACTTATCATGGCTGAGCAGTAGGTTTTGAGATCAGAGAGTATGAGGCTTCCTACTTTGTTCTTCTTTAGTGCCTTACTTATCCAGGGTCTATTTCCTTTCCATATAAAGTTGGTGATTAGTTTTCCCATCTTTTTAAAAAGATGATGGAATCTGGATCAGTATTGCACTGCTAAAAGATCCAATGAATCTGTCCTGGAGGAGGTGCAGCCAGAATGCTCCTTGGAAGTGAGAATGGCCAGACTTCGTCTCACCTACTTTGATCATGTTGTCAGAAGGACCATTCTCTGGAGAAGGATGTCATGCTTGGTAAGGTGAGGGTCGACGAAAGGGGGGAAGGTGCTCAACAAGATGGATTGACACAGTGGCTGTGGCAATGGGCTCAAGTATAGCAAGGATCATGGAGCTGGCACAGGACCTGGCGGTGTTTTGTTCTGCTGTGCATAAAAAAGTGCTATGAGTCAGATACGACTCGATGGCACCTAACAACAACAACGATTGTATTGTATCTATAGATCACGTTGGTAGTATTGACATTTTCACAATGTTAAGTCTTCCTATCCAGGAGCATGGTATATTCTTCCATTTATATAAGTCTCTTTTGGCTTCTTGTAACAATGTTTTGTAGTTTTCTTTGTATAAGTCTTTGGTGACTTTGGTTAGATTTATTCCTAGGTACTTCATCTTTTTGGTGGTTATTGTAAATGGTATTACTTTCTTGATTTCCTTTTCAGAGTTCTCTTCGTTAGTGTAAAGGAATCCGACTGATTTTTGTATTTTGATCTTGTCCCCTGCCACTTTGCCAAAACTTTCTATTAATTCCAGTAATTTTCTTACTGAATCTTTGGGATTTTCTAAGTGTAAAATCATACAATCCTCAAATAGAGATATTTTTACTTCTTATTTGCCAATCTAGATACATTTCACTTCCCTTTCTTGGCTTATTGCTCTAGGTAGGACTTCCATTACGTATTGAATAGAAGTGGTAATAATGTGGATCCTTGTCTGGTACCCATTCATAATAGAAATGCTTTAAGTCTCTCCCCATTAAGAATAATGTTGGCTGTTGTTTTGCATATATACCCTTAATTATGTTGAGGAAGTTCCCTCAGAATCAGCTGCAATTTTAATGTTCTCTGAAGATTCAAGGAAATTCCCCTCTTTTTTTTAGTCTTGCCTAGTATTGTAATTGTAGTCTCATTTTAAACAAACACACCTCTACTACTGTAAAAGACTGAATTGCTGTCCGATATCTAATGCTTTATAGAGGAAGTGACATCTGTCATATCATTCCTGCTTACCTGCCGGCCGTATGCTTGCAAATCTAAAAGTGACTCACTGATCAAAGCGGCTGCTTTGGACACTGTCCCTGAAATATATCCATGTTGTTTGGCTCCATCCTGTAATTATATTAAATTAAATTATTCCACAAAAAGGATAATAAAATGTTAATTTAAACTCATAATTAAGGAGTTAAACACCTCATAAAATATTTTGTGAACCATACCCTTGAGGTTTCATCAAGTCTGTATTATTAATATGATATAGTCTACTGTTTTGATCTTTCATTTTCTTTTATATTAATATAAATGTATTCAAAATAAATAAGAGGGTGATTATGAAGTAGAATGTAAAACTCATCCCCAAATTCTAGAAACCAATGAAAACCATTATAAACATTTTCATGAACATCCATTCAGACTCCTCATTAGGGAAAATGCATAGTCTAGTTTATTGGTCGTCCTAAACTTACATTTTCCATGTTAAAAAAGTGCAGTTACCAATAAGTGATACCAATATTTTTATTGTATATAATGAAAGATTATTCAAAAATAGAATTCATTTTTTTTCTTTAGGATTATTAATCCTACAAAATGGTTGCTTTTCAATTGTTAATATTTACCATTTTAACACTCATGAATGTATGAGCTCAATTAAGGACACGTGCATTTCCATAACCAAAATACTATATGAATCATAAAAGCATACCGCTTGGATTTTCTGGGGAAACTGCAATTTAATATTTTCTCTATTCTCATCACATGGCCCAAGTTTTGTTTTGGACGATATATTTACCATATATAGCTAAGCAATTAGAAAATAGTTAAAGCCACAGCTAGAAAGTTGTGACATTCTTCCTCAGAGCCTTGAGGTAGAGTAAGAGATCTTTCTTATATTCTTCTAACTTTTCTAGTCATTAATTCAATATACAACGATTGAAAACCATTTACCAAATTCTTTTTTAATATTAATTCAAATTTGTATCTTCTATGAAGTCGGCACACAACAACAACAACATGAAGTCCCTTCCCTTTCCCTGTAGAATAATTGATTATTCCTTTTCTGTGATCTCAAAAGTTTTTTTGTTAACATCACTTGCAGTTAAGTGTCTATATATCTGTCTACCTTTAAAGTATATGTAAATCATATTCAGATCCCTAGCACCTAGTATAGTAATTATATGTACTGAATGCTCCCTAAAAGTCTGGTGAAAGAAGAAAAGGATTAGGGTGAGAAGCTCTGTTAAGAGGCTACTGAAGACATGTTCATAAAATGTACAGTTAAAGGCAACAAAGGTAAATAATATTACATATCCAATCCTGCAATAATAGTAATAACAACAATCTATGAGTGAATACATAGACAGACACACAAGCTGAACAAGTGTGGAAAGATGAATGGTACTCCACTCACAAATATAAGTCTGAAAGAGGATATGTCTACATATATATTAATATGTGCTGCAAATATATCTATGAATATAGTAGAACATACAGGGGCAAAGCTATGAAAACTTCTTACACATAACCAAATAACTTGATGGAATGAGTTGCTGGGCCTGAGGCCTAGGACCATAGCCTCGGGGGACATCAAGGCCAATTGGAATAATACAATCCACAAAGACAATGTTCTATATCCTACTTTAGTGAGTAGCAATGGGTCTTAAAACTTATGAGTGGCCATCTAAGGTTCAACCTCTGTTTTCTCCTATCTGGAGCAAAGAAGAATGAAGAAAATTAAACACAAAAGGAAACAATTAGTCCAAAGGACTAATGCAGCACACAAACCCAAGCCTCTAAGAACATGAGACCAGAAGAACTAGATTATGCCCCACTACCACTGCTGATTGCTCTGAAAGGGATCACAATAGGAGGTCCTGGATAGAATGGGAGAAAAATGTGGAACAAAACTCAAAATCATAAAAAAAGACTAGGTTTACTGGTCTGGTAGAGACTGGTAGAAGTCAAAGACTATGGCTCTTACACACCCATCAAGCCTGAAACTGGACTCACTCCTGTTTCTCAACTTGCAGCCAGACAGTTGACCAGCCTATAAGTTGAGTAATAACACCAGGGAGGTACACATTCCTTAGAACAATCAATTATATGAGATCAAAAGCGTAGCATTTGCTCAGAAGGCAGGAACAACAACAAAAAAAAAAACCTCACTGCCGTCCAGTCGATTTGACTCATAGTGACCCCTCCTTGGGTTTCCAAGGCGGTATCTCTATGGAAGTAGATTGCCCAATCTTCCTTCCGAGGAGTGGCTGGTGGGTTTGAATCGCCAGACTTCTGGTTAGCAATCAAATGCCTTAGGCACTACGCCAAAAGGACAAATGGAAATGGTAAACACAGGGAAGAAATGGGAAGAGAGCTGTTACATTGTAAGGATTGCAATCAATGTCACAAAACAAAATGTGTACAAATTGTTGAATGGAAAACCAATTTGTCCTGTAAACTTTCACCCAAATCACAATCAAATGTTAAAAAAAAAAAAAAAAAAAGTGCAGCACAGTGCAATAAAAGAATTCCAAGCAGGGCCTTGAATTGATTCAGTCCAGTTTGACACCCTGCTGAGAATTTGTATTCCCACCCCAGATATACTGAATCAGAATCTACATTTTAATAAGCTCCCAAGTGAATCTTAGGTATGAAGAAGACTCACCTGGAGATCTGTAACAATCACTTGGCGGAGCTTGTTAAAACAACGATTTGATTCAGTATATCTGGAGTGGAAATGCAAATTCTCAACAGGAAGTCAAACCAGAATGAACCAGTTCAAATCCCTGACTCCATGCAGACATGCAGTAAATAACATTCATTTTTCCCCCTACATCAAACCTTCCAATATCTTCAGGAATAGTCTTCCTGAGTCTACATATTCAGATTATATTTATGCAGCTCAGTTGGATATGGACTTGTCTCAAGGGATTAGAGATGGCAAATGTGAGAATTTTCACTTAACAAAGTCTGTTCCTTGCTGATTTAAATTTCATATTGGGCCAGATTTATAGTTGGTTTGAGGAGAGAGTCAGATTTTATATTAATAGATTAATTATTTATCACTGAAACTATTGGGAAAGAAATAATTGTGGAAAAACTTGTTTATTTTTAATTTTTTTTTAAATATTGTGATTTGGGTGAAAATTTACAGAACAAATTCAAAACTATGGAACACTTCACGAATTTGCGTGTCATCCTTGCACAGGGGCCATGCTAATCTTCTCTGTATCGTTCCAATTTTAGTATATGTGCTGCCAAAGCAATCACTGGAAAAACTTTTTAAGTGAATAATCCAAAAATAATTTATATTTAACTGTGTTTGATTATTGTATATGACTATGAATGCTCCTCATGTTTATACAATTTATAATACATCAACAAAAATATGTGAAGCCACATTGTGAAGAAATGACTTGAGAAGCAAGCTTTTGCAGGCACTCCTTTCTATGTTCTGGCTCTTAAGTCTTCTCTGATTCCCATTGTACACAGGAAATACTCTCAACCTCCAGATGATACAAAACATCAACCAAAGATCAACTCTGAAAATATGATCCATTTAGTCTATAACATTGTTCATGTAAAAAAGTTATTTAATACATAGAAAAATATCTATAACATATAATATATAAATAATAACAATGCCACCAAACCTTATGAAATAGAACATTACCAATACCTTTGAAAGCCCTTTAGGTTACTCCTCAATCCCATCCTCTGACTCCACCACACCCACAAAGGTAACCACTGTACTGAATTTTGTATGTTTATTGCTCCTTTTATCACATTCATTGGTACTCATGTATGGCCAACTGATGTATAATAAAGGTGCCAAGGTAATTCAATAGAGTGAAGATAGTCTTTTTAATTATACTCAAGTGATACTTAAACAACTGGATGCCAATAGGCAAAAAACATGAATTTAGACCGTATGTCACACCATATACAAAAATTAACTTAAAATGGATAAGCATACACCTAAATAAAATAGCTAAACTATAAATCTCTAGAGAAAATATGTCACTTTGGATTAAGTAGTTTAGATAGCACTCAAAAAACAAGAACCATTAAAAAAAAAAAAATCAAATTGTACATTGTCAAAATAACCTTTGGTCTTCAAAATACACTGTTAAGAAGATAAAAATATCCAGCCACAACCTGGGAGAAATGATTTGCAAAATATATTTTAGATAAATGACATGTATCCAGCATATATAAAAGACTATAAAAACTCAATTAACAAGAACATAAACAACCTCATAAAAAAAATCTGGCCAAAAGATTTGAGTAGACGGTTCACTAAAGAAGATGTAAGGATGGCAAAAAGCATATAAAAAGATGCTTAACGTTAGGGAAATGCATTAGGGAAAGGCTAACTAAAATACCACAATATCAAATGCCAGGGATGTGGAGCAACTTCAACTCTCATCCATTGCTGGGATGAAGGCAAAAAGCAAGCAATGGATTCTGAGAAGTTCTTTAGAATGTTTATAACAAAAGACTTAGCATCCAGATTCATAAATTACTCCTAGGAATGAATAAGTAAAAAAACAGCTCACCCCTAAATGGACCAAAAAAACCTCAACAATCAACTTACTACAGCAGGGAGTCCAAACAGTCAACATGTGAAAAGTTGTCTCACCTTGCCAATAACTGGAGAAATGCAAATAAGTGCATTAGCATGATGGAAGACTATGTGTCATCAAATGGGCAAAAATTTCAGAGTCTGGATGTACAAAATAGGGACTATCAAATGAGGAAAAGTAGTATTCTCTATACTGTTGGCAGGAATGTAAACTGATGCATTCAGTGAACAAAATGAAACTGCACGTATCCTATTACCCAGCAATTCCAAAATTTTTTCACACATGTGCATATGGAGACATTTACAAAAATGCTGCCTGCAGTGCTGTTTGTAAAGGTAGAAAGTAGAAAATAAATATCTGACAATAAGTAGGACATTATTCACATGACAGAATAGTATGCAGCCATTAAATGGAATGAAGTAGATCTAAGTGTACCAGTGGGTAGAATTAAGAAAATAATGTTGAAAGTAAAAAGCAAGATCTATAAAGACATAGTTCACAAATGGTACCATTTATGTAAGCTGTAAGTTCATTCAATGCATGTAAGCCCTGTAATGCTCGTGAATACATATTTGTTGTTGTTGTTGTTATTTGCCGTCGAGTCGGCCCCGACTCATAGCGACCCCTCCTTGGGTTTCCGAGGCAGTATCACTACGGAAGTAGGATTGCCCAACCTTCCTTTCGAGGAGTGGCTGGTGGGTTTGAACCGCCAGCCTTCTGGTTAGCAGTCAAGTGCCTTAGGCACTATGCTACCAGAGAATACATATACTTATATTAAAAAAAACTTTTTTAAAAGTGCTAGAAGAACGTATCCCAAACTTAATGATTGCTTTTGGGGAAAGGGGAGAGTAATGGAACTCAGGGCAGGACTTAAAAGAGATTTCACTCAATTTTCAATATTTTCTTTCTTTTTTTTTTTTTTGTGTGTGATTTGGGTGAAAATTTACAGAGCAAATTGAAGTTCACATACACTTTGTCTCATGACATTGACCACAATTCACCACAATGCAACAGCTCCCCTCCCATTTCCTCCTGACAGTCACCTCTTCCCTGTGTCCAACCCTCCATGCACCCCTGCCCCCTGAGCTCTCTCCCTGTGCATAAACAGCCCTTCTTTCTCCTATGATTGTTCTCTCCAAGGAGTGTATTTACTGAGGTAAATGTTCAACTCCTATGCCTGTGCTTTGCTTGGCTGGAAGCCACAGGTATGGGTTCAATTCCAGACAAGAAGGGCAGCTAGGGACCATAGTCTCAGTGGTTCCACCAGGCTCTATCGGACCAGCAAATCTGGTCCCCCTTTTTTTTTCCAAATGAGTTTGAGTTTTGTTCTACATTGTTCTCCCTCTCTATCCAAGATCTCCTACATAGACTCCCCTCCAAGTGGATAACAGTGGTGGGCACCATCTAGTTCTTCTGGTTTCATAGTCGTATAGGCTGCAGATTGGATGGTGTATCAGTTACTAGGACTGATTGTATCCATGAGTTTTTGGTTTTCTTCATTCTTCTATGCTCTGGACGAGGAGAGACCCATCGTTGCATCTAGATGGCAGCTTGCAAACTTTTAAGATCCCAGTTGCTACCCACCAAAGTAGGAGGTGGTACAATGTTTTGTGTAGTATGTTATGCCAATTGAGCTTGATGTCCCCTGTGACTATGGTCCCTAGCCCACAGGTTCAACCCTCTGGGTAGTTGGCTGTGACCAAGAAGTGACTACAACCTTGTCCCTTGTCATCTCTACTACACACCTGGGAATTCAGATCATACAAATACACTTACAGGACCACTGGCTGAACAACTAGGTATGTCTATGAAGTGGGGAGTGTACCCAAGACCATGTATAGGGTTGGCAGACAATGGTCCAATATTTTATTTCTTAAGAGAAAAAAAAGGAGGCTAAATGTTAACATGCCAACCAGTACAAATATGAGTGTTCATTATATTATTTTTGAATCTTTTGGTATCTTTACATTTCTTTTAAAAATAGAATAGTCAATCTTATAAATAAAATGAAATATACTACTAGGGAGAAAATACTGCTCAATTAAAATAAAATAGATAAATATAAAGAGATAGATGAATGAATGAATGGACTAATAGACAAAAAGGCAGGCTGGCCAATTAATGACTCATATTTATAACTTTCACAGTCAGTGTATCATTCTATAATTTTAATATTGGAAATACCACTCCTAAGTACATGATACTCATTCCTTCATTCCTTCATTTAGTCAATGAACAATGATTAACAACTGAGAATGTACTGTGTGCTGAACATAGTATAAGTGCTTATGAGAAACAGATGAGTAAGACAGATACTGTCCTTGAGGATCTCAGTCCAGTGGGGAAAACAGATGCAAAACATTAATCAAAGGACAGGGGTGTCCTAAGAGAGGGAGGAATATTACTGCCGTGACGCACACAAAGGGGCTGGTCGTGCTGCCTCGGGGAGTCAAGGAAGCCTTTACACAGAAGAGATGACATTCGAGATGGGTTTTGAGGAATTCAAAAACAAATCTGAAACCTCTGACTTTAAGGTTTAAAAACCACTAAAATCTGTATTCTATAACTGCTTTGTATTTTCCCCAGCCCAGAGCCTTTTACAAATTCACACATATCACATACTTTTGAAAGTCTCGTTAAACCCAAAATGAATCTCACCTTGACAAATTTTTCGTCATCCACAATTGTAAATTTCTTTTTCTTATATTCTTGTCGTCTCTCTAAAACACTCATAATTTTTTCATCAGTTAAGTTCTTCCT
Organism: Orycteropus afer afer; assembly: GCF_000298275.1. Lineage (NCBI taxonomy): Eukaryota > Metazoa > Chordata > Mammalia > Tubulidentata > Orycteropodidae > Orycteropus > Orycteropus afer. The sequence continues at coordinate 13,060,653 of NW_006921608.1, read as the reverse complement.
AAACTCACAAAACTGAGGCCAAAATTTAAACAGAACCCCAAAAATTGTCATCTGTATAAAAAATAAAGTATGTCTCAGATTACAATTTTATACAAATGTACCAATTTAAACTCTAATTCACCATAATAATGGATTAACTATTCTGTCTTTAATATACAGCATGTTTCCTCTAACTTATTGTCTCCAGACATCTTGGTATAGTTTAGCTCAGCACATGCTTATCATCAGTGTTTTTTATTACCAATGAGAAGTCTTTCTTTAAAAAAAAAATACACTTAAAAGTCACTTTATTCTTTATGTTTCCCTAACCAATTGATTGTATTAATAAAGAATCCATTAGGTCTTTTTAAATCAGAAATTTATGTTTTCTTTTAAAACATACACTAGCTGATCTGCCACACACTTCGCTGTTTTATGCAAGTATTCCAAATATTCAATTCATCAAGGGGAACCTCCTCCCTTTTTCTTTCTTTTAGAGAAAGGAAATACCATTTTGCCTCTGGAAAAGCTCTTAAACAAAGCTGCAGATCTAAGAATAAATCTTGAGTAACTTTTAAATGATATAATCTTACTTTTATGTGAGAGCAAGAAAAGTAACATTTAAAAAGCAGAATGGTACAAATGCTTTCTATGAGGACACTCTATATTAAGTGATTAATTGTGATATTTATAGAGATAAGATTTGTTGCTCAAATACCCATGCCAAGTTTTTCCATTAGTTCCAGAGGCATACTTCCAAGAAGGTAGGACTTGCCACATGAGATCAACAAGTCCAAATCCTGCTGCTAGGAATGGCCTTTACCTAATGCCCTGGAGAAAAATGAGTGATCCCATTAGACTCCAAGCCAATTCTTAGGGGAAAAGAGGAATTTTAAAAAATAAATGCTGCAGTGATAAACAGAGCCCTGCGCTGGCACGTTTCATTATCCCTCTTTTCAGTTGTTGCTGTTAGGTACCACTGCATTGGTTCCAGCTTACAGTGGCCCTATGAACAACAAAACAAAAAACCGCACCCTCACAATCCTTGCTAGGTTTAAGCCCGTTGTTACAGCCACAGTGTTAATTCATCTCCCTGAGGGTCTTCTTTTTTGCTGACCCTCTATTTTACCAAGCATACTGAAGACTAGTCTCTGTTTTCATCAGTAAATTCTTCAAGTCTTCTTCATTTTCAGAAAGCAAAGTCATGTCCTCTGTATATCGCTGCTTGTTAATGAGTCTTCCTTCAATCTTGATGCCATGTTTTTATGCATATAGTTCAGTTTCTTGGATTATTTGCTTAGCATATAGAATGAATAAATATGGTGAAAGGATGCAATCCTGATACACACCTTTCTTGTTTTTAAACCACACAGTATCCTCTTGTTCTGTCTGAGTGACTGCCTCTTGGTCTATGTACAGGTTCCTCATGAACACAATTAAGTGTTCAGGAATTCCCATTCTTTGCAGTATTATCATCGGTAATTTGTTATGATCCATTCCACACAGTCGAATGTCTTTGCTGTAGTCATTAATACTCAGGTAAACATCTTCCTGGTATTCTCTGCTCTTTTCAGTACGTGAATGTTATTACAAAAAAAAAAAAAAAAAACCAAACTCACCGCTGTTGAGTTGGTTCTGACTCATAGCGATCCCTACTTGGGTTTCTGAGGCAGTATCTTTATGGAAATAGATCACTCAGTCTTCCTTCCGAGGAGTGGCTGGCTGGTGGGTTACCACCAGCCTTCTGGTTAGCTGTCAAATACCTCAGGCACTACTACCAGAGCTCCTAAAACTCATTGCCATCACGCTGTTTCTGACTTATAGCAATCCTCACTGTATTTCTGAGGCTGTAAATCTTTATGGAAGCAGATTGCCCCATCTTCCTTCCTCAGAGCAGCTGGTGGGTTTGAACCGCTTGACCTTCTGGTTAGCAGTCAAGTGCCTTATCCACTACGCCACCAGAGCACCTCATGAATGTCATCATGATTCTAAAATTATTTGTTGTTGTTTTAGGTGTCGTCAAGTCCATTTCAACTCACAGTGATCCCATGTACAGAATGAAACAATGCCTGGTCTTGCACCATCCTCACAATTGTTGCTACACTTGCGCCCATTTCAGCCACTGTGTCCATCTCCCTCCCTGAGAGTCTTCCTATTTTTTGCCTACCCTCTACTTTACATAGCATGATCTCCTTCTCCAGCAATGTGACCAAAGCATATGAGATGATGTCTGGCCAGCCTTGCTTCCAAGCAGCATTCTGACTGTACTTCCTCTAAAAAAGATTTGTTCATTTTTCTAGCAGCCCATGATATACTCAATATTCTTTGCCAACACCACAATTCAAATGCATCAGTTTTACTCCTTTTAAAATATAGCTTTATCAATGAATTCTATAGCCTCTTGGGGCTGTGAATTTTATAAGCTAGAGATATTTAATGAAATGCAGGCCTAAATTTTTTTTCATTTATATTTATCTATCATTCATTTCATTAAGTAATCTCCTATTCCAGTGTTAGAAGATCACAATAGTTTTTACCATGAACTTCTTAACCCTTAAATACTCCTTTTTCTCTATATACCAAATGACCCTACTTTTCAATTCTCCCAAACCTGAATCATTCCCAAATGTAATGTAGTTAGGGTTGTGTGTCAGCCTGGTGAGGCCATCATTCTCAGTGGTTTGGCAATTATGACGTAGACATCCCCCATGATGAGATCTTCTACGAGAAGCCAATCAGTTGAAAGGGAGTTTTCCCTGGGATGTGGCCTGCTTCCAATATATATGGATTTTCTGGCAAAGCTGTCTGGCTTTTTTGATGGCTCTACATTCTGCATAACACTTAACATCCAGTTCTTGGACTTGAACCCACTGGTCTTAACTATTAATACCTGATCAACCACCTGCCAATCTTGGATTTATCAGCTTCCCTAGGCTAGAGGGCTTTAAGAAAGTTCATTGACTGCAATCCCTGGAGGGTGTGCTGGAACCAACCAATGTACAAATTCCAGCTGGAGCACCTGCAGACATCCAATCAGACTCAAGGCTTTAATATATATGAACACGCTCTGGCCTGGCTTTCAGGCAGCCTAGGCTAGGCTATGTGATCTCTGAGATCTTTTCATTGCCACATGTTACAATTCTGGCAGGCTTGTTTCCTCTGTTTCGCTAGCACATCCTCAACCATTCTACTCTATTTTTGCCTGTTTTGATAAATAAGTTGGGTTGTGAGTCCACTTTCTGTCCCTTAGAGGACCTAAAACTCAGCTGGCTCCCAAATGAAGCATAATGGCCTTTTCCATGCACAAGGGCAGTTATACTCCACATCTCTGTTTCACATCACTTAATTCACAACACAGTCTTCCCTACTACCCCTATTATAATTTATTTTTCTTAATCATTTTTTAGGAACAACATCACTAAAAGGCTTTTCAAAATGTAAATAAATTATGTTCACTAAGTAACTGGTGTCTACTATTTATCTTAAGAAGAAGTAATTTGAGTGGGTTAACAGGCATGACTTTCCTTTCATAAGCTTGTGTACTTTACGCTGGTCAAGTACTCAAATCTCCTCTTAGGAGCTATGTGAATATTTCAATCTTAAAAATACACAAATCTTGAGACATATTTTACATATTTTTATGTTAGCAGATATTTGAAAAGGAATTATGAATGGTGAGAAAGGAAGAAGGAATTAGCTGAAGTTCTGTAAGTTAGAAATAAAAATGATTAACTATGGACAAAGTGTAGTATTTAAATAATTTTATTTGCTGTATATTATAATCATCAAAATAGTAAGTAACTTGTTTCTTATATTTTAGTAATATGTGAAAAAATTTTTAATTTAATAGAATAAATCTCAGAACCAGGAAGACTAGAACCTTGCCAAAAGTGAATAATGAAAAAGGTTTTAAAAGAATATCTAGATTATCAGTCTATTTTAAAATATGCTGAGCCATGTTCCCTGATCTCTTACCTGTGCCTCTCTGAACACATATGGTCCTAACTCCTTCCTGTGTTCAATAATCTTCTGGGCTTGGTCAATTGGAATGTCTATTTGTAAAGATGGGGGAATACTGGAATTAATAAAGCAGTTGATAATAGTTGTGATCTTCTTCTGGATGATGGACTCATCACAATGAGAATGGCACAGGTCCTGGATAAAGAGGAAGAAAGAAAAAATAAGACTTGATTAATGCCTCACTTAGAGAACCTTATAGAACTAGGTCAATATGTGCTTCAAAATTATATACATTTCAACTTCAAGTCAAGAGCGTACTGGGGATATGTACCCTCCGGAGGGTAAAAAGTCACATGGAAAAGAGTATACCATTTGTCCATTCATTCTCTCCTCTATGCTTGGGTTTAAGAAACCTAAGACTTTGTACGTATACCTTACGTAACTACCAAAAACCAGACCAAGCTCACTGCCATTCAGTCGATTCCAACTCATAGCAACCTCCACTGGGTGTCCGATCTTTATGGAAGCAGACTGCCCCATCTTTCTTCCACAGAGCAGCTGGTGGGTTTGAACCACTGACCTTTTGGTTAGCAGGCAAATGCCTTAACCACCACACCACCAGAGCTCCTGGGTTTCATTTAATTCTAATTGTTTCTTTTAGTATCTACTTTGACTAATTTAATAAATATATGTTGAGTATCTGCAATCTGTCAGACACTGAAATAAGCCCCAAAATAACCCTTTAAAGGTTCAATCGTTAGTGGAGGAGCAAGTGTGAAAACAAATTATTCTAATTTGGGATAGTTAACAAGTGCTGCAGTCTAGGAGAATGCTAAGAAGAGACACTTAGCTTAGAGATGGATGGAAGAACCTTCCCAACCAGAACTGCTTCTCAACAGGTGATTTAGGCTCAAAGGTTAGAAACGGGAGTGCTGGTGGTGACAGGTATGTCACTATGCATCTCCAGTCACCCCATCACATTATCCTCTTTATATCCAAAAAACTTAAAAATACTGATTATATATATTAATACAACCCAGTTTCTATGTCACAGGTGTAGTTCTCTCATGTTTTAAAATAAAGAGGTAGCTCAGCTTGAATTATGGCATTTTCCTGTCAGACACATTGTTCTCTAAGTCACTAAAAAGCAAACATGTTTGGAAGCTTCTAATTCTAGGTTTGAAATGAGTCAACATTTATTAAGTACCCATTGTATTCTAGATGTTGTAACAGCTGTCTTATGGGCGCTATGAAAGAAAGAAAAATTCTAGCAGCTGCCATACAAAACTTTACATATAGTTTGGTATAAGTTATGTGTGAAAAAAATCTTAATATAAATGTTACATTGTGACTGTTCCAAACTCTTTTTACTCAATTTAACATCACCTTCTCAGAAATGCCTGCTTAGACTATGTATATTTGGTATGTTACCTAAATGCATTTTTCTGGTCTTTATGGGATTATCACTTATAATTTTCTGGTAAGCCTGGTTTATTATAGAATATGAGGTGAAATGAAAGCAAATCTGTGCAGTCATTCAGTTTTAATTTTGAGAATGAAAGGATAGAATTTAGAAGGAATCACAACTGATTTTTTCCCAATTGTTCTGCCCTGTTGTGGCCATTAGTCTAGACAATACCTATTACTGTGGTCTCAGGTAAGCATACTTTCCTCTAGTAAGCTTTCTGTGACTTTCTTAGTCCAGACAAGGTGTCCATTTTAAGTACTTCCCTAGCATCGCAGGCACTATGCCACCAGAGCACCTCATACATCCCTAGCATCTTGTACCTTCTCCATCATTGTACTAATCATACATGTTATAACTGCCTTGTCTATCACTTGTCTGTTTCTCCCATGAACCTCTCACCTCTAAGAGAGACATCTGCCTGATCATGGTTATATCCTCAGGATTTAGCCTGGCCTAGTAGGTGCTAAGGAGGGGTCATTATGAGTCGGGTCTGACTCAGTGGCACATAACAACAGCAGTAGGTGCTCAATATATATCTGCTGAATGAATATATCATTCTATTTTTTCTGTGAGCCCCCCATCCAAAACATATACATTTTAAATAAAATTATACTGTTTTCCAATGTTGTTGTTGTTACGTGCTGTTGAGTCGGACCCAACTCATAGCGACCCCCCCTCCTTGGGTTTCCGAGGCAGTATCGCTAAGGAAGTAGATTGTAGTCACAGAAACTACATATGGATATCTTCAGGAAAAAAAAGTTTATAGTACGTATAGATGATATGCATACACAGTTAAAACTTTTGAGGAAGGTTCTCATTAGATTACAATATATGAGACTCCCTGGAAAACCTAATACTATCATTTCAGAGTTCCTCTTACTATTCACTGTAAAATAATGAATATATCTAGACCTGAAATAATAAACACTTCAATATTTATATATTGGTATGAAGACAATGGCAAAATTGGGATATCTTATACAAATCTTGTCCATAAGTTACAGTTAAGAATCTGATATTAATACATTTCTTCCTTGAAGGGACTATTTATCCAGTTTCCAATACAGTACCTTATATTTTTGTACTTCCTGCCAAAAGAGTACTCCATTTTCCAATAAATCTCCTTTTAGAGCCACAAAACGCTGAAATTGTCTTGCAGTAACTGGGTTCAATAATGCTTTACGGAAAGCAATGATTTCACAAGATGAAGATATCCATTTACTCTCTACGGGCTGTCCAAAACAAAGAATAGAAAATTAGCTGTGTTCTAAAAGTAATAGTAAAGTCATTAGTTAGGTTAAAAATTACCAACTTCTATCCCCTTGGATTTGATGCCTGAAATTTACAGCATGGATATAACAGAATTTGGTAACTTTTCTTCCTCTGTCTCTTTTATAATTTGCAGGCATTATTTTTTAAGAGGTAGAGAGAAAAAGAAATGACTGGACGTGATTTAGAACAGATGACTATATTGTTTAAGAATGTTAGCAGTCTTGGGACTGTGGCGAAAAACTAGTCTTTAGTGCAAAGTATGAGTTCTGTGCCTAAACAGAAGAAAATAATTGTAAAGTTAGGATTAAATATTATTAAATTACTGTACATATTATATATTAATGTATGATTATCCTATCTTTTAGAAGGTAAAACAGTTGAATATTTTTTCATTATTTTTAGACAAAGTTACCAATTAATCCTATAATTAAATAAAAAATTTAGTATAAAGTGTCACGCTAATCCTGTCCTGGAAAGATCAAGTCATAGGTAACACAAACATATTGTTTAGTGATAAATTAGCATTAATAATTAATAATAATGGCAACAATAATTACTTATAATAATAATTTATCTTTAATAATAAACTTCCTGTGCCTAGGAATTTATGTAAAATAACAAAAAAGACAGAGTACTCACGGTGTTTTAGTTAAAAGTATTTTTACTTACACTTATTTTATTACATTTGCACAATTTTAAAATATGTCTAATGTTTACTTTCTTTACTGACCATTTAAAATCACATATTCATTGATGTTCTTTCTTTAGTCTCTCAGAATTCAAAAACATATGAAATAGATTTTATTGAATTTACTAAGTAGATATTTTTTAACTGGGTAAATTTTACTGAATTTCCCAAAGCTGATTTTAGCCTATCATGCAAGAAAGTATCATTATAAAGGCAATATTTTAGGTGAATTTAAGGATTCTATCAGAAGATTGAATTAAGATATAATCAAAATGCTTAATAAATACCCATTAATGACAAAAAAAATTCTTCAATGACATAAAGAGCTCTAGTGGCACAGTGGTTAAAGCCATGGGCTGCTAACCAAAAGGTTGACAGCTCAAACACATCAGCTGATCTGCAGGAGAAAGGTAGGGCAGTTTGCTTCTGTAAAGATGTATAGCCTTGGAAATCCTAGGAGGGGCAGTTCTACTCTGTCCTATAGGGCTGCTAAATCAAAATCAACTTGATGGCAGAGGGTTTGGTTTTTATTTTAAACTAACAATATACAAAATAAGTTCCTATAAACAAATTATAAGCGGCCGTCAATATAAGTGTTTAAAGAGAGCTACGTAAAAAAGTGTCAAGGGAACACAAAGGAAAAAAAAAAGAAACAACCCATTGCCATAGACTCAATTCTGACTCATAGTGACCCCACAGGACACAGAAGAACCGCCACTGGGTTTCCAAAGCTGTCATCTTTACAGAAGCAGATGGCCACATCGTTCTCCTGTGGGGTGGCTAGTGGGTTTGAATTGCTGACCTCTCAGTTAGCAGATGGGTGCTTGATCACCATGCCACCAGAAGCACCACTAGAAACACCACTAGGAGCAGATGGTGGGTTTGAATCACTGAGCTTTCGGTTAGCAGCCAAGCATTTAACCACTGTGGCACCTCCTGAAGGGAACACAGAAGGAGTAACTAATTTCTCTTGGAGGAGTTAAAGCTTTGCAGAAGAGGGACTTGAAAGATGACATCTGAGTTGGAAACTGAAAAATGAAGGCACCTCCAGGTAGTGGAGGTGAATGGTGGTGCCCTTAAGCAAGACAGGTTAGTAGATGTCTATCACTATTTTAGTGATGCAAAGTCATGTTCTCTGAATAAAAAGTGAAGAACCTCACCATACGGTCCATATTAAAATTACAACCCTAAACAGGAACAACTAGGTACCAGACGGGGATGTTTATTTAAAACTCACTCAGCAAATAATGTTTTAAGAGCTGCTTCTTAAGATACTAAAACTTAGTAATTTAAATAAAACCTATAATTTAACTAAACAGAAAATAGTATTACAATGCACAGTATTATAAAATGTAAGCCTCTCTGACCTACCTTAGTGTTTGAATAAAAAAAAAAATAACACAAAAAGATAAACATTAAAAAGTTTCCTTTGGGGGAAAAAAAATGTTTCCTTTCGAGAGGAAAATACAGGAAAAGAGCATCCTAACAGATACATACATTCCTCTAACATTCAAGTAAAATTTCTATTTCTTTGTTAGTTTGCAGAGGGTCACCGAGATCTAATTTAATATTCTATTGAGACTTTGGGAAGAATAAATACACATAAACTTGTAGGCTGAAATATTTATCATGGTTGTTAAGAAGCAAAAGAGGTGATTTCCAGTATAGTATCATATTATAATGGTTTTCATAATCACCAAAATGATAGTTAACTTAGTTCTTTTCAAACTAAAATGTAATTCTAAACAACAAGGATAATGTACGATGATTTAACCAGCTGATTCTGCTGCATATTTTACATTCTTTTTGTGTAACCCACTCTCAATAATAAACAAACTGCCATATGCTGGAATGAACAGCTTGTTTCAATAAATCCATCACAAACAGAGTAATGCAAAATACATCTTTAAAGTCTAATCACATGCTTCTAAGGCTGAGCAGGTCAAAACACTCTTTGAGAACAGGGCTCTGGTAAAGTCACACTTTTTCCCAAATTCCATCAGCCAATTAAGAATAATTTCCAGAGATATCAGAAGTCAGACGGTGGCTTAGAAAGCAGTGTTGACAGTGAAATTCTCTGAATAAGAATGGAAAGGAAAAACAACCCTCTGACAGAGTGAAACTTATAAGAGGAAGACTATAACAAATACAACTTGCCTTCCAGACCCCGATTTTCCTTTCATGTCTCTGTAGTAAGAGCTCTTCAGCTATATCTTTCATCTGTACCTAAAAGCAAAACCAATTATTGTATCCCAGTTACTCAGGATGTCTAGAATTTTTAAATCATTTACTAATCTAATAGCTAAGAAAACGAGCTAAAGGACTCAGCTTGGATAAGAAGTAGCACAGTTTAGGAAAAGGAGGATCAGACTTAGAAATGAAAGCCCTGTGGTCAGGTGTGTGGGCAAGTCACTCAAATTCTCCTGACAGTTTCCACATCTGCTACATGGAGATACTACTACCTGATTGTATTGCCGTAAATGGAGAAAACAGTTTCTCTCTGGGTCATACGAAAACTGAGGCTGACAAAATAGTTACGACTTCTGAGATTTTTGTGCCTTTCTTGTTTTTTTTTTTTTTGCCATGTAATTCCTCATTTTATTTTACAAGAATACAAAATTTATTCAACGTGGGAGATCTATGATAGGCATTTCTTATAATTACCATCTATTGTCTGTTCACCATATTTTCCCTTTTTGGAAGCAGATCCTGCCACGTCTATACTATCTGACTCTACCTCCTTGTGTATAGCAGATAGATCCAGGAGAGACCTAGAGAGACATAAACTAAAAACACTGGGTCTGAGTCTTTTGATGAGTTCCCAAGTCCACCATGGCCCCCACTCTTTCTAAAGCTTGAGTGTCAACTCTTCCCCTGTCTGTGAGATGCCCTAGCATCATTTTATAATAAATTCTCCTGCTGCCTTTTATCTTTGGCTCAAGGTAGTCAGAATCCATTTATGTTGCTGGCAACTCAAAGAATGCTAAATCAAGAAATGAATGCAGGTTACAATAAAATTATTGTAGTAAACATAGTGAAAAAATGTGGTAAATAATATTATTAAGCCACATATCCTTTTATTTGGCTTTGGATAGAGAAATAAAGAAAGGGAATGAGGAAATCTGAGTTGTCCAAGGCTTATTTACAGGAACTTTTGGCCTAAAAAAGACAACTCTACTTCTCCATACTATAAATTCTATGCTCCCAGCTGTATTGTGTTTTCTATAACTTAAGTTGCTCAGAAGTTTAAGACTAAAGGTATTGCCAGACTATAGACCATAAAGTGTTTGTTAAGTTAAATATAGAAGACAGCTTTTTTAGGTGTCTCTTGAACAATACTAACAGCATGTGGCTTTGCATATTAAAGTCCAAAAATTACATGCTCTCTACCTATTGTGTTATCTTAGTAAAGATCAGATTTGCTTCTTTTTAAGTGTGATAAAGACATTTTAAGTTATTTAAATATGTTTCTTATCAAATAAAACAAGCAAAAAAATTTTTAAAAATCCACTAACAAAGTTGTTGTTGTTGGGTGCTGTCCAGTCAGCTCCGACTCATAGCAACCCTATGTACAACAGAATGAAACACTGCCCAGTAACGTGCCAGCCTCACAATCCTTACTATAGTTGAGCCCACGTTGCAGTTACTGTTTCAATCCATCTTGTTGAAGGTCTTCCCCTTTTTCATTGACCCCTCACTTTACCAAGCATGATATCCACCAGGGAATGGTTCCTTCTGACAACATGACCAAAGTAGGTGAGACGAAGTCTGGCCATTCTTACTTCCAAGGAGCATGCTGACTGCCCTTCTTCCAGGACAGATCTGTTTGTCCTTCTGGCAGTCCATGGAACTCTCAGTATTCTTCACCAACACCACAATTCAAAAGCATCAACTCTTTTTCAGTCTTCCTTATTCATTGTCAGCTTTCACATGCATATGAGGTCAGTGGAAATACCATGACTTGGCTTAGGCACAGCTTAGTCTTCAAAGTGTCATCTTTGCTCTTCAGTACTTTAAAGAGGTCTTTTGCGCTAATTTTCCCAGTGCAATACGCTGTCTGATTTCTTGACTATTTTTCCCATGGATGTTGACTGTGGATCAAAGTAAAATGAAATATTTGACAACTTCAATCTTTTCTCCATTTACAGCGATGCAGGTTATCGGTCCATTTGTGAGGATTATTGCTTTCTTTATAGTGAGTTGTAATCCACACTGCAGACTATAGTCTTTAATTTTTGACAGTAAGTGCTTCAAGTCATCTTCACTGTCAGTAAGCCAGGGTGTGTCATATGCATATCACACATTGTTAATGAGTCTTCCTCTGATCCTGATGCCACGTTCTTCTTTATGTAGTCCAGCTTCTCAGATTATTTGCTCATTATAAAGATTAAATAAGTGTGGGGAAAGGGTACAACCCACCACTCACCCGTCAGTCTGTCCCACTGGGGTGGCTTGTGTGCTGCTGTACAGAGGCCATGCCACTGTATTTCAAACACCAGCAGGGTCACCCATGGTGGACAGGTTTCAGTGGAGCTTCCAGACTGAGACAGGCCGGGAAGAAGGAAGGGGCCATTCACTTCTCAAAGAATTGGTCAGTGAAAACCTTATAAATAGCAGTGAAACGCTGTTGATATGTTATTGGAAAACTTACAAAGCAGAAATCCCCAAATAAACTTCCCAAATCTACCCCCAGGAAGCAGGTCTTTTTAGATCTTTTATCATGCATAAACAAAGATAGGTACATAGATAGACAGATAGACAGACAGACAGACTGACCAACCAACTGACTGACCAACCGACCAAACTGGACAGAAGACAGATGCAGAAATATAAGCATATGAAATGGGATAATTAGCTACATACTGTCATTCATCTTGACTGTTTCAATTGACAAAAAAATCTTCCATATCAGTACATGTTGTTGTTGTTGTTATGTGCCATCAAGTTGGACCCGACTCATAGCGACCCCTCCTTGGGTTGCCAAGGCAGTATCACTATGGAAGTAGATTGCCCCATCTTCCTTCCGAGGAGTGGCTGGTGGGTTTGAACCACCAGCCCTCTGGTTAGCAATCCAGTGCCTTAGGCACTATGCTACCAGAGCTCTCGTATCAGTACATAGGAAATCTAATTTTTATATTTTAATTCCATTTTTATAATCTCACTTTAGATGGAAATCTGCAGTTCTTCATAGTATGAAATTATCATAATTCACTCAATTATTTCCCCACATGAGATTGCAATGAATGTCTTTGAACATCTTTGCCAATTTGTGTGAGGACTCAGTAAAAATAAAATAAATAATAATAACAATATTAACATGTATCATTTGAATGTTTACTATATGCCAGGCAGCATGCTAAGAAACTAAACATGTATCACTTCATTTCATTTTCACACTAATCTTATGAAGCAGCTACTATTGTAAGTCCAATTTTTCCAATGAGGAAACTAAGAATACAAAACTTTAGGATGTACAATTAATATGTAGTAGTGTTGACTGGGGGAGGGCTGCCTCCTCAGAGTAGAGCCGACCTTAATGATATAGATGGAGTAAAGCTTTCAGGACCTCTAATTGCTGATGTGGCACAATTCGAAATGAAAAGAAACAGCTGCAAACATCCAATAATAATCAGAACATGGAATGTATGAAGCATGAATCTAGGAAAACTGGACGTTGTCAAAAATGAAATGGAACACATAAAGATTGATATCCTAGGCATTAGTAAGCTAAAATGGACTGGTTTTGGCCATTTTGAATCAGACAGCCATATGATGGGAATGACAAATTGAAGAGGAATGGCGTGGCATTCATCACCACAAAAAAATGTTTCAAGATCTATCCTGAAGTACAATGCTGTCAATGATAGGATAATATTCATATGCCTATAAGGAAGACCAGTTAATACTACTATTATTCAAATTTATGCACTAACCACCAATGCCAGTAGCTCTGGTGGCACAGTGCCTAAGGCATTTGACTGCTAACCAGAAGGCTGGCAGCTCAAACCCACTCCCAGGAAGGAAGGTTGGGCAATCTACTTCCGTAGTGATACTGCCTCAGAAACCCAAGGAGGGGTTGCTATGAGTTAGATCTCACTCGACAGCAATGAGTTTGTGTTTTTTTGGTTAATTGCCAAAGATGAGGAAATTGAAGATTTTTACCAACTTCTGCAGTCTGAAATTGACCAAACATGCAATCAGGATGGGTTGATTATCACTGGTGATTCAAATGCAAAAGGAGGCAATAAAGAAGAATCACTGGTAGTTGGAAAACATGGCCTTGGTGATAGAAATAGCGCTGTAGATCACATGATAGAATTTTGCAAGACCAACGACTTACTCATTGCAAATACCTTTTTTCAACAACACAAGCAGCGGCTATACACGTGGACTTCACCAGATGGAGTACACAGGGATCAGACTGACTACATCTGTGGCAAGAGGAGATGGAAAAGCTCAGTATCTTCAGCCAAAACAAGGCCAGGAGCTGATTGTGGAACAGACCATCAAGTGCCATATGCAAGTTCAAGCTGAAGCTGAAGATGATTAAAAGAAGGCCACGAGAGCCAAAATATGACCTTGATTATATAGCTCTCCCGAATTTAGAGACCATCTAAAGAACAGATTTGATGCATTGAACACTAATGACTGAAAGCCAGAGGAATTGTGGGATGACATCAAGAACATCATACATGAAGAAAGCAAAAGGTCATTAAAAGACAGGAAAGAAAGAAAAGACAAAAATGGATGTCGGAAGAGACTCTGAAACTTGCCCTTGAATGGAGAATAGCTAAAGCAAATGGAAGAAACGACAAAATAAAAGAGTTGAACAGAAGATTTCAAAGAGCAGCTAGAGAAGACAAAGTCAATTATTATAATGAAATGTGCAAAGACCTGGAGTTAGAAAATCAAAATGAAAGAACACACTCAGCATTGCTCAAGCTGAAAGAATTCAGGAAAAAATTTAAGCCTGGAGTTGCAATACTGCAAGATTCTATGGGCAAAATATTGAACGATGCAGGAAACATCAAAAGACAATGGAAGGAATACACAGAGTCACTGTGCCAAAAAGAATTGGTTGATGTTCATCCATTTCAGGAGGTGGCATATGATCAAGAACCAATGATACTGAAGGAAGAAGTCAAAGCTGCACTGAAGGAATTGGTGCAGAACAAGCCTCCAGGAATTGACAGAATACCCATTGAGATGTTTCAACAAATGGACGCCCTGCCAGAGGCACTCACTTGGCTATGCCAAGAGATTTGGCAGAGAGGTACATGGCCAACTGACTGGAAGAGATCCATATTTGTACCCATTCCAAAGAAAGGTGATCCCACACAATGTGGAAATTATCGAGCATTATCATTAATATTACATGCAAGTAAAATATTACTGAAAGATAATTCAAAAATGGTTGCAGCAGAATATTGACAGAGAACTTCCAGAGGTGCAAGCTGGATTCAGAAAAGGATGTGGAACGATGGATATCATTGCTGATGTCAGATGGATCTTGGCTGAAAGCAAAGAACACCAGAAAGATGTTTACTTGTGTTTTATTGACTATGCAAAAGCATTCAATTGTGTGTATCATAACAAATTGTGGATAACAATGAAAAGAATGGGAATTCCCGAACACTTAATTTTGCTCATGAGGGACTTGTACATAGACCTGGAGCCTGTTGTTTGAATAGAACAAGGGGATACTGCATGGTTTAAAATCAAGAAGGGAGTGCATCACGGTTATATCCTTTCACCATACTTATTCAATCTATATGCTGAGAAAATAATCTGAGAAGCTGGATTATATGAAGAAGAACATGGCATCAGGATTGGAGGAAGACTCAATTAACAACTTGCAATATGCAGACGACATACTTTGCTTGCTGAAAGTGAAGATGACTTCAAGCACTTACTGATGAAGATGAAAGACTACCGTCTGCAGCACGAATTACACCACAATATAAAAAAATACAAAAATCCTCACAACTGGACCAATAAACATGATCATGATAAATGGAGAAAAGATTGAAGTTGTTAAAGACTTAATGTTATTTGGTTCTACAATAAACACCAATGGAAGCAGCACTCAAGACATCATTATGTACTGCATTGGGCAAATCTGCTGCAAAAGACCTCTTTCAAATGATGAAGAGCAAAGATGTCTCCCTTAAGACTAAGGTGTGCCTAACCCAAGCCATGGTATTTTCAACAGCCTCATATGCATATGAGAGCTGGACAACAAATAAGGGAGACTGCAGAAGAGTTGATGCTTTTGAGTTGTGGTGTTAGTAAAGAATGCTGAAAGTACCACAGACTGCTAAAAGAACTAACAAATCTGTCCTGGAAGAAATGCAGCTGGAATGCTCCTTGGAAACGAGAATGGCCAAACTTTGTCTCACCTACTTTGGTGATGTTGTCAGAAGGAAACCATTCCCTGGAGAAGGATATCATGCTTGATAAAGTGGTGGGTCAATGAAAAAGGGGAAGGCCCTCAACAAGATGGACTGAAACAATGGCTGCAATGATGGGCTCAGGTTTAGCAGGGATAGTGAGGCTGGCACAGGACTGGGCAGTGTTTTGTTCTGCTGTACATGGATTCGCTATGAGTTGGAGACGAATTGATGGCACCTAACAACAACAACAGTGTTGAGATTAGAATTTGGGAAGTCTGAACACATGTTCTTAACTATACCATAGAAGCACAATCAGTAGATCAACAGGTATGCACCATTGATGTTTTGATAGGTACTGCCAACTTCTATCCAAAGATTATATTAATGTATATACCTTTATCTTTTGACGTGCTGCAAATTGTTCACTTGCAAGGAACATTGGCAACCACACATTTTCTAGCCTATTTCGGACATGCTTTTGAATTTCAAGTAGAACAGGTGCTTCAAGTTGCTCATGCAGAATTTTTCCCCATCCACCACTTAGCTGCATTATCTAAGATAAAAATGAAACAGAAACCACAAACTTCTTCTTTGGTAGAGAAATACTAATACTCATTAATTAATTCATTCACCTCCAGCCATTTATTGAACAACTGACAGGTGCCATGATTTTTAAATTCTGTACAGTCTCCTGCCTATATTGTGCAGAGTTAATGACAGTCGATTTCCCAAACATCCAAGAATTGTGATTTACGTGGCAATTGTTTAAGATGTGTGAGTATGCTTACTGATGACATACTGAAAAGAATACAGGAGTGGATTACCACAAGCAATGGCATTTGTGATCCCTGGCCTCAGTACCATCATTGTAAAATAAGTACATTAGTCCATTTGCTTTCTAAGTTCTCATCTAGGTCTAATATTTTAGATTGTTCACAGAAACAAACAAATTCTTCTTAGGCCTCTTTTGATTAATAACACTAATAAAATACTACTACCACTATTATTTTTTTTTTTTTAATAAAAACAAAAGAGAAACCTCTTATTAGCCCTCCTTTGATTAATAATATTAGTCAAGTAATGACAGAACTGATTAACAAGGTAGTAATTGTTGTATAAAAAGGAAAATTACTACCTTGTTAATCAGTTCTGGCTCCGTAACTTAAATTAGGACTAGCATGATGTTCCTAAAACTTAATGTTACAAAGGAGTCCTTAAATGGAAAATACCAAAAATAAAAGTAAAGACAAAGATGAGGAAGAAAGTTCTTGGGATGACTCATCTGTGGTAAACACAACCACTTGCTATGATAGCAATGGGTAACTTTTTAAGGGAATTTTCAATTCTCAGCATGTTGGAGGGTTCACACAGTAGCATCAGATACCATGAAACCTCACGCAACATAGCCCAAGCCAAATAGAAAACAAATGCTTTCCATGTGTTTATTTCATACTTGTGCTTATTAGGATATCCAGCCACTTTTGCTAATGGATCCCAGATTTGCATCTCAGGGAACTAAGGGCAAAGCATTTTGGTCAACATTGCTTAATTTTAGAATTTCTCCTTCCTCTTACTCTCAAAGACTTTTACTTATTCCTCCTTACCTTGCCAAAAATCTAGTTCTTTTTCAATTTGGTATATTCTACTTGTGAAGATCTCAGAATTTTTCTTTAATTTATTGAACTTAAAATTAATCTGAAATAAGTATTGTACAAATGTATGCAATTAGGATATATATCCTTTCAAGCCATCAAAACAAAAATCATATGCTATACATTTAATCTTTAAAGTAGTAATGCAGTATTAACAAACTTCAAACTAAATTAATAATTCTTAATTTTTCATATTTCAAAGGTATAAAAATTCAGCTATATTTTAAGAGATATAAGTGTTACATAAGCACGCAAACTCACTGCTGGATACTAATCTGACATTCATAGTCTTTCTTTAGGTTATTGGCAAAAATAAATAAACTAACTTATTTTCATATTTCAATATAGAAAATATGTTTCCACGTTGATACCTTGTCCTGTTGATATAAAGAAGCTGGACTGTTGGGTCCAAAGAAATATTTTTTATTTAAGTATTTGTTTTTTATATATATAGATTTTGCTTCTCTTTGATTTCGATCTCTGAAAGGTATTCTTTGGAACTGCTCAATGTCTGTCCAGCACTTAAGGTCCATGCTAAAATAAAAACAGAAACAAAATATTGCCCTTCTTATTTATTTCTCTCAACTTTATTAAACAGCAACCAACTTGTTGTTTTGACAAAACTCATAAGGTGGTTGTCTTGACTAATTAGTACAACTGAATAGATCACTAATGAGTATAATATTATGGCTCTAATCCCTTTCTAGTCTAGTTAACTCGATCCTATTATAACCCTCATCCTGGGTAAATATAATGAATGATGACAAGGAGTACTGGGGATCAGAAAAAAAACTATTATCAACAGTAGAAGGGTCTCAGAGTTCTTCCATTACTGATGGACTAGTACTGTCAATTTCAAATATGGGAAAATATCCATTCCTAACATGCTAAATTTAGAATAACCCTTATCACAAAAAAGAGAACTTTTATATACACATAAAATTATCACAATGAAATTTGGCTCTCAGATGTAAAACCAGTTTCTGTTAACTTGGGAGAAAATTAAAAGGAAAAAAGTATAATAAATATTTCAGTTAATATGAGATAAATATATCATAAGTTTCCAAGATTCTGTGTAAAACTGCCATGTTTAAGTATCAGTTAATAAAAATTGCACAATATTAATTCTAATAGTGTATAACTATGTTACTAAACATAGAAGAGACACTTCTAGAAATAATCACAAAAGCACCTATCTAGAGAAATGCAAAAGAAAAAAACAGCAGAAAAGGGAAAAAGGGAAGAATAAAGTTTACTGATGTTTCAAGTTAGACAATACTAATAGAATCAACCAATATTGTTCAAACCCTCAGCATAACATTTTGAACTTTGCTACAATAAAATAACACTTCATAACAAAAAGTTACTCACACAGATTTCAGACAATTATGCTTAGCAGTTTTTACTGACTTGGATATAATTTAGCACCTAATCATTATAATAATATGTTGAATCAAGACCAGTAGCTTAGAAAAATTACCTTTTAAAAACAAAATACACTTAAAAATGGTTGTTACTCACCTTGAAGAATGAGCCTCAAGAAACTGACAGAAATGTTCAAACTCCAGCTTGTTGTTAAGCAGATCATTAAAATGAAAATGCCTATATTCTGCAGGAACATTATTCCAATATTCTGTTTGTTTACAGACATCAGGGAGTGGTGAAATACCAATTCCAACTTCAGAAGTGGTGTCCTAGAGTAAGACAATGTTTTTCATAAAAACCTCTTAAATGTGATATTTTCCCCCTATTTCTAAATAGAAAAACTAAAATAAAAATTAATTATTAGGCCAAGGTCATTTAAGAACTAGTTTAAGAATCTAGGTGGTTCATGTTCTAACTAATACCATTCTGTTCCTTTCCATTCCATTCACTTCTTTTCATGAACATTTATAAACATCTATTATATATAAAGCATGTATTTATAAAATATTAATTTTATTATTTTTAGTAGAAAATTAGTGTTTTTAGTAAAAAAGAAAAATAGGAAGAAAATAAAAAACCACCATTAAAATTTTGGTATATATCCTTCTAGTCTTTTTTTATACATACATGTACTTTACTAACAATAAAGAGGATTATACATGTAATGTGTGGTTCCGTTACCTGCTTCTTTCCCTTAACACTTTATCACTAATATAAAACATTCTTATATCTATAGTGTGCTTGTAAAAGTTATAGGGCAATGTAAAATATTGCTTTAATTGTGATTCTTCAAAAGTAATCTCTTTTACATAAAAGCTAATATTTTGGTATTTTCAAGATCTCTGTAAAATAGCCTAAAATGCAAAGTGCTAAAGAGGCTAATTCTTTAAAAAGCCCTTCCTTACATAATTCCCTATATCATTAACTAATTTTCTATTTTTTAAAAGACCTCAGACCATGAGAAAAAAATAGCAATTTTTTAAAAATCAATTTTTTTAAGGAAGAAGGATTATAGAGAATGTTAGAAATTTTAGTTCGTAAAGTTTATAATAAAACTTTAAAATGTGCTATCCTGATGAATTTTTACATATCTTTTCTAAGATATTAATTAATAGTGTTTCAAATGAGAGCTTCTGTACTAAGACAACTATTGTAAAAGTTACATTATAAAAAATCACTTTATTGTTTTTGTGAAACTGATTGTAAAAGCATAAAAATTTAAGGAAAGTACAAAAAAGAAAGCAAAAAACTATCTGAAACCTCATCACTATCTTTAATACTTGATAACCATGTTTTCAGATATCTCTCTCTGCTCATATATATATATACATATATATATATACACACACACACACACACACATAGAAATACATATATCATTTGACATAAATAGAATCATAGCATACTAATGTTTTTGTTCTCGATATTTTTAGATGGGAGCTCTGGTAGCGTAGTGCCTAAGGCACTTGACTGCTAACCAGAAGGCTAGCGGTTCAAACCCACCAGCCACTCCTCGGAAAGAAGGTTGGGCAATCTACTTCCGTAGTGATACCGCCTCAGAAACCCAAGGAGGGGTTGCTATGAGTTGGGTCAGACTCAACATAACAACAACCAACATATTTTTAGATAATAATGCCTTGGACATTTTCCATGTCGATAAATACAAATCTAAACTGTCATTTTTATGTAGATGCATACATTTCATGTTACAGATCTACCATGGCTTAATTCACCATTCCAAAAGCTATAAATTTAGAAATAAAAATAACACTTTAATATCATAGTCAATCATAAGATCTTTTTACTCTCTTCCTCAGTTCCTTTCCATTTTTTTTTTACTATTTTTACCAAAAAGAACAAATAGTTCTTTTCTGTTCAGAAAACTCCATTTAACTCTTTTGTGCCCTGACCACAAAGAAAGAACTGCTGCCACTCAGAAAACAACCAATAACATTAACAGGGATACAATATGGCTTAAAGCTTGAGTTTCTGGTCCTATGGCAATGAGTGGCGTGGCTCCCTGGGCTACCTGGTAGGGTTTGTTTTTCTAGCTCTGGTAAATGTGGCAATAAAACATGACACCTGTGAAATGCAGCAGGCCAGGCAAAGGAACAACAACAAAAAAATGAGAATGCCTATCCCACTACTTTATCAATACATTCTGTCCTCCCCCATCATATGAAGCAGTAACTATCTCCAGGATAAAAAGTTTTTTTAAGCAGGGAGTTGTCTTACTCCAGCTTTCTTGGAAAATGTCTCTTTGTGCAAAGCCTGAAGCTTTCTGAAGTATGTGGAGTCCAGCTGTCGAGTTTCTTCCACCAGCTCCACCTAATAAAACAACAATAACGCTTATAACATCAATAGACTGTACATTATGAAAAAGTGAGGAATGGAATGCACAAGTTGCCAGTAACAGTGGGCTAAGAAACAAATATCTTTGCCAATAGAGCAAATTATTTTGGAGACAAAAGTAGGAATATCAACATAGTTAAAAACATTAGCTTCAACAAATCAGACTTTGAATGTATACAATAAAAAAACCCACACATTTCTATGTAATGATACAGTACCACCAAAAATCACACTTTTTTCTAGCACAGATACAAAACAAATAGGTTGGTCACAGTTCTAATTTCTATTCATGATTACAGGAAAATAGTCATGAAGACAGGCATTGCTAGCTTTTGGGACACTAATCTATAGAAGAAAAAGAAATTACCAGATCCTGTATTGGTCTGTAAGCAAAGACTTCACTGCTACAGCAATAGAGGAGTCACTCATCAAATTAAACCTTACAGCAAGTCTCGGCCTTTAGGAACTTGTCAGGAAAGCAAGTATTTTGCAATACAGACCATTTCTCTAATGCAGGGAAAAACCAGGTTAGCCGATCAGCTGCTTGAGAACTTTCTGTATTTAATAGCTAGCTCTGGTAATCTGTTTGGCCATCTCATTTGGGAAATAGTCTATATAATTCAGTCATCAGGCCTTTAAAGTAGTTCTCTGGGCTGAATTTAAGGAAGTTTGTAGAAGAAAGCAGCTTATCTTTCCTCTTATCATTAAAAAGGAAAAAGTCCATTTTATAACATTTTTGGTTAGGAAAGTTAGTTATAATTCCAAATCTTTTTTCTTATTTTGAACTATCTCAGGACCACTTTTCTCTGTATCATAAACTATATTTAAAATAATAACCGGGAGGAATATTTTTAAATTTCACATGACATTCTAATTTTCCTAGTATAATATATGCAGTTTTGAAGTAGAAAGGATGTGATATTAACTTTTCAGGACAAAGGGAATTCAGGAATGAAAATGTAATTACTTTGGTCTTTGAATTTGGTAAACCCCAAGAGATATTTCAGCCACAGTCTTAAGGTAAGCTCCATGCACAATGTTTTGGTATTAATTTTCTCTTAATTATCTAAGTTATCCTTTCCGGTGGAAGACATGCCTATCTAAGAAGTCTCTGAGCAGATATGAACAAACAATAGCAATCCAAAGACAGGGAGTTCCACCTGAAATGACATCATGCACAGGGTGCGTGCATTCACTTAATATAAAAAATACCCATGGATGGTTTTAATTTGTAATTCAAAATAAATATTTAAAGAAATTTCCTCCACCCATCAATAAGAATAATGAAAATATTCAAGTATTGAGGCTTAAAATGATCTCTTTCAGAATGAAAAAAGATGTGTTGAAATTTTTATCCAATCAAGCACTCTGACCTGACGAACATCTGGGGGTGCTTTAAAATAGCAGCACTGAAGTCAGCGGATCTGCTTTTCACAATACATATGAAACGTTTATATTTTCCATGAGTGTAATATTTACTGTAGCTCATCCAACATAAGACAGAATAGGCTTTTTCCATTAATCAAAATTAAGGCCATTGCTGAAAACTGGCTAGAAGGGACCAGGCCAGTATATTATCATGGCATATTTTGCTGGTTCACAGGAAACAAAAAGATATCTCTCTTCTGACATATTTGCAAAGAAAACTAAAAATGACATAGAATAAAATCTTTTGTTAGGATTTAGCTGGGAAACTGACAAAAAAAAAATAAAATAAAATAATGTCAATAAAAACATTCTCCCCCAAATGTTGAGCTTGGCCAAATCTTAATTCTGAATCTCTGGCTTATATAAAGACCCTTTTCCATTTTTCTCTTGTGAGTTAACAATGCCACTAATCATCAATTTTGCAGTAAACCTGGATAGTTCACATAAATTTTATCAGTGCTGCAATACCTTTCTATAAGCTATTTGGTCTGTTTTCACCATCTTTGCCCAGGGCTCAAGAAGGAGAAGAAGGATATATTCTTCAGCTGAGTCAAAGAGGTCTTCAAATGGTGGCTGTATTTTCATATAAATTTCTTTCTTCTTTTCCTGTTGGAGTCCAACGTCAAGAGTGGCTGAAGGAGCAATGTAAGTGGCAAAAAGATACTAAAAGGAAACAGGAGAGTGGAGAAGACGTTGGGAGAAACAATAATGATTAGCAGATTCTTCAGCAAAGGCATTTAAAAAAAAAAGTAAGAAGGCAAACTCAAGTAATTTTTCTTGACAAGATGTGCAAAAGCATGTGAGCCAAAGCAATGCATTTATTCAAAAGTCTTAATTTTTCCTTTTCTCTTCCTATTTCCTCTTCTGTAATTAGTCAATTAGCCTGCAGACCAAGAGTATGTGATTTGACGTTCCAATATTTTGAAGTTATAAAAATTCTGAAGGAGGTACTATATATTATTATTATTATTGATTTGAGGTTAGATGCTCCCTTTTTCCTATAAGTTCACAACATTTCTAACACATTTGTTCTACTTTCCAAAGTGGTTTGAAATGCCCTTTAGAAATAAGAGGCAAGAATGCCCAAGGGGGAGTTCCGGCAAGATGGCGGACTAGGCACAAGGACTGCACAGAAGCTCTTCAAGGAAGAAAAGGGAAACCAATGAACACAGACACAGAAGATAATCTTGGACCCCTGAGCCTTGAAGGGAAGGATACAAAAGTGGACTAAACCCCAACTAGCAGAAGAATTTGTGTGAAAATACCAAAAAAGGAGACACACAGAGCTGTGGTCTGGCAGCAGACTGAGCGACCCTGAT
>NW_006921608.1:12997992-13033139 GCF_000298275.1 Orycteropus afer afer | reverse complement strand
GCAGGAGAGTATGGAGGGATGGTCACTGGGAAGAGGTAACTATGGAGAGGAAGTGGGAGGGGAGCTGTTGCATTGTGGTAAACTGTGGTCAATGACATGAGACGAAGTATATGTCAACTGCTATATGGAAAGTGAATTTGCTCTGTAAATCTTCACCCAAATAAAAATAAATAAATAAATAAATAAAAAGAATGCCCAAGGGCTGGAAAACTGGCTATTATTGGCCTTGTAATCTAGAGACCCAACAGACTATGTGCCCTACGCAACTGAGTTGAAGAACTGTTCTTAAGACTACTGATAATTATCCCTTTCTATCATAAAATGTCTCCAACTGTAATCCAAAGCTGCTAAAGATATACAGGAAGGGACTAAAAGTGAATGGAAAGATATACATATCTTCCTGGACAAACCTTTCATAACTTGTTGCAAACCTGTTCTACTCTGCTCATTTGTCTTTATCTCTCAATAATGGCTAATTTAATATGCAAACCAATTTAATAACATTTTATCTTCCAATGTTACATGCTGAATATGTCATGTCCTGAATTATTATCATTTAATAAGAACATCAGATTTAAACATACTAAACACACTGCCCTCAAGCTGGACTCAACTCATAGTGACCCCTCCTTGGGTTTCTGAGGCGGTATCACTATGGAAGTAGATTGTCCAACCTTCCGTGCTCCGAGTTGCTGGTGGGTATGAACCTCCAGCCTTCTGGCTACTAGTCAGATGCCTTAGGCACTATGCCACCAGAGCTCCCATGAAGTTTTAAAGGGTCCACATTAATACCATCAACATTTACAGAGCATCTACTACATGTTAGGCTTTGGCTAGGTGCTAGGTTTGCACAGATTAATGAGTAAGAAGACCCAATGGCTGCCCTAAAGGAAACAGTATGGTGACATGGAGATGAAAATCAATGGTTACATTTCAATATGGTAAGTGCTATAACAGTGGTATTCATTTCAAATAGGATCTTCAATGACTGCTTATACATTATTTTCCAGCTCATCGCCAATTACTCGCCATTCAAATTTTCACCAAAATACCAACTGGTCTGTAATCCCCCTGAACCTTGCTGTTTTGCCATTCCATACCATTTCATATTGTGATACAATGAATTAACTTAATTTGGCACTGCCAGTCACAGTCTTCCATTTGTGATGTGTTGTGAATCCTAGCCTCTATGCCTATGGTTAAAGGAGCTCTGGGGGTGTAGTGATTAAGGCATTTGGCTGCTAACCACAGGGTCAGTGGTTCAAACTCATCAGCCACTCTGGAGAAGATGAGGCCATCTGCTTCCACAACGATTTACAACCTTGGAAACCCAAGGGGGGTTGCTATGTCAGAACTGACTCAATGACAGTGATTTTTTTTGGGGGGGGGGATGCCCATGGTTATAGTCCCATTTTGGAGTGAATTGTCTGCTATGTCAATGAGGCAGGATTAGGGTGGGATGTATCTCGAGTCACTGCCTTACTAGAGGGTGTGACTCAAGTCCCCAGCCTTACCCTCGTCACCACCTTTCCCATCCTTGTGCTGACCTGCTCAAGTAAGGGGAGCTCTTGAGGCTGTGATTGACACCCAATATGTAAGAATGCTCTGGCAAGGTTTGCTCTCTTGCTCAGGTCTGGCTCGTCATCTTCTGACTTTTGGTTCTTGGGAGTTGAGCCAAAAACCTATCATCTTCCACAGCCTTGTGAGCTGGTGGTTTGTTGTCTGTCCTGCTGATTTGGGTTTGTCAGTCCCTGCGAATACATGAGTCAGAAGAGGCCTCCAGACTGACACCTGGCCCACGGATTTGCAACATCTCACAGAACACACAAACCATCAAGGAAATGGCCCCATGGTGGTTCATGGCTTCTGTGAGATGTTGAAGTGAATTATGGAACCCAAAGATGGAAAGGAGAATACTGAGGGGAGGAGGAAGAGTTGATGTTAGAGATGATAGTGCAGTACAGCACTTTGGAAAAGTTGGACATTTGGAACATCTTTAACTTTACCCATAGGAACC
The DNA here is from genome assembly GCF_000298275.1 of Orycteropus afer afer. Lineage (NCBI taxonomy): Eukaryota > Metazoa > Chordata > Mammalia > Tubulidentata > Orycteropodidae > Orycteropus > Orycteropus afer. The sequence continues at coordinate 13,031,122 of NW_006921608.1, read as the reverse complement.
AGCTTTGTGCTGATCCTTCTAAAATAAATTATTCATGCATACATATTATTTTTTTAATCTTGGATATCACCCTACCCTACATGCTCTGTTTGCTTGATAAACTCTGGTGTGTTCCAGATTTCTCCCTTAGGAAGCCTTCACTCATACCTTCCTCTCAATATCCTACTCTTCCACTGCTACACTTGTCATACTACACTGCAATTATACATTTATGTGTCTTCTCCTCTGAACTGAAGTCCTTGAGAGCAAGACTGCATCTATTCATGGGCAGATTTCCTACTCCTAAAACTCATCTTTTCAAAGACTAAGATGCACCATAAGCATTTACTGAATTACACTGAACCTATAGAAAAGATACATTTATTTTGGAATGGGGAGGAAAAACCATTCTAGCAACTCTTCCAAGAGGAAAATAATCCTCAAGTTGAATCTTTAAAGATGAGTTTGAGTCAATCAGACAAGAGATGGAGACTGATGAAAAAGATGATAGAAGTAGAAGGAAACCATGGGCCAAGATTTGGGGGCCTACAGAGGAGACTTTAAGCTCAAAGTAGCTGTAGGAAAGAATTTTTGTATGATGGGAGAGTAAAGAAGATTCTACAATGGGAGACAAGGGCCAGAGCAGGCTATGATCTTTTATGCTTTGTTAAGGAATTTAAATTTTGACCTAAAGATATAATAGATAATCTCTGAAAAGTTTTAGCTGAACAGTGGTATCTTTGGATATAAAGTTTAGCAGTAAGTTACTATGGTAGAAGGGGGAAAAAAGGTTATGAGTATATCAAGACTTGAGACAGTTTGGAAGTTATTTCAAGTAAGAGATAAGAAAATTATATGCCACTTTCATCTCTTGCCTAATTCTTTTCTCTCCTCTAAGGGAGAAAAATGCTACAAGGCAGAGTTTTTATGGTTTTATTTAGCACAAAATGACCAGAATTACTGGTCAGACCCTCTTCAACAAAGAAAAGAAAAATCAATTGACAGAGATACATAAAATAATCCTGGAGCCCTGAGCTTTGAAAGGAACCATGCAGAAGTGGATTAGGCACCAACTAGTGGAAAAACCTGAAGGAAAACAGTGAGTACAGAGACGGTAGGAGCTGCGGACTATCAGCTACTCTGACAGGACCATCAGGCTGAATATTTGCAAGTGGTGTTGGGACCTGAGAATTGACTTAAAGATCAACCCTGGTCACCAAGGGCTGCAGGGATGACTGTGCTGGTGGCCTATGACTAGGAAGGGAAACAGCAAGGAGGGAGACAACCTGAGCTGTTAACTTTCTGCTGTCCAGAGGGCACAGCCATTTTGAATGTTTACATGTGGCAGCCATTTTGGATATTTAAAGTGACTGAGGGTGCAGCCATTTTGAATCTTTATAAGTGGCAACCATTTTGGATTTTAAAATGATAGCATTTTCATTCGGATTCCAGGGACCTAAGAATAGGCTCTGTTTGCCAAGGTCAGCAGGGACATACAAGAGGCTGACAACAGGAAAGGAGACAGGTGGCTGTCAACTAGCAAATAGAGTAGCACAGCACCGTGCTTGCATAGATAACATACAAACAGAACAAAGAAAATGAAAATCGTGGCCTAGTCACTCCAACATACAATCACCAATTAAATATAAACACAAAAACGTCAAAATGCCTTGGAGACAACAGAGCATCACAGTCCACACAAAGAAACAAGATAAAGCAGGAGAAACAAGAGACCAGGATACAGACCCAAAACACATCCCTGAAGAAGACGCAGCATTGGAACTCCCTGATAAGGAATTCAAAAGAATTATATTTAGGTATCTTCAATGAATTGAGACACAGATGAAGGAAAACACAGAGAAAACCCTAGAATGATTTCGAAAGACAATATAAGAACAAAATGACAAAATAAATGCAAAATTTGAAATTATACAAAATCTAGGCCGGGGACCTCTGGAGTGGCAGGATATCCAGGTAAAACGGGGTAGGAGGCAAGGTTAGGCCCCAAGCCCTCTAGAGCCAGGAAAGGGAGGGAGCAGGAGAGGCCAGAGACCTACGGAGCAGTAGGATATCCAGGTAAAAAGGGGTGGGAGGCAAGGCTAGGCCCCAAGCCCCCTAGAGTCAGGAAAGGGAGGGAGTGGCCAGGGACCACAAAGTGGCAGGTTCCAGGTAGGAATTAGGTAAGGGGAAGGTGCAGAAGTTTCCAACAGCTAAGGCAGACAAACTTGTCTTGTCAGTTTGTCATCCTGTGGGGCTTGTAGGTTGCTGTGAGGCTTGAGGCTGTGCCACTGGTGTTTCAGACGCCAGCAGAGTTGCACATGGTGCACAGGTTTCAACGTAGCTAACAGACTAAGATAGACTAGGAAGAAGGAGGAGGCCATCCACTTCTCAAAAATTGGCCAGGGAAAACCTTATGAATAGCAGAGAAACACTGTCTGATACATTACTGGGCAACTTTATGAAACATTGTCCGACTGTGCAGGAAGACGAGCCCCTTGTTAAATTAGGTCAGTAAAATCATTTAATGGCAAAATAAAGCAAATGCTTTCTCATGGGGTCAGCTACATTCATATCTTTAGACAAAAATATTTTATGTTCAAGTATCAACCCCCACTATAGTAACCGGCATAATTCTTAACAGCAATATACTCCCCTACGTGCCTGATTATTTACCAGTGTTACTATAAAATCACAAAAACTGAACTGTAGAAGGGGCTTGAGAGGTCTCCTTCCTATGATGTCCCAACAAACCCATATTATATACATTAATTGTCTTCCTTTAAGGCTCAGTCTGCACTCTTCCCCATTTCTTCAGGGTGATAGGGACAAAGGTGGAGGTAAAAGGCAAAGAAAATGGAATTTAGTTGTCAATCCTTTACAACACACAATAAATTTATACTACACTCACCTGAATTATCATTAAAATTTGAAGATATGTTTCTAATAATCTAGGGACAATCTCTAAGAGGATAGCTGAGAATTGGTACACATAAACACAAGGGATTATAATCACACATGAAATAAAAATAAAAGGCTAAAAAAAACCCTTTAAAAATCCTAAGATATTTATAAAGATGTTGAAAATAATTTTTACATTCATGTAAATTGACCTTAACATGGAATATAAAGATTATGATATATGATTTCTAAGTAATACAGACTAATTATGGGTTAGAAACATTGTTTAAATATTCTGGGACCTTTGCTTTTTATTGGCCACCCAGTTCTTCCTTTCTGGCCTCAGAGGAAATAACAATGTAGCTAATGTTAGAGAAGAAAAAGCTCCCTTCATATTCCAGTCCCTTACTCTGATTCACATTAAAGCAGAGATTCACTCATCCACAGCTGTGGCTGACATGAATCCAATTTAAACATTAACCTATAATGCTCTAACAACACAGTAGAAAAGTTTTTGAGCAGGGATACAAGCACTGCCTGTATGTGATCAGACTGCCTGGCACTGCTCACAACACAGCTCCAAACCCCATCTCTCCTGGAGACACTCAAAGGTTACGTAATCAGGAAATGCACAATGGCGGCTTGCCCTGTAACTCTCTACACCTGTGCCTGTGACTCATTTTCTTGGCCTCTGTATCCGAAAGGAAAAAAAAAGTGATGCCTCCTCCCAAAAAATCTTTTACATGCACTGAAATTCTGAGAGTTAATTTTCTTGCTTAACTAAAAATTCCAAGACTGTTTTTAGGTGCCATTGAGTATGTTCAACTCATAGTGACCCTACACACAACAGAATGAAACACTGCCACTCTCACAGTCCTTGCTATGCTTGAGCCCACTGTTGCAGTCTTGGTATCAATCCACCTCGTTGAGGGTCTTCTTTTTCCTGACCCTCTACTTTACCAATCAAGATGTCCTTCTCCAGGGACTGGTTTCTCCAGATAACATGTCCAAAGTACATGAGATGAAATCTCATCATACTAACTTCTAAGAAGCATCTGACTGCACTTCTTCCAAAACAGATCTGTTCAGTCTTCTGGCAGTCCATGATATATTAATATTCTTTGTCAACACCGTAATTTAAAGGCATCGATTCTTCAGTCTTCATTCATTGTACAGCTTTTGCATACATATGAGGTGACTGAAAATATCATGGCTTAGGTCAGCTGCACTTTAGTCCTCCAGTGATATCTGCTTTTTTGACTGCTGTTTCCATGAGTGGTGACTGTGAATCCAAGTAAAATGAAATCCTTGACAACTTCAACATTTTCTCCATTTATCATGATGTTACTTATTGGTCCATTTGTGAGAATTTTTGTTTTCATTATGCAGAGTTGTTTCATTATGTTGAGGCTGTAGTCTTTGATTTTCATCAGTAAGTGCTCAAGTCTTCTCTTTCAGCAAGCAAGGCTGTGTCATGTGCATATCGCAGGTTGTTAATGAGTCTTCCTCTGATCCTGATGCTGTGCTTTTCTTCATATGGTCCAGCTTCTTGGATTATTTGTTCAGCATACAGATTGAATAAGTATGATGAAAGGAAACAACACTGATACACACCTTTTCTGATTTTAAACCATGCAGTATCCCCTTATTCTGTCTTTTTAATGACCTTTTGCTTTCTTCATACATGATATCCTTGATGTCATCGCACAACTCGTCTGATCTTCAGTCACCAGTGTTCAATGCATCAAATCTGTTCTTGAGATGGTCTCTAAATTCAGGCAGAATTTACTGAAGGTCATACCTTATCTCTTATGTAGTTGTTTTAGTTTTCTTCAGCTTTAATTTGAACTTGCATATGAGCAACTGATGGTCTGTTTTGCAGTTGGACCCTAGCCTTATTGTGATTGATAATACTGAGCTTCTCCATCACCTCTTTCAGAGCTGTAGTCAATTTTATTCCTGTGCATTCCACCTGGTGAGATCCATGTGTATAGTCACCATTTATGTTGTTGAAAAAAATGTATTTCCAATGAACAAGTTGTTGGTTTTGCAAAATTCTATCATGTGATTTCTGATGCCACTTTTATCACCAAGGCCATATTTTCCAACTACTGATGCTTCTTCTCTGTTTCCAACTTTCACATTCCAATCACTAGTAATTATCATTGCATCTTAATTGCATGTTAGAGCAATTTCAGACTGCAGAAGTTGGTAAAAATCTTCACTTTCTTCATCTTTGGCAATAGTGGTTGGTGTGTAAATTTGAATAATAGTCATATTAACTCGTCTTCCTTGAAAGTGTGTGGATATTATCCTATCACTTACAGTGCTGTCCATCTTTTTGATGATGAATGTGATGCCATTTCTCCTCGATTTGTCATTCTTGGCATAGTAGACGATATTAATGCCCAATTCAAGACCAATGCCTATAATACAGATCTTTATGCACTCCATTTCAATTTTGGTTACTTCCAATTTTCCTAGATTCATATTTCATACAGTTCACATTCCAATTATTAATGAACGTTTGTAGCAGTTTCTTCTCATTCTGAGTCATGCAGCATCAGCAAGTTCGAAGATTATCTGACAGTTAACAAGACTAGCAAGAGGAAAAGATATAGGATGGATATAGTAGAGTTAGGAGAAAGATTTGGCTTGAAAAACAGAAAGGAGAATGCAGAAACAAATTGGGAGAAATAAAGACCAGAAAAGGGAAAAACGTAGTATTTACAGAAACATTTAACTTCGTAAAGGCTGTTTAAAACAAAGAACAATATTTAAATTATCTTAGAATACACATTAGCTTATTGTGGTTACAGATAAAGCAACAACAAAAATACTGCTATGTTTGCTTCAAGTATATGTGAGATGCTTCATTTATTAGAAACAACATTCTGTATACAACAGCTGTACTGTGACAAAGAAAATGGCTCAAATTAAAATTAACACTTCCCACTGCAATTTATATTTTTTCCAACTCTAAAATATCTTTCAAGCACAATTTCAGCTTTGCTATTTGGAAGTTTTCTTTTCAAAATCATTTTAATAGTGAATGTTAATGATCATATTATTGAATGGAATGGATCCCAATCCCCTTTAAAATATATCACACTATATCCTAGGCTTAGTTTTCCCACATTGTATTCATTCTCATATACCCTAGATTATGTTAATATTTTCTTATTGCATCATAATGCCTAGATAAACATACCTGAGAAATGATAAATGTGGGCTTACTGAATTTATTCTTTTTAACAGTGTCAAAAGAAAAAAGAAAAAAATCTCCACAACTGTCTATGCTCTTTGCATTTCTCTTTTACCAAAGAGTTTATGATGACAGCTATGGGGTTAGATTCCAATTATCATGCTGTAGAAGCACCCAGCAAAGTACTCTCACTGTGCCAGAGGTGAGCACAGTCTTTGGGAAGGCATCTTTTCCATAAGTAGGGGCCATTTGATGAGCTGCAGCTTGACACTCATCTGTGTTCCAATGAAAACAAGAACAATTTCTGTGTAGCCTTAAAAGGCAAATTCAAGAATAATACCAAATGTTGTAGCACATGTGTTGATTTGTTATGTTACATTTCAGCTGTTGGTTATATTAATGGAATAGTTTCACATACTTCATTTTGATGTATTTGTTTTAATGATCATGTGTATGTATCTTTCTATGATTGCCTGGTAACACTGATTGCCTGATGTTCTGCTGTCACCACCAGGCTAGGACTGGAAGTAAGAGAGATGTAAATCTCTGGAACTCTAATGACTTAAAATGAATCCCTCAGAACAGCAGGGACAAGATTTTTCAAAACCTATAAGCTATGAAATCTTAATATAAAATTATAGGACATCTTGCAGAGCATAACACCAGATCAACTAAAATGGAGGACATTTAAAAAACAGATGGTCAATATAACTAATTTATTAAAGCATTCTAGAGATTAGGAGAAAACATTCATGTTTCAGCATTTGATGTCATTTTAAAACCATCACTCAACTGCAACAGTAAAAGAGGGAATTCTAACAGTGTAACTACTAGGTAAGCATAAGACATTTTAGTATGTATCTTCCACATTTTTCTAGTAATTTTCCACAATGCCCAGAATTAATCACAAAGTATAGGAAACCTAAAGCTATCCGCTGTTGCTGTTTCCTTCTACTTACACAGAAGTATTGAGGTTCTGCCAGATAGACTGATTGGGCAGTATCAACAAAGATCTAGCCAGCCCTCTGGGAATAAAAGACATCTCATAAAGCCCATGCCACTATTTCATATCTTCTAAAAGAATCTCTAAAGCCTTGATAAATTTTAAAACACTGAAATATTGCAAAGCATCTTTTCAAATAATGCTACTATAAAATTAGAAATCAACACTAGGAAGACCAATGGAAAAAGAGCAAATGAATGGAAACTGAATAACATCCTTCTTAAAAATGATGGGTTAATACAAGAAATAAAAAAATGAATTTGAAAAATTCCTTGAATCAAATGAAAACACAACATACCAAAATCTTTGGGACACAGCAAAAGCAGTGTTTGGAGGCCAATTTATAGCAATAGATGCACACATGAAAAAAAGAGCCAAAATCAATACCATAACCCAGTATCTCCAACAATTAGAAAAAGAGCAGGAAAAAAAAAAAAAAAAAAAGCCTACAGTCACCAGAAGAAAAGAAATACTAAAGATTCAAGCAGAAAAAAATGAGATAGAAAATAAAGACAATAGAAAAAAAATCAAGACTAGAAGTTGGTTCTTTGGAAAGATTAACAAAATTGACAAACCACTGGCAAACTTAGCAATGGAAAATAAGGAGAAGAAGATGCAAACAACATAAATAAGAAATGAAATAGGCAACATCACAACAGAATCAACAGAAGTAAAAAGACTATCAGGATACTACGAAGAATGATACTCCAACAAATTTGAAAACCTAGAAGGAATGGACAGATTTCTAGAGACACACTACTTACCTAAACTAATACAGAGTGGGGTAGAATACCTGACAGACCCATAACAAAAGAAGAAACTGAACAGGTCATAAAAAAATTACCAACACAAAACAAGTCCTGGCTCAGACAGTTACAGGGGAGAATTCTATTAAATATTCAGAGAAAACACCAATCCTACTCAAACTATTCTAGAACATAGAAAAGGATGGAATCCTCCCAAATTCATTTTATGAAGCAAGTATAATCCTGATTCCAAAACCATGCAAAGACACCACTAGAAAGGAAAACTTATTTGCAGATGAAATGATCCTATACATACAAACTTCAAGAGACACAAGAAAACTACTGGAACTTATTGAAAGATTTAGCATAGTGACCGGATACAAGATCAACATACAAAAATCAATTGAATTCCTCTACACCAGCAAAGAGGTCTCTAAAAAGGATTTAAGGAAATCAATACCATTTATAATAGCTACCAAAAAGATAAGATACTTGGGAGTAAATCTTAACCAGGAACACAAAAGACCTATACAAAGAAAATTACAATACACTACTTCAAGAAACTGTAAGAGATATACATAAATGGAAGGCATTTGACTGCTAACCAGAAGGCTGGCCATTCAAACCCACCAGCCACTCCTCAGAAGGAAGGATGGGCAATCTACTTCCGTAATGATACCGCCTCGAAAACCCAAGGACGAGTTGCTATGAGTCAGATCCGACTTGAAGGCAGTGAGTTTTTGTTTTGGTTTGTGGTTTTTGGTTTTACCGTGCTCATGGATAGGAAGATTAAACATTGTGAAAATGTCAGTACAACCCAAAGCAATCTATACATTCAATGTAATCTCGATCCAGATCCCATCAACATTCTTTAAAGACATGGAGAAAGCAATCACTAATTTTATATGGAAAGGAAAGAGACCTCGGATAAGCAAAGCATTATTGAAGAACAAAGTAGGAGGTCTCACACTCCCTGATCTCAAAACCTACTATTCAGCCACAGTAGTCAAAATAGCCTGATATTGATTGGTACAATGACAGACACATAGACCAGTAGAACAGAATTGAGAACGCAGAAATAGATCCATTCACCTATGGTCAGCTGATCTTTGACAAAGTGCTGAAATCCATTAAATGGGGAAGAGATAGTCTCTAACAAATGGTGCTGGCAAAACTGGATATTCATTTGTAGAAAAATGAAACAAGATCTGTAACTGACACCATACCAATCCAAACCAAACTCACTGCTGTCGAGTCGGATCTGACTCATAGCAACCCCTCAAGTTTCTGAGGCAGTATCACTACGGAAGTAGATTGCCCAAACTTACTTCTGAGGAGTGGCTGGTGGGTTTGAACCGCCAGCCTTCTGGTTAGCAGTCAAATGCCTTAGGCACTACACTACCACACTCCAGACAGATCAAAGCCTCCAATGTGAAACCTAAAACTATAAAGTTTATCAAGAAAAAATAGGGGCAAACTTAGGGGCCCTAATTTATGGCATAAATAGACTATCACACATAACCCAAAATGCACAAACAGCAGAAGATCAACTAGATGACTGGAACATTCTAAAAACTAAATGCTGGTGAGGATGTGGAGAGATTGGGACTCTCATACAATGCTGGTAGACTGTAAACTGATACAACTACTGTGGAAATTGGTATGGCAATTCCTTAAAAAGTTGGAAATAGAAATACCATTTGATCCAGCAATCCCATTACTACGTATATATCCTAAAGAAGTGAGAGCTAGGACATGAACAGATACATATATATATATATATATATGCACAACCACTTGCATCACAACACTATTCACAATAGCAAAGAGATGGAAACAGCCTAAGTGCCCGTCAACAGAGGAATGGATAACCAAACTGTGTTCTATACATACAGCAGAATACTACTCAACACTAAAGAATAATGCAGAATCTGCAAAACACTGCACAATGTGGATGGACTTGGAGGACATTACATTGAGTGAAGTAAGTCAATCACAGAAAGACAAATATTGTATTAGTCCACTATTATAAAAAGTCAAGAAAAAGTTTATATATGGAAGGAAACTTTCTTTGTTGGTTACCAGGGATGGGAGGTAAATTCCTAGATAGGTTGAAAAATACACATAGAGAAATATATATACCAAAGATTATTAGTGGTTTCCAGGGATAGATGGAAGGGAAAACGGAAGGATTTTTTTTGCAGAGCACTGAGTTTATGCTAATGGTGGTAGAATATCTTGGAAAAGGATAGCTATGATGGTGGCACAACATGAAAAATGTCATCAGTGTCCTAAGCTGTAAATGTGGAAGTTATTACGTTGGCAAATGTCTTGTGTGTGTTTTCACCACAATAAAAGTTAAAAAAAAAAAAAAAAAGTTGATATTGGGAAGAGGAAGGACACTGAAAAGTACACATAAAATACAGACAACAGAGACAAATACTAGTATTACTAGTACTGCATTACCACTAACACCAAAACCAAACAAGCACACAAACCATTTTTACCACTGAGATACATAAAGCTTTTTCAGAAGACCCTTTTTTTAGTTCAAAGTAAAGAAACTGCAAGATCTAGCCATTATAAAGCAAATCTTTGGTAGGTGAAAGCAAAGGATTCTTAAGAAGTCTCTACAGGGCGGGATAAAGATTTGAAGGTAGAGGTCTCCAGCAACTTAGAATGAAGATAGAGCAATACTTCTCCTGCCATTATCTCTTCTCCTCCATCATAAGCAAGAGTGTGCTACAGTCAGCTCATACCAGCTTGCAAGAGCCAACTGAAGGATCTTCAGAAATTCTGTGAGTCGGTTAAACTCAGACGTTATGAAAATTAAATTATATATTGTTAAAACTAAACAATAGTTCAGCTTAATTAGTAAAGAGTGTCTGCCTTGAGGACTGTGCTCTTTTAAAGAACTATGTCTAAGGGATCAAATTGACAACAACAATTTGAACGGTTAGATAGGAAGTTTAACCAAAAAACTTGTGGCCATCCAGTCGATTCCAACTCACAGCAACCCCTTTTGGGTTTCCGAGGTGGTAGATCTTTACAGAAGGAGATTGCCCAGTCTTCCTTTTGTGGAGTGGCTGGTTGGTTTGAACCACCAACCTTCTGGTTAGCAGTCAAATGCCTTAAGCACTATGCTACCAGAACTCATTATAGGAAGCTTGTTGTTGTTGTTGTTGTTACGTGCCATCAAGTCAGATCCGACTCACAGCAACCCCTCCTTGGGTTTCCGAGGAAGGATCACTATGGAAGTAGAATGCCCCGTCTTCCTTCCGAGGAGTGGCTGGTGGTTAGAAGTCAAGTGCCTTAGGCACTAAGCTACCAGAGCTCCTATAGGAAGCTTAGGGGGCAGTAATTTTATGTTCCTGGGAGAGGAAGAAGTCAGAAAAGGAGGGGAGAATGTTTGCACAACTCAGAGAATGTCATCGGTGTCACTGAACCATACATGCAGAAATGGTTGGGTTAGTGTACATTCTGCTGTGTATGTTCTCAACAGCAAAATTACATTATTAAAAAATTAAATTCTACAAATGTACAGGTCAATAAATCATATTAAAAGAAAGGTAACAAGTAACAAACACTTAAAACTCATCAATTCCTGATTACTTAACTACCTTTTACTATTATTCAAGCTCTTGAGGTTATTTACTTGTTTCCGTATGGTAGAAAAACTGTATGATGGTGTTTTACTCTTCCCAACTCTGCATTCATTGAGGTCATTTTGATAACCTGAAATTATCTATGGAGTGGTTTACACCCAGAATCAGTAAATGCTACAAAGCAAGTCTTTTCCAACTCAGAGCATTTATCATCACACCACTGATTATAAGACAAATGTATTTCTCTTTTCATATAATGATCACTAAAGAAAGAGAAATAAAGTAGGAAAAAAGGCAAATGGCACCAGCTAATTCAATTAATTCCTGGAGGCAAAGCCACATACATACCAAGATACATCAATTCACATAAATATGCAAAAAAAAGCACAGCAGAACTTATGTTCACTTAGACACTCCATTGAAATAATAGCTATTTTAAAAATATGAATAAAGTAAATCCTTATCATCATGAGAAGGTACAAAGAGCAGCTATGAAATAGAAGTATTAAAGCATCACGAGAAATAAAATTGGGACTCGTGATTCAGTATTTGGGTCCCAAAGAGACCAAAATCACTTCACATAGTCTTAAACACAACAGAACAGATGTTCACTAAACTGTACAAAAACAGAAACAAAACATTGCTGTACTTGAAGGCAAACTGCAAGTAACACAGGATGTTCTCAACAGGACTAAATAACTACACTTGGAATTTTTATAAAACAATGATATGAAACCATGATCCAAGGAGCAAGGAAAAAAAAAAAAAAAAAAGAGTCTCTAGAAAGGTTTATAAATGCCCTGATACAGGGTACTTTCAGAAATCACAAAATATTTACTTCGGCAAAAAAAGTTTGTTTTCATAACCATTCACAACTCTAGTGAGTATAGAACATTATTATCTGAGTTCATATGAGGCAGAAAAAGAAAATAATGAGCAAATTCAAGGAATCCAACTTTTTTTTCTGCATAGGAGGAAAATATGATGATTTTTAATGACCTCTCATATCCCACTAGGAGCTCAAAAACATTACTGGGGAGCCATGCCGAGAAGGAATAAATTACAGATGGAGCTTTCCACAAATGGATTTTCATGTGAAGGACCTTGGGTTTTTCAATTAGGAGGCTTAAAGATGAGATCTAGGGATTGCAACATCTTGATACTGAGAGACAAACTACTGAAGAGGATCAACACAAGATGAAGTTGCACGGAAAAGATAATGTGATGACAATCAAACTGAGAATTTCTGGCAACTACTCAGATCCTACTAAGGAGAACTAAATACAGAAGAGAATCTAAGAAAATGCCAATAATATATAAAAAAAAAACTTGAATCATTTTGGACAGAATGAAAAATCAGAAGGGGAAAACAGAACATGTGAAGTAAAGCCAAAAACAAACCACAAACTCAAGGGAGAAAATAGACTGGTCTTTTAAAGCGGACTTGGGCCATTGGTTTAAGTATTTTAAGCAAATTCTATTAAGTACATGGTGGAATAAAACAGACAAATACACACACACATACACACACACACACGGGTTACTACTGAGCATTGGAGGTAACCTGAAGAACAAATAAAGATTTAATTTTGCAACTTTTGAATTAGGTTTTTTTTTTTTTTTTAAAAAAAAAAAACAACCTTAAACTAACAAAATCAACATACGTATTCAAACTTTAATGGAATCATTTAACCTCTAATAATAAATGATTTCTTGAAAAGCAGTGAACAAAGAATATAATTCAATGAGCAAAACACAACAATACTAATAGTTTGGACTTTTAGAAAACCCTGTCTCACAGGAATACTTCTCCATGCTAATGAGATGTTTTCCTCAACTTTTGTGAATTTTGTTCTTATTAGGGCTTAGAAGATGGGTAAGGAGGTCTGGTGATGTAGTGGTTAAAGCATTCAGCTGCTATCCAAAAGGTCAGTGATTCAAAACTCACTAGGCACTCCACAGGAGAAAGATGAGGCATTCTGCTTCCATAAAGATTTACAGCTTTTGAAACCTTATGGGGCAATTCTACTTTTTCCTTCAGGATCACTGAGTCAGAATAGATTCCCTGGCAGTGGGTTTAGGAGACCGTTTGGGAAATGTCATTTTGGGTATATCCCCAGGGAATGTCCATTCTAATCTTCCTCTGGTGGTTGGTTGGTTGGTTTTTACAAGAAACCAGAGCATCAGTGATTAATTTACATTGAGAAAAATTAACTGCAAGCAGGCTGGATATTTATGTTAACCAGGAGACTACGTTGAAAAGCAAGCTTAAATGTAGCAGGTTGCTTGGAGTCAAAGTAAGGAGAGTTAATGGAAGGATTCTAATGATATGTAATCTCCATTGGGACCTATACAGCTGGCCAGATGCTCAGAGGAGTAGACAACTATGGTTAGCATTTCAAACTCCTGGTCAAAGTCTCCTTTGCAACACACCCTTTTCTATGCTGCCACTGCTGACCAATGCCTCTTGTTAACTAGAATATTCTTTCTTTAGCTGTACTGGTACCTTCATTACAAGTCTGTCTTGTGGACCTATGAGACCATTCCACCCATAGACAACTGTTCACATCTGCTATGATTTATTACATACTGATATCATAAGGTTCCTCAGGTAGGGTAGGAGGGGTTGGGGGAATTCACTGTTGCTCCACTAGAATTTACAAATGACTCAATACTAAGGGAAAACTTAGACTAAAAAGCACAGTATGTGTGGAAGGCCAAAATGTTGATAATTGCTGAAGCTGGGCGATGGTACTTGGGGCTCATAAAACTTTTCACTAAAGAATAAAAACTTTAAAAAAAAAACATATAAGCAATGGTAATCTATAATAAGGTTTGTAATATGTTGCTAAGAATGTGAATATTCCAATGAGTTCATTCATTCATTCAATAAATACTAAATCACCTTCTGTATGCCAGCTCCACTCCTGAACATACAAGGTGAATAAAGCAGACTGTCTTCATAAAATTTACAGTTTAGTGGGGAAAAATATAAAGGGTGAAACTTGACATTCAATGATTTTAGAGATATTTTTAAATATTAAATTGAAAAATCAAACAAAGTGATAAACAAATACTTCATTTTTTTATTAGAAAATTAGTAAGTCGCCATAGCTTAGAAGTTAACAGTATAGGATCTGGGGTCAGAATTGTTGTGGTTAGGTGCTGTCAAGTCAATTTTCAACTGATAGCAACCCCATTTGACAGAGTAGAACTGTCCCACTGGGTTTCCTAAGTTGGAATCATTAGGGAAGCAGATCACCAGGTCTTTCTTCTGCAGAGCCTGCGGGTGGGTTTGAAATAGCAACTTTTTTTCATTTGAGTTTGAGCACTTAACCTTTGTGCCACCAGGGTTCCTTTGTCAGAATACTTGGTTCAAATTCCAAGTTCACCAATTCCTAAATGGATGGTCTTAGGAAGTGCTAAAGGGGCAGGGAGGCTGCATCTTTTGACCTCCTCTAACCCCACAAGAGGAAGACAGAATCACCATCAACAGCCCAAGGCACAGTCCTGTGAGGCCAGACGTGCCACCTCCCTCCAACCCTTTCACCAACCCTGACACCAATCGCTCCTCTTACAGCACCCAACCTTTCTGGTGGGTTCGATAATTCACTGCATTGGCCACACAGAACTCAACAGATTATGGAGTTTATTAGGGAAGCACCAGACTACAATTCAAATTCAGAAATGCACTCAGTCTCTTGCAGCTGGCCATCTCACTCGGCAGCCGGCAGTCTCAGTAGCACGTCGCTCTCTCAGCAGTGCATGTCTCTCTCTCAGCAGTGCGTGTCTCTCACATCTCTCTCAGCAGCATGTGTCTCTCACGTCTCTCAGAAGCACGTTTCTCTCAGCAGATGTCTTTCTCAGCCAGCAGTCAGAGAGACTCTTTCTGCCTCTAGGAGGGCTCCTTTTGAGCCTGGAAGAGTGACCAAACTAACCAATTCCAACATCAGAATTCTATATACTTGAGAGAAAGTGAACTCCCCAGAAAATTACTTCATGCTGCTCCCGACAGAAACACCCCAGGTGGATGACTTTAACAATCAGGAGCTACTCAGTTGCTCATGGCAAATTCCACCACAGAGTTTACAAAGGCTTATGGCAAGAAAAGCCACACTATGTAATTTACTACACCACAGGAAGGTTTTTAACTTCTCTAAATCTCAGTTTATAAAATGAAGAAAATACTGATATCTCAACTTTTATGGTTGTAAAGAATTAAATAAAATGATCCATATAAAGTGATTATTCACAGAACCTGAGAGAGAACAAACATTAAGTAAAGGTCACCCATAGTGATACCTAAAGAGCTCTGGTGACATAGTGGTTACCCACTATGTTCACCAATTCCTTTTGGAATTGGTTAAAATAGTTAGTTAGCCAAAATAGTTAGCTTTTGGCTGCTAACCAGGAAGTTGTTGGTTCAAACCCACCAGCTGCTTCAAGAGAGGAAAATGAGGCAATCTATTTCCGTAAAGATTTACAGCCTTGAAAAACCAATGGTGGTCACCATGAGTTGGAACTGACTCGACGGTAGGGGGTTTGCTTGTTGGCATAATGACAATTACGTTTTAGAGAAATTCTGGTGTTGATCTTTCTGGAAATAAGAGGATTAAAAGGAGATTTCTGGAGTGCTTTTTTTGTTCTGTGTGATATTCCATAAAAATGCCTATGGTAGCTGGTATAAATATTAGGAATTGGGGACATGCATGTGTAACTGTTAGCCAGAAAGCTGGCTGCTGTAAGTGCTCTCCCTTAATCTATTTGACCAGCAAGCACAAAACAGGATGCAAGATGAGAACCCTGCTGACCCTGTGCTCAGTGATTCACAGTGCTTACAGATCCAAGCCTAACTGCTACTTGGGACACCATCTCTCTGCTAACAAAAATAAACAGTGTACCAAAGCCTGAATAATAATTGTCCATTATTACTGCCATTCTGATTAGGAAGACACCAAAATTTACCATAAAGCTATAAAGAGTTCCACGATTTTCCACATTTAACACAGCCTTAACCTCACCCTTCACCCATGTCCATTCAAGATTTAGGAAACACAGCTTGATTCTTAATGCTGCTGCTGTATAAAGCAATAATGAGCTCTGTTAGTGCACCTGAAAATACACCATCAGCCTACAGAAGGAGCAGTTAGCTCATAGCACTTTAATTAAAATGTCAGGACCACCCTGAAGTGTTTAAGTGCTGTGAATGCCAAGTAAGGAGAGGAGCTAAACAAGTAAGGTAATGGATGACAGTGAGCAAAGAAAAAAACTAAGCTTATTATCAGAAAAAATCTTCAACACTGCCCCATTCTTATGCTATGAAAAGTTCTGCAAAGGAATTTTTAGCAACACCCATGGTTTTGGTTACCTAAAGTTAGCTCCAATTTCATTAGAAAACGTTGTCATCATAATGCAGAATTTATGGAGTAAAGGTTTCCTTCTCTCAAATACTAGGGTTCTCTGGGAAAGTGGGCAAATAAGGGCATATTCTTGAGCCTTGATAGAGCTCTTTGTTTTGTTTTGTTGACTTTACTGTAATTTAATTTTTTAAAATAAATTTTCATTGTGATTTGAGTGAAGTTTACAGAGCAAATTGGTTTTCCATTCAACAATGTGTACACATTTTGTTTTGTGACATTAATTCCAATACCCACAATGTAACAGCACTTTTCCCACTTCCTCCGTTTCCCATTTCTATTCCTTCCTCCTTCTGAGTTTTATCCCTGGGGCAATGCTGCCCTTTTGATCTTATATGGTTGATTGTTCTAAGGAGAGTGTACCTCCCTGGTGTTATTGTTCACCTTATAGATCTGCCTACTGTTTGTCTGAAAGTTAAGCAACAAGGGTAAGTTCGGTTCCAGGCTTGAAAGGTGTCTAAGGACCATAATCTCAGGGGTTCCACCAGTCTCTATCAGACCAGTAAGCCTGGTCTTTCTCATGCTTTTGAATTTGTTCCACATTTTTCACCCACTCTATCCAGTATCTCCTATTGTGATCCCTTTCAGAGCAGTCAGCAGTGGTAGCCGGGTACCATCTAGTTCTTCTGATCTCATGGTCATGGAGGCTAAGGTGCATGGGGTCCATTAGTTCTTTGGACTAATTGTTTCCTTTAATCTTTCATTTTCTTCATTCTTCTTTGCTCCAGATTGGGAGAGACGATTAGTTGCACCACAGATGGCTGCTCACAAGCTTTTCTTTTCCCCCCTATTCTTATAATTTATTTTAATTTTATTTATTATTATTAAAGAGCTTGTTTTACATTCAACATTACATGTACATTTAGTTTCATTCCCCATTTACCATGTCCAACCCTAACCCAGTCTCCTCCCCTCCCTACCCTGTAACCTTGCCCCTGTGCCCCTCATATTTATGCACTCCTGTTTGTCCTACATTTCCTCAATTTCAATGTTGGTCTTCTGGTGTCCCATGGTCTATTGCTCCAAAGGATGTATTACCATAGGGTATGTGGGTGTGTCATCCTGGGTTGAGTGGTCTATGTGTACATCTTGTTAACTATTGGGCTAAGAGCCAGTCCCCGTGGGTACGTTTTATTCCAGGCACAAAATGTATTCCAGGGACATAGTATTGGGGGTCTCACCAGATTTCACCTGACCAGTAATTCTGGTCATTATTGAGTTTTTGGATTTTGTTCCACGTTTTCCCTCCCAGTCTATCCAGGATCTCCAGATTTGATCCTTTCCTGAGTGATTGGCATTGGTAGCCAGACACCATCTAGTTCTTCCGGTCTCGAGGGCCACCGTGTCCTATGGCTGATTGCTATTGAATTCCCCTCCCCCCTTTTTTTGCATTCTTTTTCGCTTCCGACACTAGGAGACTGTTAGCTGCATCTTAGATGGCCACTTGAAAGCTTTTAAGACAGCAGTCGCTACTCATCAATGTAAGATGTGGAGCAAGGCTTTTATATATTTTGTTGTACCAATTGAGTCTGATGTCTCCTAGTACTATGGTCCTGAGACAGTAGATCTATTGGATCTCTCTCCCATAGTGTCTGGTTGTCTGTGTTTGTCTTTTATTGTTTCTGTAAGGACCGCAGGTATTTTGTATCACTGATGTTTGTGCAAAATTAGCCTCAGCTGAATCTATCCTTGGTCTAGAGTATACTTCTGTTCACTGACCCCTGCCTGATCATCTCAGGTGTTTATGTGTTTATCTGTAGCCTGGTATTTGGTGTTAATGGCAATGCAGTATTGTGGACACATTGGTTGGTAATAGCATCTGTCATCTATCTCTTATGTGCACAATTCAGTGTCCTCCCATTTCCTAATGTTATCATGGTGGTCATAGATCCTTCCCGTATATCCCTCTCCCTACCCATATCCTCATGTAGGCCCTAACTAGCCCGAAATTAATCCCTCCTCTTCCTTCCCCATCCCGGAAACCTACTAAGTGAGTTCCCTTTCCCAAGCAAACACTTCTCTGTCTTTTTACAGTAATGGGCTCATACAGTACTTGTCTTTCTGAGATTGACTTATTTCACTCAGCATAATGTCCTCCAGGTTCATCTACGTTGGGAGATGATTTGCATATCCCTCATTGTTCTTTAATGTAGCATAGTATTCCATTGTGTGCATGTACCATAATTTGGTTATCCACTCATCCATTGATGGGCATTTAGGTTGTTTCCATCTCTTTGCTATAATGATTTGTGCTGCGATGAACATAGATGTACATGTGTCTGTTCATGTGCTATCTCTCAGCCCTTTAGGATATATTCCTAGTAATAGAATTGCTGGGTCAAATGGTACTTCTATTTTCAGTTTTTTAAGGAAATGCCATACTGTTTGCCACAATGACTGTACCATTTTACAATCCGACCAGCAGTGCACAAGAGTTCTAATCTCTCTGCAACCTCGCCAGCATTTGCTATTTTCTGACCTGTTATACTTTGCTATTATTGCTGAGGTGAGATGATATCTCATTGTTGTTTTGATTTGCATATCTCTAATGATTAATGATCGTGAGCAATTTCTCATGTGGTTTATTGGCTGCCTGTATATCTTCTTTAGTGAAGTGTCTGTTCAAGTCTTTTGCCCATTTGTGAATTGGGTTATTTGTCTTTTTGGTGTTGAGGTGCTGAAGTTTTCTATAGATTTTGGAGATAAGTCCTTTATCAGATATGTCAGAGGTAAATATTTCCTCCCAATCTGTAGGTTCTCTTTTTACCCTTTTGACGATATTGCTACTTCTGCTCTTTTTTTGGTTTCCCTTGGCTTGGTATATTTTTTCCATCCCTTAACTTTTAATTTGTTTTCATCTTTAGATCTAAGGTGGGTCTCTTGTAGGCAGCATATCGATGGGTCTTCTTTTCTTATCCAGTTTGCCACTCTCTTTCTCTTGACAGGTGCATTTAGTCCATTCTCATTGTGTGTAATTAGTGATAGGTATGAATTGATTGCTGTCATTCTATTGTGTTTTTTTGCCATGTTGTTGGTGTTTCTTTGTCCATATACTTTTCTGTGGTGAGTTCAGTTTGTTGGCTAATGCTTTCTCCCTTTTCTTCTTTACTGTTGGTTTTGTGCTTATTAAACCCATATGCTTTCCTTCCTTCCGGATTTGCTTAGGGGGCTTGTTACTTTTCTCTGTGGTTATCTTAGAGTATATTCTTGTCTGTACATTTTTAGAATAGTGCATACTGTGAAGACATTGTCCTGTTTTCCTCTCCATTTTAAAGTTTGTACCTAGAAGTTGTATTCCCTCTGATAGGTTAGTTGCTGTTGTTGTGTGCTGATTGACTTCCTTGGTTTTTAGAATACACTGTTTTATGGTCTTATTTTGAGTTTCTATTTCTGATTTTGTTTTAGTGTTGATGCCACATATCCTAGTTTTATTGATCTCTGTTGTGGGTTCTCTATTGGAAGAATTCTTTTAGCATTTCTTGTAAGGTTGGTCTGGTTTTTATAAAATTCCTTAATTTCTGAGAATGCTTTGATTTTGCCTTGATATTTGATAGATAATTTGGCTGGATATAAGATTCTTGGTTGGAAGTTCTTTTCCTTCAGTGTTTTATATATGCCGTTCCATTGCCTTCTTGCCTGCATGGTTTCTGCTGAGTAATCGGAGCTCAGCCTAACTGCTTGATTATTATAAATAATATTTCTTTTGTCCCAGGAAGCTCTCAAAATTTTTTCTTTGTCTTTGGTTTTGGAGAGTTTGATTATAATATGCCTCAGTGTTTTTCTCTTGGGATATATTTTGTGTGGGGTTCTATGAACTTCTTGGACATACATCTTTTCTTCTTTCATGATATGGGGTAAGTTTTCTGTTAGCAGGTCTTCCACAATTTTCTCGGTGGATTTTTTCACCTCTTCTTGTTCTGGAATTCCAATTGGTTTTTTTTTTTCATGTCTTCCCATATTATTCTTAGGTTCTCTTTATTTCTCTTAAATCTTTGTTCTGATTTTTCTTCATATAGGCTAGTGTCCAGGGATTTGTCTTCTAGTTGGGATATGTGTTCTTCAGCCAGTTCTAACCTACTCTTTTGTGCTTCTACTGTGTTGTGTAATTCTGTAATTTTGGTATTCATCTTCTGGATTTCTAACTGCTGTTTTTTGTATGAGTTCTGATTGTGCATTAATCTTATTATTTTGTCCTTGAATGATTTTTCCGAGTTCTTCTAGGGAACTATGTTCTCCTTGTTTCTGTTTGGGGTTTCCTTAGGCTCTTGTAAAGCTCTATAAACATATCTTCTAAATTCCTTCTCAGATAATTCTATTGTCTCCTCTTCCTTTGAGACCTTTGTTTGTGGTTTTGTTTCTAATGCCTTGTCCTGTTTTTTTGTTTGATTTGAAGTTGCTTGTTGTTTCCTAGACATTTTGAGGTTGTCTTTAACTGCTCGTTATGTATTGATTTGTTTTATCTTGGTTTTATGGTTTAATATTTTGAAAAGGTGAAGGGGTGTATTTTATTTTATTTATTTTTTAGTTATTAATTCAGGTACATTAGGTTGCTCTGCAGTTTTCTTTGTGATGGTGGAATCACTGTGTGGAATGTGGATATGGGTTTCTGTTTGTCCTAAAGAGGGTTTAGAGTTCGAACCAGGAGGTTTTATGGTGGCTGAATGTAGTTTCTTCCACTGGATGAGTGAAGTTATTGGCGGAGAAGGTGGAAGCGGAAGACGGAAAGCTTGCTGTTGCTATGGGTGGTTTCTAGGGCCTTGAGTGGGCTGCTACTGACGACGTTGTACTATTATTTACAGGCCCGCAGTTCAATTTCAGCAAAGACTCCAGTTGTTAGGGGGTCGCCACTTTCTGCCAGGCTCAGACACGTGCAGAAAACCCACTCCTAAGGCCCCTCAGTGCCAAAAACCCAACCCACGACAACTTCCTGGCTCCACGATCTGCCGTGGGGGTTTCTCTCTCTGGCCCCTGGTGCCGCCCAACCCACCCAGACCACGATCTGCTCTGGAGTTTCTCTATGAGTCTGCCCACCCGTGGCATCAAAGATCCACTAGGTTTCAGCGGCACTGGAGTCAAGAGAGTGCCTGCTAGTAATCTGTTGTCCTAACATTACTGATAAAGTCAAGCACAGACCTCTCAGTGCCACTAAGCTGACCCAAGCCTAGTCAGTGACCCACTGTGGAGGGAGCAGGCCTGCCCTCCTGGAAATCTGGATCAATATATGGAAGCAGCAGTCAAGAAATCAGGTGACTTATCAAGTAGACACACACCCTGGAGAGAACAATCATGGGAGAAGGAAGAGCTGCTTATACACAGGGAGACAGCTCAGGGCGCAGGAGAGTATGGAGGGATGGTCACTGGGAAGAGGTAACTATGGAGAGGAAGTGGGAGGGGAGCTGTTACATTGTAAACTGTGGTCAATTACATGAGACAAAGTATATGTGAACTGCTGTATGGAAAGTGAATTTTCTCTGTAAATCTTCACCCAAATCACAATAAATAAAATAAAATTTTAAAAAAATAAGAAGAAGAAGAAGAAATCAGGTGACTTAAAAAGAGAGTAGGTTTGCTGGTCTGATAGAGCCTGGTAGAATCCCTGAGACCATGACCCCTAGCTGCCCTTCAGGTCTGGAATAGAACCCACTCCTGTGATTTCCAGCCAAACAAAAGACAGGCATATGAGCTGAACATTTACATTAGGTAGATAAACTCCTTGGAGAGATAAATCATGGGAGAATAGAAGGGCTGTGCATGCACAGGGAGACAGCTCAGGGGGCAGGAGTGCATGGGATGGAAGGACACAGGGAAGAGGTAGCTATGAGGAGGAAGTGGGAGGGGAGCTGTTGCACTGTGGGAAATTGCAGTCAATGTCATGAGACAAAGTGTATGTAAGCTGTTGTATGGAAAGTAAATTTGCTCTGTAAACTTTCACCCAAATCACAGTAAAAAATTTAAAAAAAGAAAAGAAATCAGGTGACTTATTGCACTGGGAAAATCTGCTGCAAAAGACCTCTTTCAAGTGCTGAAGAGCAAAGATGTCTCTTTGAAGACTAAGGTATGCCTAACCCAAGCCATGGTCCTTTCAGTCACCTCATATGCATGTGAAAGCTGGACAATGATAAGGAAGACCAATGAAGAGTTGATGCTTTTGAGCTGTGGTGTTGGCGAAGAATACTGAAAGTACCATCAACTTTCAGAAGAATGAACAAATCTGTCCTTGAAGAAGTGCAGGCGGAATGCTCCTTGAAAGTGAGAATGACCAGACTTCATCTCACCTACTTTGGTCATGTTGTCAGAAGGGACCATTCTCTGGAGAAAGAGATCATGCTTGGTAAAGTGAAGGTCAGCAAAAAATGGGAAGACCCTCATCAAGATGGATTGACACAGTGGCTGCAACAAAGGGCTCAGGTATAGCAAGGATTGTGAGACTGGGCAGTGTTTTGTTCTGTTGTACAAGGGGTCACTATAAGTCGAAGCCAACTCAACAGCACCTAACAACAACAACTCTACTTATAGATGCACTTGTGATTAGAAGTAGCCAATATTAAGAGAAGATTATTGGATTTGTCCAGGTGTTAAACACTGTGCTAAGCATGTGACTTTAGGTGATATGCCAATTAATTCTAAGAAAATAAAATCCTCACTTGTATCTGTAATTTTCCAAACCTGTTTTAACTAACCCAACTTATGATTAGAATAAGCTGATGTTAAAGACAAGGTTATATCTTTTCTATATCAAAACACTTTTTCTCCTAGTCCTTCAACAAACTCTTTGCTTTTATATTTCAACAGAATTCACCATCATAATGTTAAAGTAACTCAACAAAAGCTGCAGATGTCTAGATGGCAAGAAATATATGATTATAGTGGTCAGCCAAAATCCTGTCACCTAGAGCCATCCTGACAAAGGAAGTCAACCCTGACAGAGGTGGTCAACCAAGACACTGGCACCTGAAACTCTGTAAATATTAACCAGTCAAAAATACTTCAACTGTATCCCCTTGGGTCTTTGCCTTTATCAACCTCTGTAATTCTATAGCTCCTTAGAGCATTTTTGTTCAGTGTTTCTTGACTGTGTTTCTCCATTCTGTAAAATGCTCTTTTGTTACAATAAACTGTTTTCACTTTAAACAGACTTGTACTTTTTTCACTACAACATAACTTATAGCTTCCTGAAAACACCAATGCACAATACAGGTCTAATGTCATTTATTCACTCAGCTTTTGTTTCTCCTTTCTCTTGTGATATTTTGCAAATGTTAAGAGTAAACCAGGAGCTCTGTAGCATAGTGCCTAAGGCACTTGACCACTAACCAGGAGGCTGGCAGTTCAAACTCACCAGCCACTCCTCAGAAGGAAAGTTGGGCAATCTATTTCCATAGTGATACCGCCTTGGAAGCCCAAGGAGGGGTCACTATGAGTTGGGTCCAACTTGACGGCACATAACAACAAGAAGAGTAAACCAGTGAGATGAACAGTGACTGGGGTCTTAAAAGCTTGCAAGCATCCATCTAAGATGCAACAAGTGGTCGCTCCTTATCCAGAACAAAGAAGGATGAAGAAAACCAAAGACATATGGAAATCATTAGTCCGAGGGACTAGTAAAGCATGCAAACCTCAGTCTACATACTCCTGAGACCAGAAGACCTAGCTGGTGCCCAGCTACCATTTTTGTCAATCAGTAGGAAAGGGATAAAAATAGGAGATCCTGGATAGAGTCGGAGAAAAATGTGCAACAAAACTCAAAATCATAAAAATGACCAGGCTTGTGGGTCTGACAGAGACTGGTGAAACCCCCAAGACTATGGCCCCTAGTCACCCTTCAGGCTGGAGTTGAACTCACTCCTGTGGCTCTCAGCCAAACCATAGACAAGCATATAAGGTGAACATTTACAACAGGTAGGTACGCTCCTTAGAATGATCAACCATGGGAGATCAGGACAGTATTTGTACAGAGAGCTCAGAAGGCAGGAATGCACAGGGAAAAAGGACATAGGGAAAAGGTAATCACAGGGAGGAAGTGGGAAGAGAGCTATTGCATTGTGGGGATTGCAATCAATGTCATGAAATAAAATGTATATGAACTATTGTACAGAAAATGAATTTGTTCTGTAAACTTTCACCCAAATCACAATTAAAAAAAAAAAAAAGAGTAAAGCAGTGAGCTTGTAACATGCCTTGGGTAGGCAATAGCAGTCACTTGTACTGACTTATTTGCTAGAAGTAGAAAGAGTCTCTTACAAGGGCAGGAGGCTAGAGCCTTTCAAGCTGTCAAAGCACTGAGTGGAGATGTCAGGAGTGAGACTTCCAAATGTCAACATTTCATCTAGCTATGGCTAAAGATACTGAAAAGATATGAGATTTAGTCTGAAGAAGTTAATGTAAATAAAACAGGATGTCCAGCATTTATTTTGTGTAGCTTCACATGGCAAGGAGTTCTGGTGGCGTAGTTCCTAAGGCATTTGACTGCTAATAAGAAGGCTGGTGGTTCAACTCACCAGCTACTCCTTGGAAGGAAGATTGGGTAATCTATTTCTGTAGAGATACAGCCTTGGAAACCCAAGGAGGGGTTGCCATGAGTTGGATCCAATTCAATGGCAGTGAGTTTGGTGGGTTTGTTTTTTTTTGGGGGGGGGAGGGGGATCACATGGCAGGAATAAAATCAATGGATAGTAGCTTTTGCCTCAAAAATGAGATAAGAGGAAATAGTTCATTTTGAAAAGAGGTTGTTTAAAAAGAGGCTGAATGGCTATTTGAAAAAAAAAATAAATAACTGTTATCTGCTGGTGAAGAAAGAAATTATTTCATCTTCATTAAGATTATATTTTTCTGCTTTTTGTTTTAAACATGACTGAAGTACTTCAGTAATTATCTCTTTCTCTCACTCTCTAAGTGAACTCTTTAAGCCAAGAACTAGGCCTTAATCATCTTTGTATTCACAGATGTATTACTGGAACATAGGAAGCTCACAGTGAATGTTAACTATAAGTAACAAAATATTGTACAAGAGATTCTTAAAAGGTTGTGATTCTATGAACCAAGAACAAAATAAAATAAAACTATATTTTAATTTAAGTTGTATCTTGAAACTCAGAATAAGTACTATTATTGGAGTGAATTGTTATTCATTCAAGAACTGCTATTCTTCTATTTTACTTTTTTAATTTCTTCAAATTCCTATTTTCCTTCTCCATTATCCAGGTAACTGACAGAACCTTAACAATGACTATAACAACAATAATAATATCTATTTACTCCATAGAGTGCTCTACATTATACTACAAAATACTTTCATCTATATATCCTATACTATCTTAAGAAAAGTTCTATTAGTGGACAGGAGCTCTGGTGGTATAGTGGTTAAGGCATTTGGCTGCTAAGCAAAAAGTCAGTGATTCAAACCCATAAGCCACTCCATGGAAGAAAGATGGAGCAGTCTGCTTCCACAAAGGAAATCCAATGGAGGTCGCTATGAGTCAGAATCAACTTGAAGGCACTAAGAATATTAGGTAGACATGAGAATTTTTATATTGAAAAGGAGGCAAAGTACAGAAATGAAGGTTCTATATCTTCAGCTTGAGCCTAAGTTTGTCCCTGGCTTTGCGACCTTGGCAAGTTTATCTCAGAAATCTCATTTCCTTTTATAAAAATGGCATGGTGGGAGCATCTGACCTCCTCTGACATCAGGAGGTGGGAGAATCATTATCAGCATCAGCCCAAGGATGACTGCTACGAGGTAGAGGTCAGACATACCTCTTAAGAACTCACATACAATATTCAAAATTATGGGATTTATTAGGGATGTAACAGGTTATAAGGCAGTATATCAGCAAGGACTCATGATACAGCTCTTCAGTCAGGACAGCTACTTGGCTAAGTTCACAGGCAGGCCTCTCTCCAGACCTTGGCCCCTCAGTCTCTCAGGCTTCTTGGGCTGGTTCTAGAGACTCTGTCCTGCTTGAGTAAGTATTACAAAGCTCTTTAACCAGTAAGTGCCCATAATTGCTTTTTTTCTGCCAGTAAGCTGTGGCCCAAAGGAGTTCAGCTCTCTTAATTCTGTAGGTTGGCAAGCCTAGCTCTGGCAACATGTACCCAGAGGCACCCTACTCCACCAGTAAGCCTCAGGTTGAAGGCGCTTAGCTCTCTTGCTCCATGAGCCAGTGAGCCTAGCTCCACCAAGTGCCCAGAGGCATCTTACTCCACCAGAAAGTCTCCTGCCCAAAGGTGTGTAGCTTTCTCACTTTGTGAGTTGGGAAGCTCACCACACCATCTCCTGCTAGTCTCTGGTTCTGTTGCCTCTGCTTGCACCATTTTCTGCTGTTGCATCTCACTGCCTCTCTCCATCTCCAGAATTATAGCTCTGTCTCCTGGGTCTAGGAAGTTCTCAGAGATCCAGGGTCCAAAGGATGCATTCCACTCCTAGCTCTTCTTTCTTGGTGATTCTGAGGTCGCCCCTATGGTCTGGGAATGGTCTGGGATTGGCTCCCCTTTAAGCCTCGTGGTATGGCAAAACTAATCCCCTTGTTAGGGTTGTATAAACCTTATTTGCAGGTCCTATCCCCCATAAAAGGAGCTCTGGTGGTGTAGTGGTTAAAGCACTTGGCTGCTAAGCAAAAGGCTGATGTTTGAAACTACCAGCTGCTCTGCAGAAGAAAGACAAGGCAGCCTGCTTCCATAAGATTTATAGCCTTGGAAAGCCAAAGGGGGTCACTATGAGTCAGAATCGACTTGATGGCAGTGAGTTTGGTTTTTGAGGTCACCCATAAGTGTGCCATGTACCTTATTTGTATTATCAGCAAGCTGTCCAATCTTGTTGATAGGCTACAAGCACTGCATTTATGCAGTCCCACCCAGTCATTTGGTGGGGAGTTACAAGAAAGGCCATAAAAAGGAATCCACATTGCACTCTTGGAGAGAGCAGGCATAGGAGAATAGAGGGGCTATGCGTGAGCAGGGAAATAGCTGGGGGGGGGGGGTGCGACAGGAGTGCATGGAGGGAGGGACGCAGGAGGAGGCTGTGGGGAGGAAGTGGGAAGGGAGCTATTTCATTGTGGTAGATTGTAGTCAAAGTCATGAGACAGGGTGTGTGTGAACTGTTGTATGGAAGATGAATTTGCTCTGTGAACTTCCACCCAAATCACAATTAAAAAAAAAAAAAAAAGGAATCCACTGCACATTGCACTGTACCTTTAAAACCAAAACTAAAAACAAAAACTATTGTTATTGAGTCGATTCCAACTCATAGCGGCCCCATAAGACAGAGTAGAATTGCCTCACAGGGTTTCCAAGGCTGTAATTGTTTTGGAAACAAACTGCCACATCTTTTTGCTGTGGCAGTGTTGATGAGTTCGAACTGCAGATCTTAGTTAGCAGCCAAGAGCTTAACTACTTTGCCACCATGCCTCCTGAAGTTTCCTTTAAACTACAAAAATTTAAGATTAATACATGCACTAAATAAGGGGAAAAGTGGGCAAATCTCATCTTTGTAGCCAGTTGTGTGGTAAGGATCAGCCTGAATCCAATTCCCAAAATGTGGAGAATGATCTAGTCCTCACCCTCCCACTTTTCCATCCTCATCACCAGATACCCAAGTGGCACTCTCCAACTCTCATCACTTGGAGTTGGATCACAGCTCACAAGTTAGATAGATACCACCATTCAGAACAGCAGCTTACATAGCCCTTTTCTGACCCTAGTCTCCTGGAGCTAGATCAGAGTTCATAAATTAAAAGGATATAGTCCTTCAGACTGCCAATTAGGCACATGCCAGCCTCAAGTTTATGGAGACTACATGATACCCTAACCTTCTGCCCTGCTAGCAACAGATTCAGGACTTGTTTCCCACCACCCCTAGGATTCTAGCTATAATAAGCTTGGGAATTTACATGACATCCTTACACGAGTTGGCTCTTACTACCCCTTTGGGTTTGACAATTAGCTGGAATGAGTCACAGAATGTAATGAAGAATATACCATACTTCTTGTTGTGTGCTGTCCAGTCAATTCCTGCCCATAGTGACCCCATATGACAGAGTAGAACTGCCCTGTAGACTTTCCTAGGCTGTAATTGCTATGGGAGCAGATTGCCAGGTCTTTTCTCCTGCAGAACTCCTGGTGGGTTTGAACCACTGACCTTTCAGTTAGCAGCCAAGTACTTAACCACTGTACCACCAGAGCCCTTTATACCACACATACAACTACAGATTTATTATACTCAAATGAAGAGACACAAGGACAAGGTCTGGGTGGGGTCACAGCATAAAGCTTCCATGTCCCTAGAAAGCATGCTACCCTCTCAAGTACAAATGTTTCCACCAACCAGGAAGCTCCTTTGAGCCTTAGGGTTCTAGGCTCTTATCAGCTTCCTCATGTGGCCATGATATATTATATCATGCCTCCTAAGGCTAGTCAACATCAGGCTCCCAAGTGGTTCCCATTGGTCTAGTCATCTCCCATTCATTAGCCTCATGATATCCTGCTCTATTGTGGTCTAGCTCTCAGGAAACCAGAACAAAGGCCAAATTGCTTTCTGCAGTACACAGTACTTCATATGCGTACCATGAGTATTAAATAAGAAAATATATGTGACTGATTCTTGCCATCACAAGCACTTGACTGTACTTTTCTAGCATTTGGCAGGGTAGATTACTTGAAAATCCTTTCTCTATAAAAAATCTAGAAATATTTTATAAAATATAACAAATATTCTTTAAAATACATAGCTGAGCCTATATGACCATGAGACCAGAAGAACTAGATGGTGCCTGGCTACCACTGTCAACCACTTGGAAAGGGATCGGCACAGGAGATCCTGGATAGAGAAGGAGAACAATGTAGAACAAAAGTCAAAATCATAATAAAGACCATGTTTACTGGTCTGATAGAGCCTGGTGAGATTCCCAAGACTATGGCCCCTAGTCACCCTTCAGATCTAGAACTGAATTCACTCACTCCTGTGGCTTCCAGCCAAACAACAAACAGGCATATACAGTGAACATTTACATCTGGTAGATACATTCCTTAGAATGATGAATCATGGGAGAACAGAAGGGCAGTATTTGCAGAGGGAGATAGCTCAGGGGGCAGGAATGCATAGGAAAGAAGGACACAGGGAAGAGGTAACTACATATAGGGAGGAAGTAGAAAGAAGCTGTTATACTGTGAAGAATTGTAGTCAATGTCATGAAACAAAATGTATATGAACTGCTGTATAGAAAATGAATTTGTTCTGTAAACTTTCACCCAAATCACAATATAAATAAATACATTGCTAAGATAGTAAAAGAAATAGCCAGGCCAAAATTAAAGTGTACTGAAAACCCAAATGAAAAGCATACTCTGACAATGCAGCTGGCAAATGGAAAACCAAAGGCTTGGGTTATAATAGCCCACAGGGTACAGAAGACAAGGTCTTGGCCCCTCCCAACGTGAAAAAGTGGCACTGAGACCCCCACACATGCCAAGGTCCTTGAAGGAATGAATATACATAAAATAAAATGTTGTTGTTGTTGTTATTTGCCATCAAGTCGGCCCTGACTCATAGCGACCCCTCCTTGGGTTTTCGAGGCAGTATCACTACGGAAGTAGGATTGCCCAACCTTCCTTCCGAGGAGTGGCTGGTGGGTTTGAACCGCCAGCCTTCTGATTAGCAGTCAAGTGCCTTAGGCACTATGCTACCAGAGCTCCTATAAAATAAAATGTAGAGCAGGGAAATACAGATATAGATACAGCTACCAAACCTAAAAACCAAAACCAAACTCATTGCCATTGAGTCGATTCTGACTCACAGCAACCTCCACTGGGTTTTCAGGGGAGTAAATCTTTACGAAATAGATTATTCCATCTTCCTTCCATGGAGCAGCTGGTGGGTAGTGGCTGGTGGGTTTGAACTGCCAACCTTCTGGTTAACAGTCAAATGCCTTAGGCACTACACCACCAGAGACTCCTTTGCTACCAAACTTAGGAGACAAAAATTAAATTTGCTAATTTTGGTCTCACTCAAACTCATTGTTGTTGAGCTGTTTCCAACTCATACCAACCCTTCATTAGGTTTCCAAGGCGACATCTCTACAGAAGTAGATTACCCAATCTTCCTTCCAAGAAGTGGCTAGTGGGTTTGAACCACCAACCTTTTGGTTAGCAGTCAAATGCCTTAGGCACACAGTAAGTCAACATCCTTTCCTGGCTTTTAGGCAGGTCAACAGCCTAAGTATGAGTCACTCAACATCCACTATATATTCTATGAAATAGGATGTTATAAGATTTGGATATTGTGCAAATACCATACCATATACAGGCAGCCCCCGTACAATCAGTAGTTCAATCCCCATAAAGCCTATTACATTGAAACTTTATAGGAGCATGACAGACAAAGCCTAAGAGCTGTATCCATTTGATACAGGAGGCTAGCCTTGGCCGATGCCAGGTTCAGGCTGTGCTAGCGGTGGGATTAGGACTCTGCGCACATCTGGGTGCAATTAGAGCATTTAGGGGGTGCAGGGAGGTGAGTGCAGAGACTGGGTGTGCAGGTGCCAGGAGCAAGGCTGGCAGTGGCAACACTAGATGCTGTTGCCCTGTTGGTATAGTCGCTTCCTGGTCACATGCAGCTGCTCCACTGCTGCCCAGAACCAGGAGCCCACAAGTGTCCCTGGCCTAGCTGGTACCACCAGTGCCCACAGCAAGAGCAGAGGAGCCACAGGAGGTGCTGCCTTGTATCTGGGAGTGAAAGGCTGTATGGCTACTGGGCGGCTGAAAAAAGCCAGCAGAAGAGGAAGGAGGAGGCAGAGAAAGAGGCACTGTAGGGCTTGAGATGTGCCCTGGAGCCCCATTGCTCATTTACTCTGGGGGCCTGGGGTCTTTAAAACCATTAGGGGAAAATATTAAACAAAAGGAGATCTGCTTTCCTGTTAAAAAAAAAAAAAAAAAAACACCTCAGGGGACCACAGATGTATATGTAGTTGGATGGTGCCCAAATGGGTGTTTAATGACGCACACCTGTATATCTAACATCTCTGACTTCCGCAAGAAGATCAGAGAACATCATTGGCCGATGCTTCTGCTCCCAATTACTTCAGTGATTCATTACAACTCCACTCCCAGGGTTCTCTTTTAAATCACTCACAAACCAAAAACATATAAATTAGCAAAGAGTTGGGATGTCCTTTGTTAGGGAGAACAAGTAGTTGGCAGCAAAGAAAAAACAAAGCAAGCCAAATAAAATAGATAAAATGAGAATCCACAAATCAGATTATGAAACAATATTCTGCTGACATTCAAATAAAGTAAACCCATGGCAACAATTTAACTGTTACCTGTTTGCCTGCACTCCCAGGTTTCTCTTGTTTGGAGCAGGACAGAACTTTTCATTTTCCTGTGTATTTAGAGCTTTACACTGAAGCAATATTATTTACTACTTACTTGGGCTTGTTTGCATACTTTAAAAGGCTGAAGTGTTTCTTGGTAGAAAAGTTGATGATAAGCCTGTAGATCAAACCAAAAGTACACACTGTTCTTCCACAACTGCAGATGGAAAAATACATAAATTATTACCATCCAATTATTAAAGATCCACAAAGCTCTGATTTCAAAACAGTAATTATTTAGCTTTCTGGTGTTAGCATAAATCAGGTTCAAATGAAGATGGTTTTACTCTTCTATCACAAGCAGACAGTAGTACAAAATATTTATTGGTATTGTCTCTAGAACATTATTTTTTGCATATATGCCTTTCACATAATTGGATTAAAATAGTAAGTATTCTAGTTAACAGTTAAAGAGTAACCACATATTATATGGGGTATCCAACCAAAATCTGAAGGTATTTTGATACAGATGGGCAAATGTGCATCATACTAGAACCAAGCACTGTACTTATAATTGAACCAGTTAAATACTTTTCATCTGAGGAAAATGAAAACTATGCTTGTGATTTAAAAAAACATACTGGACTGAGTGAAATAAGTCAATCACAAAAGGACAAATATTGTATTGGTCTGTTATTGTAAAAGTCAAGGAAAGGTTTATCTATGGAATGAAATTTTCTTTGTTGGTTCTTTGTTTGTTGGGTGGGAGGGGAGGGGAGGGAACACTGTTAGATAGACAGAGATAAGTACTGATTTGGGTGAAGAGAAGGGCAATGTACCAAATGTGAGTAATCAATATGGTAGCACTGAGGAAGAGAAAGACATATAGAGGTACATGGGAGATACAGACAACAAAGATGAACCCTTTTGCACATACAGTACTGCATTGTCAGTGAAGGCAAACATGGGTATACG
>NW_006921608.1:12995554-12997052 GCF_000298275.1 Orycteropus afer afer | reverse complement strand
AAAAAAAAAAAAAATTAAAAAACATACTAGAAAGAGGTTTGCAACTACTTAGCAGTTGTTCAAATTACTAAAAATTAAAGGACTGATAAAAATCAACTCCCAATTTAAATACAGTAATTAATAACTTAGGGCACTGAAACAAAGTTATATGAAAACATTGTTAGTAATATAACTCAATCTTTGTCTATCTATATTTTAATTATAATTGATATGTTTACATTTTTACTATATACTAAGTACGATATTTCTTACCAGAGGAAATGGGAATTTTAACATGAAAAATAATTATTTAAGCAGTGAGAACATTTCTATTTCACTTATTTTCAACCAAAGTAAAATTATAGAATTGGATTTTTAAATAATTATTTTCTACCTTGTTCCCTGAATGCTCACAGAATTTAGTAAAGAAAAATCCAGCTCTATTTTCTACATACAAAGACTGCAACAAATTTTCCATGTCAAATCCTCCCAAGGCACCAACATCTGAAGTGGTTTTAACCTAGATAACAAAACAGAAGTCCGTTATCCACTCAGATACAATGTTTTGTTTTTTTTTGGAGGGGTGTGCATTGTACAACAGGATTTCATAAATTCTGCCAGGCTGTCATTTTCCCCACTGGACTATTTTGTACCATATATGTAATTAATGCCATATGTTTGCATCTGACTGTCATACAAGATTCATTTATAGAGCCAGCTAGAGCAGTAGTATTCATTCCATCATAAACCCATCGAACTTCAAACTCAATCTTCCAGTGACTCCCCAACCTCAATTATTTTCATGTTTCAGGCATGATGATACCATTTTAGGAGACCTCCAAATCTCTGTTGGTGGCCACTTTCCTACATATTTACTGTTGTTTTAGCCTTGAGGTACTGCTAATATAGCTCCAAGAGGTTTATAAAAAGAACTATCTTCAAGGCCTCATAGTGCTGCTCATTAACTATCCTGAGGGAGCCACTCTTTGGACAGTCTCCCACACACAGGTCATGGCCTATAGAGTGTAAATTGTAGTATAAGTTCTCATAAAAAATTTGCTGTTTAGGGGATTTTCAGCCAACAACGCTGACAACTCTAATGCCATTCTTGAAACGGAGAATGCTGGCTCTTTCTCTGACCACAAGAGTGACTTCAGAATACTAAAGGGTATCTACTATTCACATGAACTCTTTCCTATTTGTTTTGTGGAACTCAGACAACTTCTCTGTAATTTAAGGTAACTTTAGGGTCTAAGTAAGATTCTTGCTTTCTCTGTCATAGTCTCTCTCTCTCTGCCTTTTTTTTTTTTCTAATTTTTATTGTGATTTGGGTGAACATTTACAGAGCAAATTCACTTTCCATACAGCTGCTCACATACACTTTATCTCATGACATTGATGGCAATTTCCCACAATGCAACAGCTCCCCTCTCACTTCTTCCCCATAGTTACCTCTTCCCTGTGTCCTTCCCTCCCATGCACTCCTGCCACCACCCCCCCCAGCTGTCTCCCTGTGCAT
>NW_006921608.1:12994512-12995192 GCF_000298275.1 Orycteropus afer afer | reverse complement strand
AATGATTTTGAGTTTTTTTTCCACATTGTTCTCCCATTCTATCCAGATCTCCCACAGAGATCTCCCTCCAAGTGGTTGACAGTGGTAGCCAGGCACAATCTAGTTCTTCTAGTCTCATAGTCATATAGGCTGAGGATCACATGGTATACCACTCCCTCGGAATAAATGTTTCCATGAGTCTTTGGTTTTCTTCATTCTGCTTTTCTCTGGAAGAGGAGAGACCCATCGTTGCATCTAGATAGTTGCTTGCAAACTCTTAAGATCCCAGTTGCTACTGGGACTTGGCCTATAGAGTGTACCAAAGTAGCATCTGGAACAATGTTTTTGTATAGTATGTTATACCAATTGAGTTTGATGTCCCCTGCGAACATGTCCCAAGCCCACAGGTCCAACTACTCACTCCCTCTGGGTAGCTGGCTATGGCTAAGAAGTGACTACAACCTTGTTCCTTGTCAGCTATGCTATATACCTGGGGATTCTTATAGGACATACAAATACACTTGTAGAAATATTGTCTGCCAATCCCATACATGGTGTTGGGCACACTCCCCCCTGCAAAGACATACCTAATCATTCAGCCTGTCCACCCATCTATCTACCTATATATCCACGTTTGTCTTCACTGACAACACAATAATATATGTGCAAAAGGGTTCACCTTTGTTGCCTGTACCTCCCAT
>NW_006921608.1:12970466-12970889 GCF_000298275.1 Orycteropus afer afer | reverse complement strand
CCTGGTAGGGGAAGATTAAGAATAATAATAAAAAGGACAAAAAGCATTAATAATATTATTTGTTTTGAAATGGACAAATACAAGCAAACTAATCACTGGGAAAAAGAAAGCAAAAAAGAATAGAAAAAATTGGTGGATGACCGAGTAGGGCACCCAGGCTCCGTCTGAGCACACAGATTGTGATGGAGTTTCTGTGGGCCCAGAAGGTAGGTGGGAGTGGGGATGACCACACCTCCGTTCACCAAGCAGGTATAGGGTGTAGGAACAAGAAGAATGTTGTACCTTTTCAGTCTTGCAGGCCCCGAGTGTCCTTGGGGTTGCTAGAAAGCAGAACGTATTCTTAAGTCCCAGAAATCTGCAAGAGCTCTGTCTCTTTAAATATCCAAAATAGTCAAGCCACTTTTTAAACCTTCAAAATGGCGG
>NW_006921608.1:12960182-12968237 GCF_000298275.1 Orycteropus afer afer | reverse complement strand
GTCACTTTAAATATCCAAAATGGCCACCACTTGTAAACATTCAAAATGGCTGCACCCTTGGTCACTTTAAATACCCAAAATGGCTGCCATGTGTAAACAATCAAAATGTCTGCGTCCTCCAGACAGCAGAAAGTCCACAGCTCAGGTTGTCTCCCTCCTTGCTGTTGCCCTTCCTAGTCATAGGCCACCAGAGCAGTTGTCCCTGTAGCCATTGCTGACTGGGACTGATCTTTAGGTCAATTCTCAGGTCCCAACACCACTTGGAAATATTCCAGCTGTCAGAGTAGTTGACAGTCCGCAGTTCCAACCTTCTCTGTACTCACTGTTTTCATTCAGGTTTTTCCACTAGTTGGTGCCTAATCCACATCTGTATAGTTCCTTTCAAAGCTCAGGGTTCCAGGATTATCTTCTGTATCTCTGTCAGTTGGTTTTTCTTTTCTTTGTTGAAGAAGGTCTGTGTCACTTGTCTGCCTATTCCTCCATCTTACTGGAAGTCCCTTTCACCATACTTATTCAATTTGTATGCTGAGCAAATAATCCAAGAAGCTGGATAATATGAAGAAGAATGTGGCATCAGGATTAGAGGAAGAATCATTAACAACCTGTGATAGGCAGATGACACAACTTTGCTTGTGGAAAGTGAGGATGACATGAAGCACTTACTGAAGACTACAGTCTGCAGTATGGATGACACCTCAATATAAATAAAACAAAAATCCCCACAACTA
Source organism: Orycteropus afer afer (assembly GCF_000298275.1). Taxonomy (NCBI): domain Eukaryota; kingdom Metazoa; phylum Chordata; class Mammalia; order Tubulidentata; family Orycteropodidae; genus Orycteropus; species Orycteropus afer. The sequence goes on along the minus strand of NW_006921608.1, from coordinate 12,967,509 downwards.
ATCCAATAACCAGCTTCACGATGGATGGAGAAAAGACTGAAATTGTCAAGGAACTTCATATTACTTGGTTCTATAATCAACATCAATGGAAGCAGCAGTCAGGGCATCGGACAACGTATTGCATTGGGCAAATCTGCTGCAAAAGACCTCTTTCAAGTGATGAAGAGCAAAGATGGCTCCTTGAAGACTAAGGTGCACCTAACCCAAGCCATGGTATTTTTAATTGCCTCTTATGTATGTGAGAGTTGGACAACGAATAAGGAATACTGAAGAAGAGTTGATGTTTTTGAGTTGTGGTGTTTGAGAAGAATGCTAAGAGTACCATGACTGCTAAAAGGACTAACAAATCTGTTGCAGCCAGGATGCTCATTGGAAGTAATGGCCAGACTTCGTCTCACCTACTTTGGTCATGTTGTTAGAAGGAACCATTCCCTGCAGAAGGATATCATGCTCGGTAAAGTGGAGGGTCAATGAAAAAGGGGAAGACCCTCAACGACATGGATTGACACAGTGGCTGCAACGATGGGCTCAGGTATAGCAAGGATCATGAGGCTGGCACAGGACTGGGCAGTGTTTCATTCTGCTGTACATAGGATTGAGAGTCAACTGGGTGGCACCTAACAACAACAACAATGTCCATTTGTGGTATTTCCGTTATAACAGTACTAGAGAATCAAGGCATCGTTTTAAAAGCCTTATCTGACTAGCCATGGTAAAGATTGAGCATATACTATATAATAACGTGGTAAACAGGCACTCTCATACATATTGATAAAAACACAGATTGATACAACTTTTACAAAAGTCAATTTAGTAATATTTAGAAAAATGTTAAAAGCAGAAGGACTTTGATACAGAAATTTTGCTTTTAGGAATTTATTGTTTAGTTATTGGTGTTAGTTTTTAGGAGTCAGCTCCAATTAGTGGCGACTTCATATATAACAGAAAAAAGCTCTGCCCAGTCCTGTACCCTTTCATGACCATGACTATGTTTGAGTCTGGTGTTTCAGTGACTGTGTCAGTTGATGTCATCAAGGGTCTCTTCCTTATCTCACTGACCCTCCACTTGACCAACTATGATGTCCAGCAATTTGCCTTTCCTGATGTGTTCAAAGTAAGCTGAAGTTTCATCATCCTTCCTTCTAAGGAACATTCTAGTTGTATTTCTTCTAAGACAGATTTGTTCATTCTTTTGCAGTTTGTGTTATATTCAACATTCTTTCCTAACACCACAATTTAAATCCATCAATTCTTCTGTCTTCTTTCTTCACTGCCCAGCTTTTGCATGTATATACGGCAACTGAAAAGATCGTGGCTTGGTTCAGACACACCTTAGCCATCTTCTTTGTTTTAAAGATGTCTTTTGCAGCAGATCTGCCCAATACAATAGTTAGTTTGATTTCTTGATTGCTGCTTCAATGGATGTTTATTGTTGGTCCAAATAGAATAAAATCTTTGATACTTTGATTTTTCTTCATTTATCATGATGTTTATTGGTCTAGTTGTGAAGATTTTCATTTTCCTCACATTCAAGTGTAATGCATACTGAATGCTATATAGACTTTGTCCTTTATCAGTAAGTGCTTCCAGTTGCAAGGCTGTATAATCTGCTTCTATGTACATACTAATATAAGGGAAATATAGCAAGTGTACAAGAATATCCATTGCTACACTGTTTGTAATAAAAAAATATTAGAAACAATTCCCATGTCTATCAGAGTACAAATACAAAGTCTGATATACAATGAAAGATAACTAGATATAAGAAGAGATAAGACCGTAAAAACAGGAATTAACAGAAAAAATAAACTGTGGTTTATTTACCACTATAGTATATTTACTGCTAAGAAAAACCTCTAAGATATATTATTAAGAAAACCAAAGGGCAAAGTTGTTGTTGTTGTTATTTGCCGTCGAGTCGGCCGAAGTTAGCATATAAAATCAAAAACCAAAACCACTGCCATCAAGTAAATTCTGACTCATAGGTCAGAGAAGAACTGCCCCCCCCCATAGTGTTTCCAAGGCTGTAAATCTTTATGGAAGCAGGCTATCATATCATTCTCCCATAGTAAGTATATAGTACACCACTATTTTTGAACTATGTGTGTATTTCTAAAATTTCTAAAATAAAATAATTAAATTTTAATGCTAAGTAGCAAAAAGCCTTTCTAGTTGTTCTCTAATGTATATGGAATAATGTTGAACAACCTTACTGTATTCTACACAAGCCATAGCCTCATCTACTTTGAGAACAGAAAAACTAGATGGTGCCCCCCTTCCACTATTGATCATTCTGCTCAGGGCTGCAATGGATGCTGATAGAATGGTAGAAAAATGTGGGACAGAACTAAAATTCTTAAAAAGTCCAGAAGTAGTGGGCTAGTTGAAACTAGAGGATACCCCAAGACTATTCTCTTGAAATAGTTTAGAACCTTGAATCAAAACATCCCAAGGCAATCTTTTAGATAACAGATTGACTCACCAAATAATAAATTTCACCCATGATTATTGTGCTCCTTTAAAAAACCATCTATATGAAACCAAAAGGTCAGCAATTAATTTTTTAAAAAATGAGAAGGTGAGAGATCAGGGAAACGAGATTACTAAAAATGGAACATTCAAAACACAAATAATGAGAATGTTCACACATTATGAGCAATATAACCAATGTCCCTGAATAATGTGTATAGAAATTGTTGAATGGAAACCTAATATTTTGCGTAAACTTTCACTGAAAACATAATAAATTATCATCAAAAAAGAAAACAAAACACCTTACTGTGACAAATTTAAAAATTCATAATATAACCCCATTTATCTTTTCAGTCTATCTCCTGTCTTCTCAATGTAATACCTTATACTCTACCCATATCAAACAATACATACTTTTCAAAACTCAATTTTCCTCTTGACTCATGCCTACACATTTTTTCATTTGTTTCATCATCTGAAAAATGCAGATAATGCCTTCTTCATGGGATTGGAATAAGAATTAACTTACATAATGCAAGCAAAGTATCCACCTTATGAAAGCTCAATAAATGCTACTTTTTCAAAAATGTTTTTATTGTGATTTAGGTGAAAGTCTACAGAGAAAATTCATTTTCCATATAGCAGTTCACGCATATGTTGTTTCATGACACTGCCTGTAATTCCCCACAATGTAACATCTCTCTTTCCACTTCCTCCCCAAAGTTACCTCTTCCCTGTGTCCTTCCCTCCCATGAACTAACACCTCCACCCCCAGCTATCTCCCTGTACAAACACTGTCCTTCTATTTTCCAGTGATTGATTACTCCAGGGAGTGTATCTACCTGATGTAAATATTCACCCCATATTCCTATCTATTGTGTGGCTGGAAGCCACAGGAGTGAGTTCAGCTCTAGACCTGAAGGGCACCTAGGGGCCATAGTCTCAGGGGTCTCACCAGGCTCTATCAGACCAGCAAACCTGGTTATATATATATATATATATATATATATATATATATATATATATAATTTAGTTTTGTTCTACATTGTTCTCCCACTGTATCCAGGATCTCCTGCACCAATCCCCCTCTGAATCTTTGACAGTGGCAGCCAGACACCATATAATTCTTCTGGTCTCATGGTCATAGAGGCTGAGGCTCACATGGTCTATTATTCCCTTCAATTAATTGCTTCCATGTGTCTTTGGTTTTCCCTGCTCTGGGTGAGGAGATTCCCATCACTGAATAACTGCTACTTTTGGAAATGGCATACAAAGTAATTTGGACCAAATATTCCATTGAGAACAACCAAATAAACTTAAACATATTTTGAAAAATATGCTTGAAAACATGTGAGTACTCAACAAAATATATAAAAGCCTTGTTCCACATCCTACATTGATGATTAGCAACTAGGGTCTTAAAAGCTTTCAAGCAGCCATCTAAGATGCAGCTAATGGTCTCCTAGCATCATAAGTGAAGAAAAGTGCAAAACAAACAAACAAAAACAAAAGGGCATTTGGAAGCAATCAGCCCTAGGACATGATGGTCCTTGAGACCAGAAGAACTAGATGTGCCCGGCTACCAATGCCAATCACTCAGGAAAGGACCAAATCTGGAGATCCTGGATAGAGTGGGAGGGAAAACGTGGAACAAAATCCAAAAACTCAATAATGACCAGAATTACTGATCAGATGGAGTCTGGTGAGACCCCCAATATTATGCTGCTGGAATACATTCTGGACCTGGAATAAAACTCACTCCCAGGGACTGGCTCTCAGCCCAATAGTTAACAAGATGTACATGCAGACCACTCAACTCAGGATGACACACCCACATACTCTATGGAAATACACCTCTTAGAGCAATAGACCATGGGGCACCAGAGGGGCAACATTCACATGGAGGAAATGCAGGACAAACAGGAGTGCATAACTATGAGATGCACAGCCGGAGGGTTACTGGGAAGGGAGGGAAGGAGACTGGGTTAGGGTTGGGCATGGTAAATGGGGAGTGAAACTAAATGTACACATAACAATGAATGTAAAACAAACTCAAAATTAAAAAAAGAAGAAAACATGTGAGTACTAATAATGTATTCAAGAATTATCAGGTCAAAATCAAGAGGACAAAATTTCATAGTAGTGATTATAACATTTGAAGCTGCTTTTCTGTGTGCTTGCTGATCTTGAAGAGCATCTAGCAAACTAAGCAGCATGTTTACGGAATCAAGGGCCCTGGTAAACCTCTCAAACTTTCAGTTGGGACCTCCAAGGGATGCACCCTACTAGTAGTGAGGGCATAATGGAAATAGACAAATCCTTGAACATACTGTAGCATAACTCTGAGTCATTTAGCTGGCTTATAACAATCTCTGGAAGTGGATTAATATTGTTCTAGATTACTAGTACTTGAGTTGTTTAGCAAAACCAAAGGGGGAAAAATACCTTCTGGAAAAAAGATAATGTCAACCTAAGCCTCAGTAAGAAGGAGCTCTGGTGGTGTAGTGGTGTATGGCTGCTAACTAAAAGGTGGGTGGTTCGAACCCACCAGTCACTCCATGGAAGAAAGATGGAGCAGTCTGCTTCCATAAAGATTTACAGCCTTAGAAACTCAATAGGGGTTCTTACAAGTTGGAATCAACTCAATGGCAGTAAGTTTGGTTTGGTTTTTGGAAGCCTCAATAACTTTTACAAACAATTCTTCAAATACAAGGACTCACATAAGATGAAAGAAAATCAGACATAAAAGCAGACAGACAAAAAGAACAAAAAAACAGCCAAAAACAGAACAATGGAAAGAGTCACAGGACCTCCAGATATTAACAGTATCAGACACAGCACAGAATTTAAACAACTACGATCATGGTACGAACATGGAAGATTGATCATTTCAGCAGGAAACTGGACACAGTAAAATATTACATAGCAGATATGAAAAAGAACAAAAAAGAAATTCTAGAAATTAAAAAATATAACTGAATTAACAACTCAATGGACAAAATAACAGCCGATAAGAATATAGTTGAAAAGACAAACAGTGAACTGGAAGATAAGTCAAATGAAAATACCCAGAATAAAGCACAAAGACACTATTGTCTAACATACATTTAATTACAAGTTGAGAATAAGAGAAGAGTAAAATTGGGTTAGAAACAGTATTAGAAGAGATCATAGCTGAGGATTTCCAAAACCAGTGAAAAACATGAAAGCCAGAGATTTAACAACCAAAATGGATTAAGAAAAGAAAACCCACACCTAAACATATCAGAGTAAAACTATAAATAAATGAAATGCAAAATACTTTTAAAGTAGCTGTTGAAAAAGACATTATCTTCAAAAGTAAAATAATTAGCCTGACAGCTAATATTTCAACCAAAACAATGAAAGCTAGAAGAAAATAGAGTGATATATTAAAAGTGAAAGAAAATAGTTGCCAATCTTAAAATATAAACCCAGCAAAAAATACCATTTAAGAATGATTCAAATGTAACATGGATGAACCCTGAAAACAATATGCTAAGTGAAAGAAACCAGACAAAAAGGCTACATATTATGTGATTATGTTTATTAAATATCCAGAATATACAAATCCATAGAGAAAGTAGATTAATGATTATCAAGGGCTGGGGGATGGGGAGTGATTGTTAATGTGTCTAAAGTTTCCTTTTTGGAGTGATGAAATATTCTAGAATTAGATAATGGAGGAGGTTGAACAACTTTGTGAATGCAGTAAAAATTACTGAATTGGATGCTTTTAAATGGCTAAAACGGTGACTCTTGTGTGAATTTTATCTTGATAAAAAAGAATGAAGCTTTAGTAATAAATTATTAAAGAATTATTCACAAGCAGATCCACACCAAAAGGCTATTCTTCAGGCTTAAGGAAAACAATACCAGTTAGAATAAAGAGCAATGGAAAGGGTAAATAAGTAGGCAAATCTAAATGGATAAAATACTATACAGTATTAAGAGCAATGACGATATTCTTCAGAATCATTTGAGTTCCCAGGTCCGAGAAATATGAAAGAGAGCCAAATAAAAACTGGAGAGGAATCTGCTTATAGAAGTCTTCTGATTGTAGAGATCAAAGACGCTACATTCGTTGAGGGTGGAGATCAGAGGCTGCAGATCACAGACACCATCTCTTTAAAATTACTAATTTGGAGTTCTAACCTAATTTAAAGTATGCATGAGAAATATAAGCCTCCAATACAAATCACTGAAATGTAAGAACTCACATTTTTAAAAATGGACTAGTTTTCAATTTCTATTTAATTTTTAAATTCTTTTTAAAAACTTACAATGTGGAAAAGCACTTGGCACACAAAAAGCTGCACCTACCCTTTCTCAGTCACATCATCCTTAGAAGAAACCGGATACCAAGGCTCACTTTTAGAAGGTTTTTGAATTGCTGTTTTCACTCTAGGTGATTTCTTGGGAGATTTAGGAGGTTGTAATGAACTCGATACCTCTCTCTAAAAAGCAGTGAGATAATGAACAAAATAAAAAATGAGCAAAATTTTAAAAAAGGATACAAAATAAAGCATAACTCTGCATATGTATCACAAATTTCTTTTGATCACTTGTTGACTGCTTCCCCTCCAATTTATCATCAATCATATTTCCCACTAGAATAAATCTTTTCTCCTTTTCTAAGTCCCATTTAATCAACCAGAAAACAGAAATATAACACCTATTCTGACCATAAGTTTAAAAAAAAGAAAAGAAAAGAAAATGTCAAAGGCTTGTGTATTTTACTTCTATCATTGTGAATGAAGACTCTTTCCTGGAGGAGAAACTAAGTAAAATATCTTCTTTGTTCTGGTAGCATAGTGCCTAAGGCACTTGACTGCTA
>NW_006921608.1:12936737-12957668 GCF_000298275.1 Orycteropus afer afer | reverse complement strand
GAACCTTGGGCTTCAGCTCTGCCTCTTATTCCCGGCCCACTGAAGTTTTTCTTCACTCAGACAGCTGCTGGCTGCTGAGACTGACAAGACCAAGGTTGACAAGTAAAAAGGCACAATTCTGATGTTACCAAACCACACGGTAGGCCATTAATTCAAGTCCACTGAAAGTCCCAGGATCGGCAGAGCATGGCAAGCTGCTGAACAACACAGCTACATGCAGGGTTCAAGTGTGCCATAAGCTAGAGACAGTTCCCAAAGGCTTCTCCTTATATACAGGAAGCAGACCACATTCCCTAAGGCAGCTACTCAGCTGCTCACAATAGATTCCACCCACGGAGTTGATTACCAGTCTCATCATGGAAAATACTACATCCAGCTGCCCAGCCACTCAACCAGGCCCAGCCAAGTTAACACACAAACTTTACTACCACAATTCCACCCCTTGTCAACTTGGCACTTGTACAAATCTTCAATGGGTGGCATCTCTACAGACCTCCTTCACTGGGTGGCTCTAATCCCTTAGTTCCTGGGTGGCGACCTCACTCCCTTCGCCTGGTGGGCCCCATTCCTCTCCTTCTTGGGCATGGCAGCCCTGCCCCCTCTTTCTTGGGCAGCGGCTATAACTCAATCCCACTGGGCTACATGAATGAGCAGTCCCACACTCCAGAACCAAGTTGGTGAAGGTCTAGCTCTTTGAAATCTAGGGGGCTGTGGTGGTTCTACCCCCAAAGGCCATGGTCCTACACTTGAGGCTGAGGCAGCTCTGCTTCCTGTTTCCTTGGTCTCTCCGCTTCTGCCAATTAATGCTGAAGGCAACACACTCCACAGGAAATCATCCTGCCTCAAAAGCACTCAGCTTTCTTGTTCCGTGGGCCAGCCAACTTGCTACTCCATTTCATGCTGGTCTCTTCTACCAATTAATGCCCAAAGGCAACCCACTCCACCAGGAAGCTGCCTACCCAATGGCATCCAGCTTTCTCCTCTGTGGGCTGGTAAGCCGGTTACTGTTTAATGCCAGCCTCTGGGTTCTGCTACTGCCATCTCTCATGCTGGTCTCTCTGCCATTATTTCTCTGCCAGTCTCTTGGCTCTGCTGCTGCTGTCTCTCATGTCGCATGCCAAGGTCTCTCTGCCAGGGTCTCGGGTCAAGGACACACTACACTCCTATACACATTTTAGGTATCTGTCAGAGCAGCACTCCACTCTCTTGGTACCATATTCTGTTCTGGTTACCTCTAGTGGTGCTCTAACAAGAATATACCACAAACAGGATGGTCTTAATAAACAGGAGTTTATTCTCTTACAGTTTGGGAGGCTTTAAGTCCAAGTTCAAAGTGCCAGGCTCTAGGGGCTTGGGTGAAAGCCCCTCAACCTTGGGCTTCAGCTTTGGCTTCTGCTCCCAGCCCACTGAAGCTAGAGACATCTCTTCACTCAGTCAGCTACTGGCTGCTAAGACTAACAAGTCCAAGGTCAACAAATAAAATGGCACAGTCCCGATGTTACCAAACCACATGGCAGACCATTGATTCAAGTCCATTGAAAGTCCCAGGATTGGCAGAGCATGGCAGGCTACTGAACAACAACACAGCTACACGCAGGATTCAAGTGTGCTGTAAGCTAGAGACCATTCTCCAAGCCTTCTCCTCATATACAAGAAGCAGACCACATCCCTAAGGCAGCTAGTCAGCTGCTCACAGTACATTCCACCATGGAGCTGATTACCAATCTTATCATGGGGAAAAATTACATCCAGCTGCCCAGCCACTCAACCAGGTCCAGCCAAGTTGACACACAAACTTAACTACAACAATTACTTAAGTATATTTTATGTGTAACTTCTTAGGTATAGGGGCTCACATAACACAGCATGACATTAAGTAACACTCAGTAAATGCCATTAGTGATACCACAGGTAGCTGATCTTATTAAAATGTATCATACAGAGAAAGGTCAGAAAGTTTTTGACTGAAAGCTAGAATAACAGAAAGGAACTGATGAAAATAAATGTTAACAAAGGGGCACAGAATAATTTTTGAGTATGAAGAAATTATTCTATATTATGATTGTGAAGGTGATTACAATGTATACATTAGTTAAAATTCACAAAACTGTATGCTAAAAAATGGTGAATTTTACTGTATCTAAATGATACTTTAATTTTAAAAATAGGAAAAATACAGAAAACTGAATTGAGTTCGATTTCTTAGAGTGTTCTCTGCCAAGGAGAGAGAGTGAGATCAAAACCAATTGTCCAATTAGAAACTATCAATGACAACAAACAGTAATGACGCTCAGGAAGCCAAACAAAAATAACAGATGAGTGGTATAAACAGTCATGTTCATACCAATTCTTCACAACATAATCTCTCCCCATATCTTTGGTATTACTCCCTTATTTGAGCTCCTTTCATTAACCACACACTTGTTTTTTCTTTCCCTTTCAGTTTGATAATGTTATTTGTACAAAGGTTTACATGTTGTAAGACGACCTGCTCCCCACACTACACCTTTAAGATGTGTGTTAACTGGTCTTTGATTGAGTCACTAAGTCGCATGAACTAAAACCAGGAGGATTCATCAGTAGAGTGGTATACAAAAAAGCCACAATGTGCAAATAAAGTTCAAAAAATGCCATACAACAGATAAGAAAACATTAGTTAGTGCACCAAAGTGGCATTAACTCAAAGTTTCACCAGACCAGGGACAAGATCATCTCCTGGGAAGGCGCTCGTTAGCAATGAACATTTGGGGGCCTCATCCCAAACTTTCTGAATCTGATACCTGGTGTGAAGTCTAGGGATCTGTTTTAACAAGTTCTTCAAGTGGCTCTGCTGTATGTTAAAACTTGAGAACTACCAACCTACAGCAGTGCTTTGCATACTTCAATATGGTAAGAATCACCTGAGGATTATAAAAAACTGAAGATTCTAAAACGTGATTCTAATATTCAGGCAGGTTGGACCCTTGGATCTAAGCCACATCTCTGTTTTTATCATGGCCTTGACCCATTCCAGATCAATTCAATCAGAATCTTTGAAGTGGGACCCAGGCATCAGTATGTTTTAAAATCTCTCTAACTGATTCTAGTGTGTAAGAAACACAGAGAAAAACTGTAAGGTCCTTCTAAGTCTAGAATGCAGAAGCAAATTTTTTTTCTTATTGTGGTAAAATATATATAACAAAACACTTGCCATTTTAACCATTTTTAACTGCACAATTCAGTGACATTAATTCCATTCACCAAGTTGTGCAGTTATCACCACTATCCATTCCCAAATGTTTTCCATCACTCCAAACAGATTCAGAATCCCTTAATCAACAACTCCTCATTTCCTCTTTCCTCAGCTCCAAGTAATCACTAATAAACATTCGTCTTTATGTATTTGCCTATCGTAGATTATTTCATATAAGTGGGATCATACAATATTTGTCTTTTGTGTTTGACTAATTTCAGTCAAAATAATGTTTTCAAGGGCCATCCAAGTTGTAGCACATATTAGTACTTAATTCCTTTTTATGGCAGAATAACACTCCATTGTATGCATATGCCTCAATGTGTTTATATGTTCATCTGCTTATGGACACTTGGGTTGTTTCCAGCTTTCGTCTATTGTAAATAGTGCTGCTACAAACATCTGTGCCCAAGTATTTGTTTAAATACCTTTCTAAAATTCTTATAGATATATACCTCAGAGAGAAATTGCTGGACCATATATTTAGCTTTTTGAGGAACCACTACATTGTTTTCCACAGTGGCTGCACCATTTTATAAGGCTTTTGACTGCTAACCAGAAGGCTGGAGGTTCAAATCCACCAGACACTCCTCGGAAGGAAGACTGGGCAATCTACTTCTGTAGTGATGTTGTTGTTGTTGTTGTTATTTGCCATCAAGTCGGCCCCGACTTATAGCGACCCCTCCTTGTGTTTCCGAGGCAGTATCACTACAGAAGTAGGAATGCCCAACCTTGATAGTGCCTCGGAAATCCAAGGAGGGGTCACTATGAGTCAGATCTGACTCTACAGCAGTGAGTTTTAATCAGCAATATACAAGATTCTAATTTCTCCACATCCTCATTAATACTTTTTATTTTCCATTGTTTTGATTTAGTTATCCTAGTGGTTATGAAGCAGTATCTCATTGTGATTTTGATTTTTCATAGTCCCAATGACTAATGCTGTTGGCCATCTTTACATATGCTTCTTGGTTAACTGTATAACTTCTTTGGAGAAAAATTTCTTCAAATCCTTTCCCATTTTTGAAATTGCCTTTTTGTTGTTGTCTATAAGTGTTCTTTATATATTCTGGATGCTAAATCCCTATCAAGTTCATTATTTGAAATTATTTTCTCCCATTCTGTAGGTTGTCTTTTTCACTCTCCTGACGATGCCCTTTGATGCACAAAAGTTTTCCATTTTTATAAAGTCCAATTTATCTATTTCTTCTTTGTTGCTTATGCTTTTGGTATCATATCTAAGGAACAATTGCCAAATCCAAGGTCACAAAGATTTACTCCTAATTTTCTTCCAAGCATTTCATAGTTTTAGTTCTTATACTTAGGTTATTGATTCTCTCAGTTAATATTTGTATATGGTTTGATGTAGTGATATGAATGTGGGCACCAAATTGTCCTAGGTACCATTTGTTGAAGAGACTATTCTTTCCCCTATTGAATTGTCTTGGCATCCTTATCAAAAATCAATTGACCATAGGTGTATGGGTTTATTTATTGACTCTCAATTCTATTTCGATGGTCTAAATGTTTATCCTTATGCCAGTACCATAGTGGTTTGATTATTCTAGCCTTGTAGTCAGTTTTGAAATCAGTAAATGTGAGCCCTATAACTCTGTTCTTTCTCAATACTGTTTATGCTATTCTGGACCCCTTGCAATTCCATAAGAATCTGAGGATAGGCTTCTCCATTTGTGCAATAAAAGACTGTAAGCCTCCGTTTTATAGATCATTGTTTGAGTTTTCAGAAAATACCTATTTGATGGGCTAAAAAATCCCTAATGAGGAATGTTAAATAGTGTGACAACAACTGATTCTAGGTCTACTATATTGCATGGAAACTTCACTGTTTAAAACTATAATAATGGGCTGGCACTATATTTATTATTTCGTAAGAGAAAAACATGCAATATTAAAAATTCTGCATATATAATCTTTGATTAGAAGTCAGATATTTTGTAGACAAAAATTGTCATATCCAACTGATATAGCAGCATGCATGAAAAGTTAATTCAGCCTACAAAAAATTATGTTTTTGCATCTGTTTTTCTTAGTTCCTAACTGTTGCAGCATGTACATTAACTGCAAAAAAGCTTATGATGAAACTTACTTAACTAACAAGTATACAAAAATCTAAATATGGATTTTTTTTTTAACTATCGATGTAATAAAGAAGACAAAGCATCAACATACACCTTACCTGGATCACAGGTATCTGTGGAATGCAAGATTTAGGTCTTAATGGCAAGAGGGTTGCTATTTGTGGAAAAGGGTCAATATCCTTCCTTGGTTTCTCCTGACGGAGGTGCCAGAATTTCAGTTTAGCACTAGCATATTTTGTTGATCCTGAATGAGTAACACAGAATCTTGGTGCCCTATTTAGCAAAAAACAAATTTAAGATTAAATGAGACAATAAGGCCTCAAAAGGAAAGAATCAAAACTGGAGATCCTGGATAGAGTGGGAGAAAAAACATGGAACAAAATCCAAAAACACAATAATGATCAGAACTACTGGTCGGATGGAGTCTCTGGTGGGACCTCCAATACTATGGCCCCTGGGATACACTTCGGGCCTGGAATAAAACTCACTCCCAGGAGCTGGCTCTTAGCCCAATAGTAAATAAGATGTACAGGCAAACCACTCAACCCAGGGTGATGCACCCACATACTCTATGGAGATGCATGCCTTGGAGCAATCAACCATGGGCACCAGAAGGGCAACATTCGCATGGAGGAAATGCAGGACACACAGGAGTGCATAACTAAGGGGGTGTGTGTTATTAGGCAGGGAGGGGAGGAGAGTGGGTTAGGGTTGGGGATGGTAATTGGGGAGTGAAACCAAATTTATATGAAATGTTGAATGTAAAACAAACTGCTCTGTAAACTTGCACCTACAGCACAATAAAAAAAAATTGAAAAAAAATAAAGCCTCAAAAATCAAAAGCCTACAAAATATATAATAGCTATGCTTATACTAGTCAGTCTGTCTATACCCATTTTCTGAGAGCTCTGGTGGTATAGTGCCTAAGGCATTTGACTGCTAACTAGAAAGCTGGCAGTTCAAACCCACCAGCCATTCCTTGGAAGGAAGACTGGGCAATCTACATCTGTAGTGATACTGCCTCGGAAACCCAAGGAGGGGTCGCTATGAGTCGGATCCAACTCAACGGCAGTGAGTTTGGTTTTTTATACCCATTTTCTAGTCATTTTACTTCTTTTTCTGCTGTCAAGCCTTACAAAATATTTTTCTATTATATGTAAATTGCCTGCAGTTCTATTTACTTATATAAAAAGGCAATACACATTAGAAAAACTATTAAAAAGTAATGTTGAAATGATTATCTGCTTGATAAGAACAAGATATCTACAAATCTATCACTGAAGGTATTTTTAAAAATTACCTATAGTTTCTCATAAAATGAACATAAAATGCATTTTTATGTGATCATTTTAGAGCCACTTAGTATTTATTTATAGTACCAAGATAAAAACTGGTAGGTGAAGTTCACATTTTTAAATATATTAACATTTTCATAATGTTTAAGTATACTACTAAAGTGGGTTATTGTTCATATTGTCTATTTTCAAGCCTTAAATTTGAAGGTAAGAATTAATTTTACAACAACTGCTATAAATGAAAGATCTATATTACCACCAGAAACTTTGGAAAAGGAATGTTTGGCACAATGTCAAGGCCGCATCTAATTGGACTGATATTCTGGTACTCAATCTGTGGGCTCTTTGTTGGACATAGGGTGACTACAGCTGTCAGGGCTTGGACCAGGTTTTTCCCCTGATGCCACAGCCTAAGGTCTAATTCCTACTCCATACCTTTCAGGGCCTGGTAGAAAGGCCCTCACTTTAAAATAGGAAGATCAATGTCTCCTTGATGTGGACAAAGACTGGGAGTGGAAGAGAATCCAAAACCTTTAATCAGTTTATGATACAAAACAATTTCATCATCTCAAAAAACTCTATCATACTACCCTTTTGTCATCACACTCCCTTCACCCCTAACTCCTGGCAACCACTGATCTATTCTGAACTACTAAATTTTTGTCTTTTTGAGGGTATAATGAGTTCTGGTGGCATAGTGGGTAAGGCATTTGGCTGCTAACCAGAAGGTCAGTGGTTCAAACCCACCAGCCGTTCCATGGGAGGAAGATGAGGTAATCTACTTCTGTAAAGATTCACAACCTTGGAAACCCAATGGGGTTCGCTATGAGTTAGAATCAACTCAATGGCAGTGGGTTAACGACAAAAGGGTTAAATGAAAGAGTTTCAACTAATGTAACTCATCACAAAAACAGGCTAAAGAATAAAAATTACATGACCATATCAACATCTGCATAAAAAGCATTTAATAAAATCCAAACCCACTGACAACATAAACTCTCAGTAAATTAGGAATAAAGGGGAACTTCCTCACCTTGATAAATTATATCTAAAAAAGAAAAATGAACTATCTATGTGAGATCAAATAGATAATGATAACTCAAAAGGTTAAATGGGAAACTTAGGGGGTAGTGAGTTTAAGATAATGCTGATGAAGTAATTTGGAAATGGATAGTAAGAATGGTAGCACAACTTGAAGAATGTTATCAATGTGACTGAACTGAACAGGTAGAAACTGTTGAAATGGTGATCTTTGCATACTTTCACCAAACCAGTAACATCACCCTTAAATACTGAAAAACTAGATGCTAGGAACCCTTTCACCACTCCTATTCAACATTGTACTGGGAGTCTCAGCTAATTTAGACAAAAGAAAGAAACAAAAGTTACAATGATTTGGAAAGCATAAACTGTCTTTGTTCATAGATGATATGATTTTCTATAAAGAAAATTCCAAAGACTCAACAAAAAATACGTGGAACTAATAAGCAGCTATAGCAGGGTTGCAGGACACTGAGTTAATGTAAAAAAGACAATTGCTTTCCTCTATATCAGCAGTGAACAATGTACGTTAGCATCACCATTTACATTGGCATCCCCCAAAACTTAGATACTTAGGTATTAATCTAACAAAATGTATACAAAAGCAGCTCTGGTGGCATAGTGCCTAGGTCATTTGACTGCTAACCAGAAGGCTGCTGGTTCAAATCCACCAGCAACTCCTCAGAAGGAAGGTTGGGCAATCTACTTCCATAGTGATACCCCCTCGGAAACCCAAGGAGGGATTGCTATCACGTCCAACTTGACAGCAGTGCACTGCATTATCCCATGTTCATGGATAAGAAGAGGTAATATTATCAATATGCCATATACCCAACATAATCTATAAATTTAATGCAACCCCAATCAAAATTCCAGCAAGTTATTTTGTGTATATTGATAAAAATGATCCTAAATTTATACGGGAAAGCAAAAGACTCAGAATAGCCAACACAATACTGAAGAAGAACCAAGTCATACAACTAACATTACTAGACTTCAAGACTTACTGGAAAACTACAGTGACCAAGACAGTGTACTATTGATGAAGAAACAAACAAATAGATCAATGGAATAGAATACAGAGCCCAGAAATAGACCCATACAAATAGTTAACTGATCTTTGACAAAGCAGCAAAAGCAATTCAAAGGATAATCTTTTCAACAAACGGTGCTATAACAACTGGCAATCACAAGCAAAAATAATAATAATCTAGACACAGACCTTACACCTTCTACAAAATTAATGCAAAACACATTGCAGACCTAAATTTTAAACTACAAAACTATACAACGTGTAGAAAACAACATAGAAGAAAATCTAGGTGATTTTGGGTTTCACAATGAGTTTTTAAATACAATATCAAAATTTTGACCCATTTAAAAAAAATTTTAAGTTGGACTTCATTAAATTAGACATTTCTTCTCTGTAAAAGCCACTGTTAAGAAAAATTCAATGACAAGGTACAGACCGGGAGAAAGTATTTATCAACACATATGTGATAAAGGATTTGTATCCAAGATATATACAGAACTCCTAAACCTCAACAATAAGCAAACAAAAAGAAAAATCAATTCAAAAATTGTAAAAAAAAAAAAATAACCTGAAACAACACTTAGCCAAGGAAGATATAGAGATAATAAGTAAACATATTGATTGAAGCTGTATATGTTATATCATTAGAGAATTTAAAATTTAAACAACATGATACCTATTAGAATGGCCAAAATCTAAAACACTGACATCAAATCCCAGAGGCTGTGAGGCAAGAGAAACTCTCATTCATTGCTGATGTGAATGCAAAGTGGCACAGCCACTTTGGAAGACAGTCTGGCAGTTTCTAACTTCAAAGCTAAACATGACCTTACCATATGACCCAGAAATCTTTCTCCTAGTATTTAACCAAATAAGTTGAAAAGTTACACTCACATGAAAACTTGCATGTGAATGTTTACAGTGGTTTTATTCCTAATTGCCAAAAACTGGAAACCATCAAGATGTCCTTCAATAAACGAATGTGGTGCATCCATTGAATGGAGTATTACTCAGTAATAAAAAGAAAAAAGCTAACAAGCTACAAATAGACAGTGAGGAAACTTAAATGCACAATGCTAAGTGAAAGAAACCAATCTGAAAAAGCTACATAGTGTATGATTCCAACTATATGATATTCTGAAAAATAGAGATAGTAAAAACATCAGTGGTTTCCAGGAATTTAGAGGGAGAAAGAAAATTAATGTATGAAGCACGGGGCATTTTTAGGGCAGTGAAACTATTCTGTATGATACTATAACAGTAGATGCATGACATTACGCATTTGTCAAAACCCAAAGAACTGTACAACATAAAGAATGAAGCCTAATGTAAACTATGGGCTTTAGTTAATAATGTATTAATATTGGTTCTTCAATTGTAACAAATTGTAACAAATGTACCATCATTTTAACACATGATGTTAATTACAGAAGAAATTGTGTGCAAAGGGGAGAAGTGATATATAGGTTAAAAAAAAACTTATAAAATTGGTGAAACTCATCAAATTGGTGAAACATGAAAAAGGTCAGTGACTTGTATCAACGTCAATTTCCTACTCATAATAATTGTACCGTAGTTACGCAAGACATTAACATTAGGGGGAGATGGGTAAAAGGTATACAAGATAATTCTGCATGATTTTTTCACAGCTGCATATGAACATACAATTATCTCAAAATAAAAAGTTAATTTTTTTAAAAAAAAAAGAGAAGCTTCAACTATATTGTGTAATGTTTTATTTCTTGAGTGCTGGGTACATAAGTGCCTATTGTAATGTAATTTATACCTTTACATATGTCATAAATATTTAAGAATAAAAATTTTTAAAGAAAAAAAGGGAAGAAAATTTCTCTATATATATGGAAAAGTACAAGGCATATAAGTAACTAAATATAAGGACTTGATGCCAGAGAAGTGGACAAAGGACAGATCATAATGCTCTTGTTTGCTAAATTAAGGCATCTGAATTTCATCCGGAAAGTTTCTGAAGAACCAGGGAATATAACAAAGCAAAGAAGTAACACAATCAGATCAGTCACAACCACAAAGGACAACTCACTGATCCTCAGATGGCATACATCTCCTGCACTAAATCTGTTCGTTCTCTTTCCCTTGCTTAGAGTCCCTTTAGTTCCAGGTAAAACATTACTTCTTCTCTGTATTCTGCACATCCACCACATCTTATTTTACTTTTACATGTATACTCCTTCCACTAGACTATGATCATCTTGACTGTTTCATCTCTGTACGATTAGCACAGCACTAGCGTACAGTAAATGTTTAAAATGTGTATTGAGAGGATAAAAATGCAACTGGCTACATGCACAAACACACACATACATCAATTTGAGGACTACAGACCATAAAAAAGTCAAGTATAGAAGGATGTGCTCACAAAATTAAAAGGGAACTTAAGTACTCCCTAGCCTTATATTAATCTCAAGTTACCTAAACATCCGAATTAGCTAAAGGATAAGTATTTGGGGAAGGCCAAAAATACAGTAATCTTGTTATTTTAAATTTCTATAATTTATTCGGGAGCTCTGGTAGCATAGTGGCTAAGGCACTTGACTGCTAACCAGAAGGCTGGCAGTTCAAACCCACCAGCCACTCCTCGGAAGGAAGGTTGGGCAATCCTACTTCCGTAGTGATACTGCCTCGGAAACCCAAGGAGGGGTCGCTGTGAGTCAGGGCTGACTCGACGGCACATAACAACAACAACAACAACATAATTTATTCATCCATAAGACAAAAAAAGTGTAACTATTACTATTCTAAGAACAGTGAAAGTGAGTAACTGATTCATGTTATTTTGTCTTACCAATACAGAAGCAAGGGTCTTACAACCTCAGACTGAATACTTTTTAAATGTTCTTCATTCCACTGAGATCCATCTAGCAGTTTAAGTTTTGATAAGATTTCTAAAGAAAGGTAACAATCTCCACTGCTCACTAGATAGCATTTTTTCATCTTCTCAAGATGTCTGAAATAAAACACATACATATATATACATGCAGTGATACAACATTCAGCTAACCAAATGTCTTCATTTCTGAAGTATTTTATACAAATAATGAACTATCTCAAAACCAACACTCAGTTACAGGGTACCAAACATTTTGAAGAGATGAAAATCTCTCTCATGGTCATAGAAACGAGAAAGGTATTTGTGGTAGGCTGAATAACATCCTCACAGACATTTCCACATTGTAATCCCCAGAACCTGCCCTTATAGGGCAAAAGGGACTTTGCAGATGTGATTAAATTAAGGATTTTTAAAAGGGAAGATTTATCCTGGATTATTTGGGGGAGCCTAATGTGATCCTAAGAGTTCTTCTAAAAGGGAGGCAGGAAGGTAAAGGTAAAAGTCATGGAGAGACTAGGACAGAAGCAGAGGTCAAAGAAGAGAGAAAATGCCACAATGCTGGCTTTGAAGATGAACAAAGGGGCACAAACCAAGGAATGGAAGTAGTCTCCAGAAACTGAAAAAGGCAAAGAAATGGATTCTCCCCTAGAACTTCGAGAAGGAATAAAACTCTGCATTCCTATTTTAGACTTCTGACCCCCAGATCTATAAGAGAATAAATTTGTATTGCTTTAAGCCATTAAATTTGTGGTAATCCTGTTGCAGCAGCAATAGGAACTAATACTGTACTGATCCTGAAAAATCGGTATTTTGCATTTGTCTTCATTTATCTTCCCCGATGTCTTGAAAACTGGAAGCAGTCTTCCCCTGTGATGAATCAGATTCTGTTTCAAGTCAACCACCTGTGACTCTGCTCTTCTCCTGCTGTACAACAATGAGCTCTATGTTCTGAATGTCATTAAAATAAATGTACTGTCTTTTTCTGGAATGCTATAAGATCAAAATAGAGTAAGTAACTTCAAAGCATTTTTAGAATTAATGGGAAAAAACATTATGGAAAACCAAATAATTGTTACTATTTGTATCTCAAAGCTATGAATTCAAAAAACTAGTGAAATTAATTATCATAATAAAATATATTTTATTATTATTCATTCCTCCAAAAGTATAAATTACATATTGAAAAATAAAAATACCTTTGATGTCTTTCAGAGTCCTTAAGAACTTTTAACCTCTCAATATCCATCCATAGCCACCAATATCTCTCTCCTAATGTACCTTTTATAAATTTCTTAAATCTTTCAAACTCTTTTCTATTGCCAATGTCATAAGTTCTGTGGGAAATACACCAGTCAGCCCTGCTTTCTGATCCGATTTCACTCTTTGAACTTAAACTTGTTCGTTCTACATTCTCTTCTGACTTTTCCTTTGTAGTCTGAACTGTTTCACCTACACAAGCATTCTCCACAGGGACGGGCTCAAAAGACTTGTCAAACACTACTTGTGCTACATTGGTGAAGTTTATATAATCTGAGCTTTCTCCAAGTGGCTCTCCATTAATTTGCTGAATTGCGGCTCTCAAAATGAAGGTTATGTAAGACCTTAAAAATGCTTCACATGTTGGAAAATGCACGGTCAGGCTTTCATCAGCATCCTCTCGCATTTCAAGGTATACTCGCAGAAGGGCTTGAGAAGGAGTGTCATGTAGAGCTATAGACCCTTCTTCAAATTCAGAAATTACTCCAGCAGTTTTAGATGGGTCTTTTTTGGTCCTGGGGTGAACTCCATCATCAAAGATAAAACTCTCTGCATTAAATCATAAAAGGCCATTAGATTTAACATGAGTACAAAACTTTTTAAAAAGTTAAATAGATGGTATAGTTTGTTTTTTGGCCAATTCTAATGGGTAGTGACTGCATACACCAGTGTTTTAAATAGGATTCTGAAGCTATATTTGGGACCAACAGGGAAAAACTGACAACAAAGATTAGCGTTGTCTTCCCTGAACATGGATAATTATGGCACTGAGACAAATATTTGACATCTGTTGTACAGAGGATATTCAAAAAGCAGCATTTAAACTGATTCTTACCAGTTCAGTTATGGCTGATGAAGTAAAACTGGAATAGATCTGAATTTGTACTAGAATAATAACCAAAAGGGTGAAAATTACAGGTTGAAGTCCTGCTAGAAACTTAACGTTCCTCTTAGAAAACAAAGGCAACACACATGCTGCGTAACAACCAAATCTCCTGACTGGAAGAGTAGTCAACAGTGATGCCCAGCTCAAAGATGGCAGTTGACCACGTGCTTTGAATGTGTGTCACTCTCCATAGTCCTGGCAATAATCCAATATCTACATCAGGCTCCTAAGAGGGCTCAGTATCTAAGTCTCCCATTCCAGGGCTTCAACCTGTAATTCTCCCCATCCTAGGTGCTGTCCTGGTACACCACATTTTACAAATTCATTTCTGATTTCACTCTGTTGGCCATGACTAAACTGGTTCAAATCAGTTTGAAGCCCTGTAAAAAAGTTATTGTTGGTAGTTTTTGGATGGTGTTGAGTTGACATCTACTCATAGTGACCCCATGTGACAGAGTAAAAGCGTTTTCTAGGCTGTACTCATCACAGGAGCACCAGGTCTCTCTCCCATGAAGCTGCTAGGTAGTTCGGAACTGCCAAACTTTCAGTTAGCAGGCAAGTGTTTAACTGCTGCCCCATAAGGCCTCCTTACATTATATACTTTTAAAATGTAATATTTCAGGCTGATATGAATGTCAATACATAATTGCCAAGTCAAATAAAGAATTTCAAACCCACCAGCCACTCCTCAGAAGGAAGGTTGGACAATCTACTTCTGTAGTGATACCACCTCGGAAACCCAAGGAGGGGTCAATATGAGTCAGATCTGACTCGACGGTAGTGAGTGAGTACATTAAGCAATTGTATATCATTTTAATATTTCATGTTATATGATAAAGGAATCAATATCAGTAATTTTTTTTTAATTCACCATTTTTTTTCCCCAGGAAGATTCATTTCTGTAATACTGATAACCTGTCATTAAAGTGCCATCACTGCAAAAGATACTTATGAAGACACAGATACAAATGGAGTTTTACACTTTCTCTAAAGGCAATTTAGCAAATCTTTTCTTTCAGAAATTAGTGAAATATCTGATATCAGTTTTATTTCACATGGCAAACCTACCGCCAGTGGAAATGCCATGGATCAGGAAACTCAGTTATTCTTTGTATCCCACCATCAGTGACCATTTTCTCAGTTACCAGATTTTAAATCTCAATGAACTGGATATGTTTCATTATAATTTTATTGAAAATAAGAATTCTCAATCTCCAATATTGAGAGATTAGACCTTTGTAAACCATGGAATATTACTGGGCATACCCTCAATACCACTCACACTACCCTTTCTCTTGCCATTGACTGTCTTTATTCTCAGATTTTCTGCCTTACTATTTTGGGAAACAACAAGGAACCTATAAATCCAGCTATTTTCAATTAGGGGAATTACTTATATCTTCACCTAGATTTAAGGTTTATTCTAGAGAATCTATATTATTTTCTTCAGAGGTTATCAATGGCTTACCCTTTTTCCAAGGGATCAGCTCAGAACTGTTAGTGAATTGGAGATTTCTTCTCCTGAATCACATCTAGATTTTTTATTCTAGCCATAGCAAACGTTAATGATACCCATCTTGGAAGGTTCCTTTTATTTTTATGAAAATTTTGTATCATCCACAAAACCTCCTCAGAGTAGAGATTTTCAAGGCAAAAAATAATCTGAACATTTACTTTTAATAAGTAAATTAATTTACATTTAAGAAGAAACAAACATTGATCCTACTTTATTTCAGAAGCTCAATAATAAAATTTGCAAACAGGACGGGAAATGAAGATAAAACAAACATTTATTGATTGCCTATTAAGTGCCAGGCACTGCCAGACCCTTTTTAATCATTCAGCACGTAGTAATATAATAATCTTACAGATTAAAAAAAAAAAAAAAAGTAAGGCTCTGAGAACATTATCAAAGTATCAGAGTTGAGTTCTAAATCCATGCTCTTTTCAATATATCTATTTGCCTCTCAAAAAAATAGGAGGAAGTGGAATAGGGGGCTCATTCTTCTCCTCAAGCATTAAGTGTTACTATAATATTAGAAAAGAAATTAAAGAGGAGTTCTGGAGTCATTCCTCTCCACTGCTTACCAGAAACAGATGAAAGAACTGGCGATTCAATTCTATTGTTGAACACACAACAGGGTAATGAGAAGGTTGATACTGTTTGCTGACTTTGTTTTGCTAACGTAAACCAATCTTTTGTTTGAGTATAGGAAGCCTAGAAAGAAAAGGGCACATTTATTTAACATAAGCATAGCAGGATTCCTCCAATCACAAACCTGGACCTATCATTATAATCTTAAATTTGAGCAGTACAGTATGTAAAGGAAAAATGATCAGTTGCCAAAGTTTTCTGGTGGTTACAAACATCTTAGGGGTAGTGGTGATTCAGTGATAGAATTCTCCCCTTCCATGTGGAAGACCCAGTTCTATTCTAGCTAATGCACCTCATGCATAGCCACTATCTGTCAGTCAGTGGAGGCTTGCATGCTGCGGAGGTGTAATCCACACTGAATCCATAATGGATTACAACTTAACATAAAGAAAACAAAAAACCTCACAATAAGCAACATCATGATAAATAGAAAACCCAAACAAACTCACTGCCGTCGAGTCAGATCCTAATCATAGCAACCCCTTCTTGGGTTTCCAAGGTGGTATCACTATGGAAGTAGATTGCCCAACCTTCCTTCCGAGGAGTGGCTTGTGGATTTGAACCACCAGCCTTCTGGTTAGCAGTCAAATGCCTATGCTATGAAGGAATACTAAATTGTCAAGGATTTCATTTTACTTGGATCCACAGTCAATGTCCATGCAAGCAACAATCAAGAAACTGAAAAAATATTGCATTGGGCAAATCTGCCACAAAAGACCTCTTTAAAGTGTTAAAGAGCAAAGATGTCACTTCAAAGACTATGGTGCACCTAACCCAAGCCATGATATTTTCAATAGCCTCATATGCACGTGAGAGCTGGACGATGAATCCAAGGAAGTGCACAGAAGAATTGATACATTTGGATTGTGGTGTTGATGAAGATACTCAATGTACCATGGACTGCTAGAAGAATGAACCAGTCTGTCTTGGGGAAGTATAGCCAGAATGTTCCTTAGAAGCAAAAATGCACAGCAAGAATGTAAATAATCAGAACTTATTCTCCGAGATTGATTCTTCCCTTTTTGTATTTATTGGCCTCTATCAGAACATAATTTTTGACATTCCTAACATTTCTATAAGTTAAAAGAAAAAATAGTTAAAAATAAGAAAGAAGAAAGATGTGACTTTGGCACAAAACTAAACATTATTCTGTGGAAATAATGGAGCTCGCATAATTTTAAACATTTTGGCCAATTATTACTGAAATAAATGCTAATTTACAAAATTAATTAGAGGCTAAAAATGAAAAATATATTAAGATAGGATAAATCTACCCATTCCAACAGAGATGGCAGATAGGTTTCCTCTTCTATGACAACTTTGATCAATTGGAAGTACCTGCCCAGAGTGCTGTGCTGAAAAGAATTTGAAGCTAAACTCTAGTTCGACAGGAAAACAGCCATGATTAATTAGCACTGTCTGTCGTGGAAGGACACTAAGAGAAGAGTGGCAGGTGGGCCATGTATTCCTCATCATCTGCTGTACAGAACTGAGTGTTAGAAGTGTGTTCCCAAGATAACCTCTGAGAATTAAAGGTCAAGATCAGTTTTTACTATACAATAACTCTTCAAAAGGACATTTGATTCTAAGTTAAATATTTTCAAATATACATACCACCCTACATGCCTCTGACCACAGAGGGCAAATTTATCTTAGAATACCAGTTAAACAGTAATGTATTTTACTACTGAGGAATTGTACAGACAGTAGATCAAAGAAGACTCAATTTATCATCTTTTTAGAACAACAGTAATAAAAACCTGTTGCCATCAACTTGATTCTGACTCAGTATGACCCCACATGACACTAAATAAAACTTGCCTATAGGATTTTCTTGCCTGTAATCTTTTATGGAAGCAGATCACAAAGGCATTCCTCTGCAGAACTGCTGGTGGGTTTAAACTGCCAGCATTTAGGTTAGTAGCAGAGTACAAACCACCTGTACCACCTGTGGACCTTACCAAAATAACGGAACCCAAAACATAAAAACTTTGAAATGAGCAATGAAACCACGGATATAATTCAAGTTATCCTTGTTTCCTAGGTTGCACTGAACCTATTCTTCAATCCAGCTTTTGTTTCTTTGCACACATGAGGTTAATATTTTAAACTACATTTCAGGTGAAAGAGTGCAGAATAAATGAGTCAATAATCCACAAGAACTATTGCTACATCTGTATTAGTAGCATTTGAAATCATTTTTCCTATTCAAGCAGTGCAAATGAAATTCAAGTGCCTACAATTAGATATATCACTGAACTACAAAGCCACACAGACAATTTTTATATACATTTACCTCGCCAAGAGAAATGTAGAACTTTTTCATAATTATTACATTTTCTTCTTCAATGGGAGGAGGTGGTAAACTGAGTGGTTTTTGCTGGACCCAGGGATAAAAATCCGTATCTAGTGTGATATTCATGCCTGATCTGCTCCATCTTACTTGTGAGACCAATTTGGCTAACCTGCATTTTAGAAATCATAAAACTTGAAATAAGTTTCAAACATGGATGAAAAAATTAAGAAAGCAAGGAAAAAAAAATAGACTTTTATCTTATGTACTGAAGTCAAATTTCCCTCTCAAATCTATAGCATGATTCTCTTAGGCTCTGCTAAAACTAGTGGCTTATTTATAGAACGTTCATGAGTAATTCTGTTTAATTTTATTTTGATTTTTAAATAATAACAAAATTTTGGTAAAATATCAGAATGTTTAGAATGTGCATGTTAAAAATCAGGAAACATAAAGGAAAAACATGGTCCTCAACAATGACAGTCTATCTTTTTTTGTAACCTTTTTTATACCTCACACATAAATATCATTATTACCAATAGATAAAATAATCAAAGAAGTGTAATTCAAGTACATTTAGGTAATGTTTCTGTGAAATCTCTTTGGAAAATTAAGTGAATTTTACCCATGTTCCATCACTCTTATTCTATAGCAGATGGGATTCAAATGAAAACGAGCTAAATAAAAGGTATTCAATTATACTGAGAATGTATAGAAAAATGATTTTAAGTGGAAAAAAAACTATAGCTATTTTTAAAAATATGTACATTGATGAGATTACAATACCTATATTCAAAGTAGCAATCACTTTCCAGAAATGCTGGAAGTCTTTCTTTTTTGACCCACTGAATACCTTGTTCACGACTAAGACACTGTTAGAGGAAGAATGAAAAAGAAGATGAGTCTTAAACAAAACCCTCTTTCAGGACAATTAAGAGCTAATTATAAGAGCAATAATGAACTCTAGTTATCACTAGGAGATCTAGTCCTGCCTTCAATTTGCATGACAGGAAATAATAGTCTCAAATTTGAGGCTACTTTGCCTTCTGCTACCTCTTTAATTCTTTCCAATAATCCTGTATCGACCGTTATTATCTTCATTTTGCAGATAAACAATTAGAATCCAGAAAATATAAGCAACTTATTGAAGGAGAAGGAATAGAAAAAAGTCAGTCAGCATCAGTATCTTCACAGACATAAAATATGTTTTTTTAAAAAAAATTACAACTAGAGACAGAATTAGCCAGGAGAGCTTGGTAAAGCCACTATGATCACTGCAGGTCTCTTGTTCCCCCAAGTTTTAAAAATTTTTGTCAAATACTTAACATTCCCAGGCATTATCCTGGAGAAACCAAGGTTAATATGAAAGATAAGGCCCTACACTCAAGGAGTTTACAGACAATCAATATGCAATTACAGTAATACTACAAGTGCCATATGTACAGACTTCTGTGGGAGCCCACAAGACCTCTACGACCAAGAAATGTTTCCCACAGAAAATGCCATGCTTTGACTGAAGTATGATTTGACGAAGGTAGCAGGAGGGGAAACAAAAATAAGTTTAGTGTAACTAGATCACACGCTGAAATTTGAGGAATAAAGCAGGGAAGACCAGCTGGAGAACCAGGTAATGTACTGATATGAATCTTACGAGATTTTATCTTGAGGTTGTGAGGGTAATACAAAATTACTGAAGTTTATTATAGTTGCTATTCATCCTAAAGCATTTACTCACTATTAATTCTTTTTTTTTCTTATATTAATTTTTCTCTGAACTCTAAAGAATGCCAGTACACTGGACACTAAACAAATGCTATTAATTTAAATAAAACAACTAATGAAGTGCATATCTCAGCAAGACTAATGTGTCTGCATTTACATGGCTTCTTTTTTTAGAAAGAAAAGACCAAAACAGATGTCAGAAGAGACTCTAAAAATTGCTTGTTCAAAGAAAATAGCTGAAGCTAATGGAAGTGTGGTAGATTGAGTTACTTGGTATGGCTTTTCTAGCCATGGTCTTTGTGACTACCACCAGATGAATGCAAATAATGTGTATGCCACCTCCATGCCCATTTTGCAGTTGGTGTCAGAAGTGGAATTCATTGCAATGGCTCCAGAGTCATGGAAGCAACTTTGTAACAGAAAGAAGGAAGGGGCCTGCAAAGTGAAAACTTTGATTCTTAGATGGTTACTTTGGTTGTTATTTGTAATGATGGAAAAGGAATATAAGAGAGATTATGCTGCAGCTGAAGGGGAAAAGGCCTGAGACAAGAGCGAGGCCAATTAAAGAAGCTGGCAGATTGGAGGCCAGGGCTTGCGGTTACACCCAATCAGAGGCCCAAGGCCATATGCATAGAACGGGAAGATAGTCAAGGTAAAGAGATGGAACTGGAATGTTTTGAAAAGGATTATGTGTTTTGGTTTATGTGTTTATCCAAGTGTACTAGAATGTACTACAAGTAGAGAGAAGAGCTAGAGATGAAGTAGAGCACGTCCTTGGACCGGAGATCCCTGCACTGGACCTCCTTGGCTGAGAGATGCCCAGCTGGGAGAGACGCCTGGGAAAGAGACAGCGGCAGTGGAACCAAGAGGCACAAGACAGAGTGGTGGTCTTTCCAGCCCAGGTAGCGAGAAAGCTGAGTGCCCTTGGGCAAGAAGGAGGCTTGCTGGTAAAGCAGGGTGCACATGTTGTTGTTGTTATGTGCCATGGAGTCCTATCAGCAGAGCTAAAGAACCTGGTAACACTTGCCTGAGCAGGGCAGAGGCCAGGCTGT
>NW_006921608.1:12934216-12935942 GCF_000298275.1 Orycteropus afer afer | reverse complement strand
TCCACTTGATGAGTGGAAGTGGAGGGAGGCACAGCAATGAAGAAACAGGAGAGGAAGGGCTGGCTGGTCTGAAGTGAAAGGAGTAGTGTGAACTCCCAACCTGCAGTTGGTACCCATGACGCAGCTTGAATGGCTAGGGCTGAACTGACCAGAACATGACCTAAAGAAGAGAAATATGTTTGACACTGTGATGTAAACTGCTGCAATTTGATGGCTTCCTCTGGGCTGGACTTTGCTTATGGATGCAGATGCTCCAAGTTCTAACAGAAGATTCTTCAGAGAGAAAGGAACATGATTATCTCCTTGAAGCATTGGTTTGACAGGGACAAGCAAATTAGAAATTGGCTATCTAAAATAGGGAAAGATAAAGGTATGAAGTTGCTGACTTACACACTTTCATGGGTGTGCTTAAACAGATTGTGAAAGGGATGTTAATCTTTGATGTAAGAAAAGGACAATGGCTAGAAGAGCCAGCAGATGGCCTGTGGTGAAGAGAATTACTTGGTATGGCTTTTCTAGCCATAGTCTTTGTGACTCCCACCAGACGAATGGGTGGGACCATCCAAATAAGGTATATGGAACTCTAATATGGGGATTAGTTAGTTCTGTCATTCTAGTAGGCTTAAAATGAACCCTCCTAAAGGGAAAAGGGGGGATCTCACTGCCATCAAGAGAGAAGAGCTGGAGGTGGAATGGAGCATGTCCTTGGACCTGAGACTCCTGCATTGGACCTCCTAGGCAGAGACAGCAGGAAGATGATGGACAGAGGCAACTGGTTGAGACAACTGGCTGAGATGAGTATCTGAGGAACCAAGAGGCATAAGAGAGCAGCAGTCTTGCCGGCCCATGGAGTGAGAAAACTGAATGCCTTTAGGCAGGAAACTTGCTGGCAGAGTGGGGTGTACCTATCGGCAGAGCTAAAACAGGTTTGTAACACTTGCACAAGCAGGGCAGAGGCAGGCTGAGAGTCCAAGGCCCTGAGGGCACAGCAGAGGGGAGACAGTCCTGATGGAAGAACTGTATCCTGAGTATATTCCTGAACCTGATTTGTAGCCTGTTACTTCGCTAATAAACCCATAATCATCAGTGTTGTCTGTGAGTTCTGTGTTGCCATCGCAAGGAATTATCGAACTCAGCAGAGAAATAGTGAGTGTCCTGGGAGGGTTGGCTAGTGTCAGAATTGGTAAAAAGGTTGGAGGGTGGCAGTATGTCTGGCCTCCCAGGAATGCTGACAGTTATTCTCTCTTCCCCTTGTGAAGTCAGAAGAGGTCATAGGAAGATGCCATCTCCACACCCTTTTTGTAGGGAGAAATGATGAAGTAAAAGAGCTGAGCAGAAGATTTCAAAGGGCATCTCAAGAAGACAAAGCAAATTATTATAATGCAACGTGCACAGCCCTGGTGTTAGAAACTCAAAAGGGAAGAATAGGTTCAGCATTTCTCAAGCTGAAAGAACTGAAGAAAAAATTCAAGCCTTGAGTTGTAATATTGAAGGAGTCTATAGGCAAAATATTAAACAATGCAAGAAGCATCAAAAGAAGATGGAAGGATTGAGGTTCCGGCAAGATGGCGGACTAGGCAGAAAGACTGCACAGACCCTCTTCAACAAAGAAAAGGGAAACCAATGAACACAGACACAGAAGATAATCTTGGACCCCTGAGCCTTGAAGGGAAGGATACAGAAGTGGACTAAACCCCAACTAGCAGAAGAATTTGCATGAAAATAC
>NW_006921608.1:12927319-12931052 GCF_000298275.1 Orycteropus afer afer | reverse complement strand
CTAGATGATGCCTGGCTATCGGAAAGGGATCAAAACTTGCGATCATGGTTAGAGTAGGAGGAAAAATGTGGAACAAAATTTAAAAACACAAAAATGGCCAGAATTACTGGTCAGATAGAGACCAGTGGAACCCCCAAGACTATGGTCCTGGGTTATCCTTTGGGCCTAGAAATGGACTCACTTCCATGCATTGGCTCTCAGCCCAACAGTAGAAAGACCTACATCCAGAACACCTATCCCAGGGAGATGAACCACTTATCCTAGGGAGATGTACCCCTTAGATCAATCAACCTTGAGACATCAGAGAGGTAGCATTCACATGGAGGCAAAGCTGGACAGATAGAAAAGAACAGCACAGGGAGGGGGTAGCCACAGAGAAGAGAGGGAAGCAAAGTTTTTTATGGTTGGGGATTGTAATTGGGGCTGTAAAATCAAATGTGCATGAACTATTGAACATAAAACAAATCTGCTTTGTAAATTTGCACCCAACACACAATTTAAAAAAGAAGAAGAAGAACTGGTCAACGTTCAACCTTTCAAGAGGTAGTATATGATCAAGAACCAATGGTATTGCAAGAAGAAGTCCAAGCTGCACTGAAAGAACTGGCAAAAAACAAGGCTCCAGGAATTTATGGAATACCAACTGAGATGTTTCCACAAATGGATGCAATGCTGGAAGCACTCCCTTATTATATATGCCAAGAAATTTGAAAGATAGCTATCTGGCCAACTGACTGGAAGAGATCTATATTTGTGCCCATTCCAAAGAAAAGTGATCCAACACAATGTGGAAATTATCAAACAATATCATTAATATCACATCCAAGTAAAATTTTGCTGAAGATAATGCAAAATCGGTTGTAGCAGTACATAAGGAACTGCCAGAAATTCAAGCCAGATTTAAAAGAGGACTTAGAATGAGGAATATCATTGCTGGTGTCAGATGATCTTGGCTGAAAGCAAGGAATATAAAAAAAATGTTTATATGTTTTATTGACAGGCAAAGGCTTTTGACTGTTTGGATCATAACAAATTATGGATAACATTGCAAAGAATGAGAATTCCAAAAGAATTGTGTTCATGAGGAACTATATAGAGATCAAAAGGCAGTCATTCTAATAGAACAAGGGGTACTGTGTGTTTTAAGATCAGGAAAGGTATGTCAGCATTGTATCCTTATTCAATCTGTATGCTGAAATCCAAGAAGCTAGACTATATGTACAGGAACACAGCATCAGGATTGAGAAAAACTCATTAACAGCCTGCGATATGCAGATGACACAAACTTGCTAGCTGTAAGTGAAGAGGACTTGAAGCACGTACTGATGAAAATCAGAGACTATAGCCTTCAGTATGGAATACAACTCAACATGCAGGGCAGAAATCCTCACAACTGGACCAATAAGCAATGTCATAAGAAATAGAGAAAAGATTGAAATTGTCAAGGATTTCATTTTACTTGGATCCACAATCAATGCCCATGGAAGTATCAGTCAAGAAATCAAGTAACACTTGGGCAAATATGCTACAAAAGACCTCTTAAAATTGTTCAAAATTACAGATGTCACTTTAAGGACTAAGGTGTGTGTTTCAGTTACCTAGTGCCGCTCTGACAAGAATATCCCACAAATGGGATGTCTTGAAAAAACAGGAGTTTATTCTCTTACAGTTTGGAGGCTAGAAGTAAGTCCAAGTTCCAAGTGCAAGGCTCTAGGGGCTGGGTGAAAGCCCCTCAAACTTGGGCTTCAGCTCTGCCTCCTGCTCCTGGCCCACTGAAACTAGAGGCTTTTCTTCATTCAGACAGCTGTTAGCTGCTAAGGGTGACAAGCCCAAGGTTGACTAATATAAAGGCAGTCCCAATGTTACCAAACCACATGGCAGACCATTAATTCAAGTCCATTCAAAGTCCCAGGGTGAGCAGAGCACCACAGGCTGCTGAAAAATGACATGGCTATATGCAGGGTTTAAACATGCCATAAGCTAGAGACTATTCCCCAAGGCTTCCCCTAATATGCAGGAAGCAGACCACATCCCTAAGGCAGCTACTCAGCTGCTCACAGTAGATTCCACCATGGAGCTGATTACCAGTCTCATCATAGGAATACTACATTCAGCTGCCCAGCCAACTCAACCAGGCACAGCCAAGCTGACACACAAATTTAACTACCACAGTGTGCCTAACCCCAGCCATGACATTTTCAATCACCTCCTATGCATGTGAATGCTGAACAATGAATAAGGAAGACTGCAGAAGGATTGATGCATTTGAATTATGGTGTTGGGGAAGAATATTGAATACACCATGGACTGTGAGAAAAACAAATAAATTTGTCTTGGAAGAAGTGCAGCCATCATGTTCCTTAGAAGCAGGAATGGCCAGACTTCATCTCTTATACTTTGACATCTTATCAGGAGGGGCCAGTCCATGGAGAAGGATATCACGCTTGGTAAAGTAAAGGGTCAGTGAAAAGGGGGAAGACACTCAACAAGATGGATTGACACAGTGTCTGCAACAACTGACTGAAGCACAGCTACAATTGTGAGGATGGTGCAGGACCAGGTAGGGTTTCATTCTGTTGGACGTAAGGCCACTATGAGTAAGAACTGACTCAATAGCACTTTAACAACAACTACTAAGGTAATAGCCGTGCGATGATATTAGCATCAGAGTCAACACATAGACCACAGACCTCCAATAAGGAAACTGAATGCTCACATAGTAGTGTTACAACATCTGATAAGCTGATGTTCATGCAGGTGCATATGTGTGCAAATTCACAAAGTACAAAGTCATTAGGTTCCCCAGGGTTTGAAAACTGGGCATACAATGGTTTCTTCTGGCTCTACAAAAAAACATCTGCTTGCCATCACCAAATACTATCTTCTGGGTAATGAAAGAGTAGAAGAAACTGGAAACAGTCAATACCTAAACAGTAGCAGCTTGTTGACTGTCTCATTGTTTATCAGTTAGATTTCAAGGACATTTCGATCTTGTGACTGAAAATACTCCATATATGGAACACACTGACAATCATGCAAGATTGCAATAATAATACCAAACTATATATAAAGATCAATATAAGCCCTTGAGGAATTTTGCAAAATTGCCAGACTGGTCAGTTCATATAAAACCAATTTGCTTAACATTTGCCTATATGAATAAGTCCACTATAATTCATCACCTTTTGAATTTTGCATGTATTTGCCCTAAAAATAAAATTAAAAAAAATAATAATAATAAAATCAGAAACTGAAGAAAAGCGTTCACTGTGAACATTTGGTAAATGGGTTGCATTTTGGTATGTAGGCCAAGGTCAAGTAGGTTTTTTTTTTTTTTTTCCATATGGGCCAATTCATGAATTTAGTGTTGTTTCCTTTTGTTGATACATATTTTAAATCAGAAAACTCTATACCTTACACCTAATTGTGCATTGTTATTTATTTATTATCATTGAATGGCTGCTTTGGTGGATTATTTTAGAGTATTTGGGGGAGGGAACAGTGACTACACTATCAGAAATACAAACCTTTCAAGAAATTGTTGAATATGGTACCCCCTGCAACACTTTTACATTGTTTTTCCTTGACTGACTTTGTAAACAATTATGTTGTAAACATGGGTTATTTCATGGTTCTTCTTAGCATTATATTCTATAATATATATAGATGGCATCTCATTGCAAATGAGAAATGTCTTAAACACAAAAGTTGAATTTGTCGTCCACTTTACTTT
>NW_006921608.1:12921828-12925970 GCF_000298275.1 Orycteropus afer afer | reverse complement strand
AAAAAGCAAGAGACCTTTCCCAAAGCTTCTCCATATATACTGGAAGCAGGCCACATCCTGAAGGCAATTCCCATCAACTAATTAACTGTTCACAACAGATTCCACCATGGAGGTGATCATACCACATCTAATGTCATCATGGGGAATAACTACATCCAGCTGCCAGGCCACCGAAAATCACAACCAAGCCAAGTTGACACACAATCTTAACTACCACAACTACTGAGGCAGTGGCTTCTCTGACCTTTCTTCACATCTTAACCTTTTATTTTTAGTTTTCTGCTCATTCTGTTTCCCAATTAAGAATTTTGAGAAAATAACCTAATTGACCAAGCTCATGGCTGCTATGATCTTGGTCACTTAGCAGAGCTTCCTGGGGTAGGTACAAACAGATAACAATGATTTATTCCGAATGGGCTAAGAGAAAGAAGAGATCCTGAACAACATCCCTAACAGTAACAGAATGATCATATATCAACTCCTGTGGCCATCTCTGAATTGGACTCAGAGTACCAAGATGTCCCATTAGGCAGTTTAGGCCTAGACCCTGATATCCATTGCCATTAAGTCAATTCCACATAGGAAAACTAGAACTGCCCCAGAGGTTTGTAGACTGCAAATCTTTACAGAAGCAGACTGCCACATCTTTTTCTCCTGTGGAGCAGTGGCTGGTGAGTTTGAATTGCTGACCTCTTGGTCAGTAGTCAAGTGCTTTAACCATTGCGCCACCAGGACTCATACAGACCCTGATAGAGTCAGCAAACATGATAGTCACAAAAACCTACTGGGTACAACTGTGACATATACTCTGCTGCATAGTGAATTTTACTAAGTGTCTTTTGGCATTTATTGAGATTAATCATGATATACAGAGTCTCTCCTTTCACTTCTTAATATGGTGTATTTTATTAAAGTATTTCCTACTATTGAACCATCTTTGCCTTCCTGAATTATATTTGGTTTTGATATAGCTTTCTTATAATGTACTGCTGGATTCTATTTGTTGTTGTTGTTGTTGTTTGCCGTCGAGTCGGCCCCAACTCATAGCGACCCCACCTTGGGTTTCTGAGGCAGTATCACTACGGAAGTAGGATTGGATTCTATTTGTTGTTGTTGTTGTTGTTTGCCGTCGAGTCGGCCCCAACTCATAGCGACCCCACCTTGGGTTTCTGAGGCAGTATCACTACGGAAGTAGGATTGCCCAACCTTCCTTCCGAGGAGTGGCTGGTGGGTTTGAACCGCCAGCCTTCTGGTGAGCAGTCAAGTGCCTTAGGCACTATGCTACCAGAGCTCCTATGGATTCTATTTAATAATACTTTATTCAGGTCAGTGCAATTTAGCTCATTTCAAATTCCTGCTAAATTGCTGTTTGTGTTCTGAGTATTGGTGGTTCATTGGTGAACAACAGAGACACTAACATCCTGCCCTCAAAATGGTCATATCACTATCCTAGATTTCAGTGAATATACCCACTTTTCATAATTTCTTTTTATCCATCTCATCTTATACAGGCAACTAAAGATTATTAATTTTGAGGCAAGATAAGTACCTAGATTTCAATTATTTTATATCAAATTGCATCAAATAAACAAACTAAGTGACTGCTTTTTTGGTCAGCAAGATATAAATTTCCAGTAATATCTACTAATAGTAATGACTATTATATAGGTCATTATCATTTTATCAAAAAAAAAAGCCTCTTTAATCGTATATATTAAAATAGCCCAAAATGGAAACATCCCTAAGGTTTTGACCTGATCCTTTTGCTGAAATAAGTAATATGATGGACGTTAACACCAAAGATAGAAATATATTTGAATTCATCAACAGAAGAACTGAGAAACTTTCAGGCTGAAGTAGAGCTTTGTCTTATGTGTCTTATTTTAGTCTAGTCCTATCAAGCATTTTAAGTCAGCGGAAAATACTATACTTAAACACCCATTATTAATTTAATTTGATCCACACAACAAACCAAAGTAGTAGGTAGGGAAGGTACCATTTGATAATGATGAAAATAATCATCTACGATTTTTCAAGTACAGAGAACTAGTAAGTTGAAGAGTAAATAAATAGCAAAACCAAGATCTCCTGACCTCACACTAAGGAGGCAAGATCCAGAAACTGAGAGCAGAATTTAAGGCCTAGAAATCAGAACTACAAAATAACCCGAGGATGAGAAGTATCAATTCCCAACTGCAAGACAGCATTGGTTTAAAACTCAAATGAAATAAATTCACGATATACCAACATTTTCTAGAATGCATGTAAACTAAAATGTAAGGGATATATATTTATATTACCTAAAATTAACCTGATAGTCTAACTATTCAAAGTACGTTTAGTAAGCCTTTTCATATTGATAATCAAACATCAACAAAACTGCTAGATTGAATTAGCCATTAGATTCTAACGGATGCCATTAACAGATGCTATAGCATCTAACAAATGCTATGTTAGTATAATAAAATTTAATTAATATAGTTTCATTTCATAAAGGGAAGCCCAAGGAACCTCATATTAATCTCAACAAATGCTTTACTTACCTAACAAGATATAAACTCAAATATATTTTCTTACCATAATATTATAGGTGACATTAATGGTCTCATCTTCCAAGGAGGCATTCATTTGAGCAAGTTTAGCATCACTCTTTCCCTTCCTTACCACATCATAGATGGGATTTCGAGGTTTCTGGCTTTGTAGAATCTTTTTCAGATGTTTTTCCAGAAGCTGTGGAGCATTGTTAACTACTTCAAAAACTCCATACTCTGCATTAAATCTAATTGCCTCTGAAAAGGTCTGTAAAATAAATATTTGAAAATATTCTTAAAATTTTAAAAAATAAAAAACTCAATTTCTAAGAAGCCTTAACACTTACATATGTGTATATATAGATATATAAGATTTCATGTACTTAATCAGTCCCTCTTCCCTTTTAAAAGCTTGAAGATCCCTTGGCTAGAGGTAAGGGAATTAGTGAATCCTTCCTTTCCAATGTACTCTTCTTATGAGATAAGTGTCAAGGTACATTATGACAGAAATTCTCATTGTATAAACATCTTACCTCAGTCGTTCTGTGAAACTGGAGAGCGAGATATACCTGATCTCTATGAAGCAAGGTGATCCTCTTAGAAGGGGATGGAATAGTATGGAAGAATAAGTAAAGGAAGAAGAAACATTGTCCCCATTATCTCTCTCATCCCGAGGAGCCATGAAAACTAACAGTCTCCATTGCCCAAAAGGAGAAAATTAACTTCAATATGTTCTTCATTTAAGATTATTTCAACACGATTCCTCTCAGTGTGACCCCCCCCCCCAAAAAAAATAGTGAAAGAGAACAACATTCTAAGCTTTTCTCTGTAAGTACTAAATGCTGCCAACATTTATTTAAACCCAGTTGCAGTGGTTAAAGCACTGGGCTGCTAGCCAATAGGTTAGTGGTTCAGACCCACCAGCCACTCTGCGGGAAAAAGATGAGACAATCTCCTTCTGTAAAGGTTTACAGCCTTGGAAACCCTATGGGGCAGTTCTACTCTATCCTGTAGCATCACAATGAGTTGGAATCAACTTGATGATGGATAATATACAACAGTAGAAAGAGAACTAAGTCAAGAGATGAGAGTTGGAATACCACCTTGACATTAAGTAGATCTGTGACTTTGGATAAGTCACTGAACATCTTTGGGGCTCCCATCTCCGTAACACCAAATAAATTGTCATAGGGATAGATTGGCTACATCTTTTCTCATTTTGGCCTCCAATTCTAGAATCTGGTTCCTTTTTCAGAATATTAATTTATCTTGGGGTAACTTCAGTGAACTGCCTACATGTAGATTGATTTAAATATGGTTAGCCGGATGGTAGAAGACACTAAAGTCTTCCTCTTGGACCAGTAAATGTCCTAGAGAGAGCATTAATTCTTTCAACTTTTACTAAGGTATTGCTAGATATACTATAATTATAATTTAATAAATGGCAGGAAGTCATTTTAAAATTAGAGCTAGAAATATTATACACACACACACACACACACACAAAACCAAACTCACTGCCATCAAGTTGGATCTAACTCACAGCAACCCCTCCTTGGGTTTCTAAGGCAGTATCACTGCAGAAGTAGATTGCTCAATCTTCCTTCTGAA
>NW_006921608.1:12917133-12921602 GCF_000298275.1 Orycteropus afer afer | reverse complement strand
TATCTCGGAAGGAAGGTTGGGCAATCCTACTTCCGTAGTGATACTGCCTCGGAAACCCAAGGAGTGGTCGCTATGAGTCGGGGGCAACTCGACGGCAAAATAACAACAATAACAACATATATAAAATGTCAGATAATACTACATCTCTTAAGTCTGACTGTCTTCCCTCCTTCTGAGGAATTTAAAGTGTGTAGACAATAGAGTTCAAGATGAATGTCAATCCACAATCCAAGAGGCCTCTGGGATAAGACCTCCCCTCAAAATGACAAACACAGCTCAACAAATAAGCAGGAATAATTAGTAATAAATGATGCATAAAGTTCTACTCAATAAATATATTACATCAGTTGCCCACTCCATCTGTCTTTCAAGCACGGGTTTCCAACAGTCACCACTTACCTAAATGTTGTAAAATATTATCCCAGAATCACACAATCACTAGACTAAACAGTAATGATAAATGGATCTGCAGATAACAGAGACCAGATTCATCTGGTTGGGGAAAGGAACTGAATTAAACTTGGTAGGGAATGGACATCAAATATTAACTGAGGTGGGGATAATGGAGCAATATAATGTGAAAAGCCATCTGGAAATGATCTCTGTTTAGCTTTGAGTATCCGTGAAACAAGAGAACAAGCTTCACCTTTATTTATTGTTTTCCATGGTTTTTGCCGTCTTCTACCTTCACACCTGGGAGCTCTGGTAGCATAGTGGCTAAGGCACTTGCCTGCTAACCAGAAGGGTGGTGGTTCAAACCCACCAGCCACTCCTCGGAAGGAAGATGGGGCAATCTACGTCCGTAGTGATACTACCTCGGAAACCCAAGGAGGGGTCGCTATGAGTCAGGTCCTACTCGATGGCACATAACAACAACAACAACACCCTCATACCTAATAGCCAGAGGAACACAAAGCTGGGATAATCCATAGCAAAGAATATCAATTACACCAGCCACTCCTCGGGAGGAAGATGGGGCAATCTACTTCCATAGTGATACTGCCTCGGAAAACCAAGGAGGGATTGCTATGAGTCAGGTCCAACTCGACGGCACATAACAACAACAACAACATGGACTAATAAAATCTTTCCTGCTAATCAAGTAAAAAATGCTCATGTAAAAAATTTTAGAGGGACCATCACACTCTGAAACCCTCAGTAACAAATCTTAAATAAGTTGCCATTGAGTTGATTCAGACTTGTGGTGACCCGTATGTGTCAGAGCAGAACTTAGCTCCATAGGGTTTTCAGTGGTTAACTTTTCAGGACATCATCCGAGCTTTCTTTCAAAGTGCCTCTGGGTAGATTCAAACTTCTAACCTTTTAGTTAGCAGCTCAGCACATTAATGGTCTGTACTCCATAAAGTGCTAGATCAGGGCTGTAAAAGATCAGTCAGGTCTCAAAGAAGTTACATTTTTCCTTCTTTACTGTATTTTCTCACACATGATAAAACTAGCAAGTATTAACCACTTACTCCATGCCAGACACTGTGCTAAGTAATAATCTTATGAAGTTAGTAGAGGTGGGATCCAAACTCAAGGTGCTCTGATCCCAAAACCTGTGCTCTTAGCCACTCTGGCTTTACTAGTAAAAGTACACAGGCATGAAGCACCATGGTGTAACTATAAGCATTTCAATGCAGTTGGAATATAAAGTTTAAGAAATAGAGTGGAAAGACTTGAGGTAAGTGACACAGACAGGACCAAATCATGGAAGGCTTTGCATCCCATTTAAAGAAGTACAGGCTCTGTCTTGATCTTCTGGGACATTGGGAGGCACAGGAAATCCTAAGCAGGAGTACAATAGTCAGATTTGTGTTTTCGGAAGATTCTCCTGGTAGCATTAAGGACGATGCACTGTTTGCCTACTGCTGGTTAGGCAGATTGCAAACCCCACAATCACAGCAATCACTGCACTCTGGAGACACAGTCAGTTAGCTCAGAGTTAGTGTTATTACAACCAGGCTTAATGTGATAATTACTAACTCACTGGATGAGGCACTCATGCATAGAGGCCAGGGCAGGTGGGTACCAATTTTATTTTCAACTTACAAAATGAGACTGCAGCTGAGAAAAACTGAATGATCTCTTCATGATTTTAGAGCAAGTCCCCTATAGAACTCTGGATCTATGACTACAAAACTGCTTGAAACCTAGATAGAGCCAGACTAGAATACATGCTGCAGAGGAACTCACTCTGGGTCCATTCCAACCTCCTGAAATGCAGAGATAGAAAAGTAAAAGCTACATTTATCAGAATCCTTTGCAGCTATGCTTTCATATATAATTTAAGTTTTGCTTCTCATATGCACTTAAAAAAATACACTTGAATTCTGAACTGTGGTGAGTAAAAAAAGAAGCAGAAAAACTGAAGGATGTAACTACATGAAACTTAGAAGAAGAACTGGACAAAAATAAATACTTTACAGAGGAAACACCGTTAAAAAGATCAAAAGGGAAATTAAAATTGTGTTTACAATAAAATGACACAAAATGTTCCTATTTATAAAGGAAGGACTGCAAGTGTGTGATATGATAAAATATTTATAACTACTTAAGCTTAGGAAATTGTCTCTGTGAAATTAACTAAAATGTGTTGAAGACCTTGCCAAAGTAAAATAACTATTTTCCTATTTAAAAAGCTGGGAGTTGAGGAGGATCCAAGATGGAGGACTAGGCAGATACATTATCCAGCCCCTCTATAACAAAGATTTGAGAAACCAAGTAAAATGGATACAGATGACAATCCTGGAACCGAGAGCTTCAAAAGAAAGGATAAACAAGAAGATCAAATAGTGAAGAGAGGAAGAAACTGAATAGAAACAGTGAACAAAGAGTGATAAACTGCCAACCAGCACAACATGGCCATTTTGTATTATTACAAGCAGCATTCCAATAGGACCAGACAACCAGACAACCAGCTCACATCAGTGATCAGGTGAGCAGAGAAGTGTGACCTCCCTCCTTACCTTGCACAACTGCCTGCCACAGGATCATGAGCAGCATCTGGTGGGAGATACACACTCCTACAGAGCAAACACTGCATTCCCACTCAGTCCTGTTTAGTGCTTGGTAGTTTCACCAGTCCTGTGCTTTTTTTCCTTTTTCAAATTTTTCTTTTTTCTTTCTTTTTAGTTCTTTCCTCTTCTCCTCCTTTTTTTTCCTCTTTTCTTTTTCTCTTCCTATTCACTTTGCCCTTTTTTTGGATCTCAGGGAACAGGTACACACTGCCCCCACCAGTCAGTAGTGCCCACTTCCACCCCCTCATGGATAGAGTGAGCACTGTGTTTCTGCTGCAGCTGTCATTTTGCCTAACACTTGCCCCAGTTTTTCTCTTCTTTTCTCTTCTTTCATTTTTCCTTTCTTCTCAGTTCTTTCCTCTTCCCCTGCTCTTGCTTTCTTTTCTTTCTTCCTCTTCCCTTCCCACCTTTTATTTTTTTTTCTTCTTTTGATCTGGTTGTCCAAGTGCCTCTGCCCCCACAACCTCCAGGCTCAGGAGTACCCAGCCAAGTCTCCATATTCAGTGGTATACACTCCTGTGATTTCCACCACAACTCTGCTTGATGGCTAGCATGTGCACCAATACTGTGCCACATTTGTTTTTTGTTTGTTTGTTTTTCTTCTTTTTCTTTCTTCTTAGGTGTCCCTCTTCTCCCACACAAACATTTGTTTTCTTTCTTTTCCTATTTCTTCCCTGATCTTTTCTTTTTTCTTTTTCTTTCTATCTTTCCTCAGCCATACCCATCACACCTGCCACCATAGCTACTGGACAAGTGTCACCAACTGTTCTAGTAACATTGGCTCAATAACAGTTGGTGGCCAATACCTGTCCACCCTACCCTCAGCTGCTCTGCACTAAAAGTGATCAGAGATGCCTACCAGCTACCAAATTCACCCAGATATAGATGGTGAGAGCCCCAGTGCTGCCAAACTAGTGACCAAAGTAATATGCCCACCCTGTTAACTGGATTTATTAAAACAAAACAAAAATCAGGGTGAAGCAAAGCAACATACAATCAATAAATTAATAACAACACAATGCCTTGGAGATAATAGACAACTTCAAATCACACACACACACACTTACAGGACAAAATGGCTCAAACAAGTGACCAAAATACAAGGCCAGAAAATCTTCCAGAGGAAGAAATGCTTTTGGAACTATCAGATAAGGAATTAAAAAGAATTCTCTCTAGGTACCTTCAATGAATTGGGAGAAAGTTCCAGGAAACCACAGACAAAATCAAGGAAAAGACAGATAAAACTCAAGAAGAATTAAAAAAAAAAAAAAAACAGCAAATAGAAATCCAGCAGTTTAATATGAAAATTTCAGAAACAAAAAATGCATTGGGAAAAAAAAGATTATAATTGAGTCAGTGGAACATAGAATAGCAAGATTTAAGACAAATCTCTTACTACTAGTCTGTTAGAGGAAGAATCAGGAAACAAGAATTTAAAAAAAAAAAAAA
>NW_006921608.1:12915609-12916708 GCF_000298275.1 Orycteropus afer afer | reverse complement strand
GATAAGATACATAAAACCTTGAAAGAAAAAAATGCCAAACACAAATTATATATCAAATAAAATTGTCCCTCAAATATAATGGTCAAATTAGGGCATTCCCACATGTAAAAAATAAAGGAATTTTTAAAACCAGTCCAAACGCACAAGAAATGCTAATGAGTCCTTCGGAAAAAAAAAAAAAAAAACAGCAGCAGAAAACAACTGGAGAGTAAAACACACATCACCCAGAAATCAACCAAAACATAAAAGTATCAAAATTAAAATAAACCTACAAGACTGAAAATACGAACCAGAGATGTACTTCCAAATGGAAAGGAAATAAAAATGATATCAAGATAGAATGGATTGTTTAAAACTTGGGAAGACAATAAATTAAAGGGTAACCTTAAAAAAAAGTAATAAACTTTCTCACAAATATAAAAAAGAAGAAAATCATAAAGTCTCAGTAACAATAAAACAGCAAAAAAGGAAATAAGAAAAATCCATAAACAAAATGAACTCAGTGCAGAAAAATATATTGAACAAAGAAATCATAAACACCATTAAAAAAACACAGCAAAATGACACAAGTAAATTCATACTTATCGATAATGACACTGAATGTAAATGGATTAAATGAATCAATCAAAAGACAGAGAGCAGCAGAACAGATTAAAAAACATGACTTCTCTTCCAGTAAGATGGCAGAATAGGCAGACAAGCTACACAAACCCTGTT
Organism: Orycteropus afer afer; assembly: GCF_000298275.1. Classification (NCBI taxonomy): domain Eukaryota; kingdom Metazoa; phylum Chordata; class Mammalia; order Tubulidentata; family Orycteropodidae; genus Orycteropus; species Orycteropus afer. Next base: position 12,915,991 of record NW_006921608.1, on the reverse strand, counting down.
CAACAAAGAAACAAGAAACCAATTGACAGAGATACAGAAGATAATCCTGGAGCCCTGAGCTTTGAAAGGAATTCTACAGAAGTGTGTTAGGCAACAACTAGTGGAAAAACCTGAATGAAAACAGTGAGTACGGAGATGGATGGAGCTGTGGACTGTCAGCTACTTTGCTGTACCAACAGCCTGAATATTTCCAAGTGGTATTAGGACCTGAGAATTGACCTAAAGATCAGCCCTGGTTGCCAAGGGCTATAGGGATGACTGCTCTGGTGGCCAATGACTAGGAAGAGAAATAGCAAGGAGAGAGACAACCTGTGCTGTTGACTTTCAGCTGTCCAGAGGGTGCAGCCATTTTGATTGCTTACAAGCGGTAGCCATTTTGGAT
>NW_006921608.1:12907456-12910200 GCF_000298275.1 Orycteropus afer afer | reverse complement strand
GGAGTGCATGGAGGGATGGACACTGGGAAGGGGTAACTATGGGGAGGAAATGGGAGGGGAGCTGTTGCATTGTGGTAAACTGTGGTCAATGTCATGAGAGAAAGTGTATGTGAACTGCTGTATGGAAAGTGAATCTGCTCTGTAAATCTTCACCAAAGAGGATATTCAGGCGGCCAGCAAATACATGAGGAAATGCTCACGATCGGTAGCCCTCAGAGAGATGCAAATCAAAACAATGAAATGCCATCTCACCCCAACACTAATGGCAAAGTTCAACCAGACAGAAATAACAAATGCTGGAGAGGATGTGGAGAGATGGGGACTCTCATATATTGTTTGTGGGACTGTGAAATGATACAACCACTGTGGAAAGCAGTATGGCGATTCCTTAAAAAGCTGAAATTAGAAATACCATTTGTCCCAGTAATCCTATTACTAGGTATATATCCTAAACAAATGACAGCCAAGACAAGAACGGATATATGCACACCCATGTTCATTGCAGCACTATTTACAATAGCAAAAAGATGGAAACAACTTATGTGCCCATCAAGAGACAAATGGATAACCAAACTATGGTACATACACATAATGGAATATTATTCAATACTAAAGAATAAGAGCTGACACCAGTTCTATTCAAACTATTCCAAAACAGAGAAAAGGATGGAATACTCCTGAACTCATTCTATGAAGCAAGAATAACCTGACACCAAAACCTGGCAAAGACACCACTAAAAAAGAAAATCATAGACCATATCCCTCATTAACAAAGATGCAAAAATTCTCAACAAAATCCTAGCCAATAGAATCCAACAATATACCAAAAAAATAATACATCATGACCAAATGGGATTCATACCAGGTATGCAAGGATGGTTCAACATTAGAAAAACAATCAACATATCCACCACATAAATAAAACAAAGGAAAAGAACCACATGACCATGTTAATTAATCAAATGTTGTTGGTATTTGACAAACTCTACCACCTATTCTTGATAAAAATGCTCAGCAAAATAGGAATAGAAGGGAAATTCTTCAACATAATTAACCGTACATATGCAAAACCAATTTTCTTAGATTCATACTTTATGAATTACATGTTCCAATTATTAATGGAAGTTTGCAGCTGTTTCTCCTCATTTTGAGCTGTGCCACACCAGCAAATGGAGGCCCAAAACCTTTACTCCATCCACATCATTAAGGTAGGCTCTACACTGAGGAGGCAGCTTTTCCTCAGTCGCATTTTGAGTGCCTTCTGACCTGAGGGGCTCATCTTCTGGCACCATATCGGACAATGTTTCCAAGTTATTCATAAAAATTTCCAGTAATATATCAGACAGTGCTTCACTGCTATTCATAAGGTTTTCACTGGCCAATTCTTTTAAGAAGTGGATGGCCCCTTCTTTCTTCCAAATCTGTCTTAGTCTGGAAGCTCCACTGAAACCTGTCTACCATGGGTGACCCTGCTGGTATTTTAAATACTAGTGGCATAGTCTCCAGACTCACAGCAACACACAAGCCACCACAGTATGAAAAACTAACAGACAAGTGATGTCTCCTTGAAGACTAAGGTGCGCCAATCCAAACCATGGTATTTTCAGTAGCCTATTATGCATGTGAGAGCTGGACAATGAATAAGGAAGACCAAAGAAGAATTGATGCTTTTGAGTTGTGGTGTTGACAAAGAATACTGAAAGTATCACGGACTGCCAAAAGAACTAACAGATCTGTCCTGTAAGAAGTCTGGCCAGAATGCTCCTTGGAAGCGAGAATGGCTAGACTTCGTTTCACCTACTTTGGTCATATTGTCAGGAGGGACCATTCTCTGGAGAAGGATATCACGCTTAGTAAAGTGAAGGATCAACAAAAAAGGGGAAGGCCCTCAACAAGGTGGATTGACACAGTGGCTGCAATGATAGGCTCAGGGACAGCAGGGATTGTGAGGCTGGCACAGGACCCAGCAGTGTTTCATTCTGTTGCACACAGGGTCTCTATGAGTCAGAGATGACTCGATGGCACCTAACAACAAAAACAACTTGCAAAATCAATGACCAACATTATTGTCCATGGAGAGAGATGAAAGAAAGCATTTTTCTTGTGAATGAGAACCAGACAACTGTGCCCTTTATCATCACTCCTATTCAATATTGTATTGGAAGCCCTAGCTAGAGCAATAAGGCAAGAAAGAGAAATAGAAAGCATCCAAATTGGCAAAAAAAAAAAAAAAGCAGCAGCAGCAGCAAAATGATCTCTATTTGCAGAAGCTATGATCCTATAAATAGAAAATCCTAGAGACTCAACAAGAAAATGAATGGAACTAATACAAGGATTCAGCAAAGTGGCAGGATACAAGATCAACATACAATAATCAGTTGGATTCCTCTACACTAACAAAGAGAATTCTGAAAAGAAAATCAGGAAAAAAATATCATTTACTATGGCCACCAAAAAGATGAAGGACTTAGGAATCAGAGACAAAAAAGATCTATACAGAGAAAACTACAAAACACTACTAGAAGAAACCAAAAGAGATCTACGTAAATGTAAGACTATGTCATCCATGCTCATGGATATGATGACTTAATATTGTGAAAATGTTAGTAGCACCCAAAGTGATCTAAAGATATAATGCAATGCTGATATAGATTTCATCATCATTCCTTAAAGAGATAGAAAAACTAATCACCAACTGTATATGGAAAGGAAAGATTATGGATCAACAAAGCACTGAAAAAGAG
>NW_006921608.1:12880501-12906231 GCF_000298275.1 Orycteropus afer afer | reverse complement strand
CTTAACTGAAAATAAACAACCAGCAGAAGACAAACTAGACCACTGGCACTTTGTGAAAATTAAACATTTATGCCCATCAAAAAACTTTATGAGAAGAGTAAAAAGAGAATGTACAAACTGGGGGGGGGGGAAGTTGGCAATGACATATCAGATGAGGAACTAATCTCTAAAATTTATAGTAAACTTCAACACCTCAACAACAAAAAGACAGACAATTCAATTAAAGAAATGGGCAGAGAACATGAACAGATACTTCACCAAAGAAGACACTCAGGTGGCTAAGAGGTACATGAAGAAATTCTCATGATCATTAGCCATGTGGTTGCTGTTCTCAGGTGCTGTCCAGTCAGCTCCAACTCATAGTGACCCTAAGTACAACAGAACAAAACACTGCCCATCCAGCACCATTCCCACAATATTTGCTGTACTTGAGCCTGTCGTCGCAGCCACTGTGTCAATCCACTTTGTTGAGGGTCTTCGCCTTTTTCACTGACCCTCTACTTTACCAGGCATGATATCCTTCTCCTGGGACTGGTCCCTTTTGACAACATGACCAAAGTACATGACATGAAATCTGGCCATTTTTGCTTCTAAGGGAGCATTTCAGCTGTACTTCTTCCAAGAGAGATTTGTTTGTTCTTCTGGCAGTCCATGGTATTTTCCATATTGTTTGCCAACACACAATTCAAATGCACCTATTCCTCTTTGGTCTTCCTTATTCATTGTCCAGCATTCACATGCATATGAGGCTATTGAAAATACCATAGTTGAGTCAGGCGCATCCCAGCATTGAAAGTGACATCTTTGTTCTTTAACACTTTAAAGAGGTCTTTTGCAGATTTGCCCAATGCAATACAGTGTCTGACTTTTTTTTTCATAAAGTTCTCATAAAAACAACATCTGCCATTATCACCATAATAACAAAATAGAACAAAGGAGTTGTTCTTGCTGTTAGCTGCCTTCAAGTCAACCACAATTCACGGGACCCCACACACAACAGAACACAACGCTGCTCAGTCCTGTACTATTCCCTCACTGTGTTAAAGATCAAACCACTGTGATCTATAGGGTATTCGTTTGTCTTAATCTAGAAGACCCACTGAAAACTGTTTAGATCAGAGCAACACACAAGCTTCCATTGACAGGTGGGAGGTGTCTGTTCGTGAGGCAATGTCTGATTTCTTGACTACTGCTTCCATGGGTGTTGACTGTGGATCCAAGTAAAATGAAATCCCTGACAACTTCAATCTTTTCTCCATTTATCATGATGTTGCTTATTGGTCCAGCTGTAAGGATTTTAGTTTTCTTTATGTTGAGATGTAATCCATACTGAAGGCTATAATCTTTGATTTTTATCAGTAATTGCTTCAAGTCATCTTCACTTTCAGCACACAAGGTTGTATCATCTACATATTGCAGGTTGTTAATAAGCCTTCCTCCAATCCTGGTGTGTTCTTTTTCATACCGTCCAACTTCTTAGATTTGCTCAGCATACAGATTGAATAAGTACAGTGAAAGGATACAACCCTGAGACACACCTTTTCTGATTTTAAACCATGCAGTATCTCCTTTTTCTGTTCAAATAACTGTCTCTTGGTCTATGTACAGGTTCCTCATGAACACAATTAAGTGTTCTGGAATTCCCATTCTTCACAACGTTATCCTTAATCTGTTATGATCCATATACTCAAAGGCCTTTGCATAGTCAATGAAACAGGTAAACATTTTTCTGGTATTCTTTGCTTTCAGCTAAGCTCCACCTGACATCAGCAATGACAGCCCTCATTCCATGCACTCTTCTGAATCTGGCTTGAGTTTCTGGAAGTTCCCTGTCAATATACTGCTGAAACCATTTTTCAATTATCTTCAGCAAAATTTTACTTGCATCTGATATTAATGATATTGTTTGATAATTTCCACATTCTGTTGAATCACCTTTCTTTGGAATGGGCACAAATACTGATCTATTCCTTTGATTTGGCCAAGTAGCTGTCTTCTAAATTTCTTGGCTTTAACAAGTGAGCACCTCCATCACTGCATCTGTTTGTTGAAACATCTCAATGGGTATTCAATCAATTCCTTGACCCTTGTTTTCCACTAATTCCTTCAGTGCAGCTTGGATTTCTTCCTTTAATACTATTGGTTCTTGATCACATATTACCTCCTGAAATGTTAAGATACTGACCAATTCTTTTTGTACAGTGACTCTACCAAATTAGCCATTGTTGTGTTGTTGCTGTTACATGCCATCAAGTCAGCCCGACTCATAGCAACCCCTCCTTGGGTTTCCGAGGTGGTATCACTACAGAAGTAAATTGCCCAACCTTCCTTCTGAGGAGTGGCTGGTGGGTTTGAACCGCCAGCCTTCTGGTTAGCAGTCAAGTGCCTTAGGCACTATGCTACCAGAGCTCCCAAATTAGCCATTAGAGAGATGTAAATCAATACAACAATGAGGTATCACTTCACCCCTGCTTTAATAGCACAGTTGAAAAACACAGAAAACAACAAATGCCGGTGAAGATTTGGACAGACTGGAAAACTCATAAGCTGCTGATGGGACTATAAAATGTTACAGTCACTGTGGAAAATGGTATGGCACTTCCTTAAAAAAAATGGAAATAGAAATACCATATGATCCAGTCAATCACTCAGAGGGGGATCTATGTAGGAGATCCTGGATAGAGAGGGAGAACAATGTGGACAAAACTCAAAATCATTTGGAAATAAAAAGGTGGGGGGGGGACCAGGTTTGCTGGTGTGATAGAGCCTGGAACCACTGAGACTATGGCCCCTAGCTGCCCTTCAGGTCTAGAATTGAACCCACACCTGTGGCTTCCAGACAAACAAAAGACAGGCATATGAGTTGAACCTTACCTGAGGTAGATAAACTCCTTGGAGATAATAATCATGGGAGAAAGAAGGGCTGTTTATGCACAGGGAGACAGTTCACGGGGCAGGAGTACATGGAGGGACGGACACAGGGAAGAGGTAACTATGGGGAGGAAGTGGGAGGGGAGCTGTTGCATTGTGGTAAATTGTAGTCAATGCCATGAGACAAAGTGTCATGAACTGTTATATGGAAAGTGAATTTGCTCTGTAAATTTTCACCCAAATCACAATTAAAAAAAAAAAAGAAATACCATATGATCCAGCAAGCCTATCATTAGGTATATATCCTACAGAAATAAGAGCCATGACATGAACATAAATATGCACAGTTACATTCATTGTAGCATTATTCACAATAGAAAAAAAGATGGAAACCACCTAAGTGCCCATTAATAGACGAATGGATAAACAAACTAAGGTATGTACATACAATGGAATACTATACAACATTAAAGAATAATAATCAATCTGTGAAACATCTCATAACATGGATGAACTCAGAGGACATTATGCTGAGTGAAATCATTCAATCACAAATGGATAAATATTGTATGATATCACTGTTGTAAAAAGTCAAGAAGAGGTTTACACACAGAAAGAATCATTCTTTGGGTTACCAGTACAGGACAGGTAGGGAGAGTTAATCACTAACTAGAGGGGAGATACATATTAACTTGGATGAAGGGAAAAACAATATACAATAAGGGGAAGAAGGTCAACACAAAATGATCAAGACAGTGGGAGGAGCACAAGAGTTAAAGGCAACAAAGATAAATACTACTACATACATGATCCTGCAGTAAGCGTATTGACAATAAATAATAAATGACATAAATAAAGACACATCAAGGACACATGGTAATAACATATGAGTGGATTCATAGATACTCAGCTTATCAGGGATGGGAAGGTGAATGGGACTACACTCACGAATATATATAGGTTCAACAGAGGGTATTTCTACATATATGTTGACATGTGCAGCAAATATACTCATGAATATAGTAGAGCATACAGAAGGCAAAGTTATGAAAACTTCTTAGCCATAACCAAATACCTTGAGGGAATGGGTTGCTGGGCCAGGGAGCTCAGGACCATAATCTACAGGGACACAAAGGTCTATTGGCATAACACAGACTACAAAGACACTGCTCTACATCCTACTTTGGTGAGTAGCAACTGGAGTCTTCAAAGCTTGTAAGAGGCCATCTAAGGTATACCTATTGGTCTCTCCCTATCTAGAGCAAAGAAGAGTGAAGAACATCAGAACATATGGTAATAATTAGTCCAAAGGGCTAATGGACCACATGAACCCCAGCTTCCATGACCCTGAAACCAGAAGAAATAGATGGTGCCCAGCTACCACTGCTGACCACTCTGAAAGGGTTCACAATAGGAGGTCCCAGGTTGAGTGAGAGAAAAATATGGAATAAAGCTAAAAATCATTAAAAAAAAAAAAAAAAAAAGACTAGGCTTATTAATCTAATAGAGACTGGTGAAACCTGTGAGACAATGGCCCTTAGACCTTCAGGCCTACAACTTAACTCACGCCTGTGGCTCAACTTTCAGGCAAACAATGGACAGGCCTACAAGGTGAATACACCATGGAGGTAAGCATTCATTAGAACAATCAACCACACTAAATCAAAAGTATGGCACTTGCCCATTGTTGTGCTGTTGTTGTTATATGCCATCAACTCGGCCCCGACTCATAGCGACCCCTCCTTGGGTTTCCGAAGCGGTAAAGCTCAGAAGGCAGGAAGGGATAGGAAAAGTAGAAACAGAAATGGTAAACAAAGAAAGGAAGTGAGAAGAGTGCTGTCAACATTGTGGGGACTGCAAGGAATGTCACAAAATAAGAAGTGTATGAACTGTTCAATGGAAAACTAACTTACTCTGTAAACTTTCATCCAAATCTCTTACACACACACGCATGCGCATGCGCGCACATGCACACACACACACACACAAAGCTGTGAGTTAGTGTAAATCTCTCAAGGTCCTTAGGAACATTATGATTCTAAAATTATTAAAATGGCAACTAACAGATTCAAAGTTTTTTCCAGTTCATTTAAAAAGCAATAAAAGTTTTGAATGCTCAAGTGCTAATTACTGTCCTAAGCATAGAGGAGACATATAAGATGAATAAAACATTGTTTGTGCCTTAGAGGAATAAGTACATGATCATTCTTTTTTTTTTTTCCCCCTATGGTGAATCGAGTCAATGAAAATACTGAAAAAAATGAGTATAACATGCAAGGGCTAAAGGAGACTCTGTCTACAAACACAACAGCAGTGATACTAGGCCATTGTGTCTAGTCTAGTTACCACACTTTAAAGGGAATTTGGCTAATAGAACTATCCAGGGAAGGAAAGTAGAACAATCAAATGGAAGAAATATTGGGTGATTTATTTTGTCTCTCTGAGATTTATCAGTAAAGGATGGCTCTAACTAGATAATCCCAAGGTGCTTCCCTTGTTTGATACTCCATCACTCCAAGGGAAAAAAAGAGTCTACTCTCTAATAAAATCACCCTACTCCACTGTTCTTTGTTAATTCATTCATTTATCCAGTAAGCATTTATTGAATCCTTATTAATTAACTGAGACATCCTGATGAATGGCATATGGCTATATTGACTGAGCCATTCCAGAGCATGCCCCACCAAGCTGTAACTAAAATGAATGAGACACAGATCCTGCTATCAGAGTGTGCATAACCTAACAGAGTAAGAAAGATAAGTAAATACACAGAGACAATAAAGACCCATCTTACAAGAGGAATGGACCTTAAAATCAGTACATAAGAATCATAGTTAAAGTTATTCCTTAAAATGCTTGAAAGCACTCTAACAGTCCAATGCTGTTCTGTCTCTAAAGAAGTTGATCACAGTCAGTTTTTCCCCTGGCATTGAAATGAGTATTGATACTTCAGTCAGGAATCAGATAAAGTGGTAGGTTTGTGTTTAAATCTCATTTGTACACACAAAAAAGGTACCTTTATACTCCAGAATCATCAGTATGAATGAATATATTGTGAGTGGTAGGAAGGTTGAGACTGACTGAGAGAGAGAGAATGACAGATTCTCATCTTCCATCTCAAACCCACCATGTTGTTGTTGTTGTTAGGTGCCATCGAGTCATCTCTAACTCACAGCAGCCCTATGCACAGCAGAACGAAACACTCCCCAGTCCTACACCAGCTGCATGATCCTTGCTATCCTTGAGCCCATCGTTGCAGCCACTGTGTCAATCCATCTCGTGGAGGGCCCTCCCCTCTTTCATTGACCCTCCACCTTACCAAGCATGATATCCTTCTTTAGGGAATGGTTCCTTCTTACAAGATGACCAAAGCAGTTGAGACGAAGTCTAGCCATTCTCACTTCCAAGAAGCATTCCAGCTGCACTTCTTCCAGGACAGATTTGTTAGTTCTTTTAGAAGTCCATTGTACTTTGAGCATTCTTCACCAGCAGTACAACTCAAAAGCATCAACTCTTCTCCAGTCTTCCTTAGTCACTGTCCAGCTCTCACATGCATATGAGACAGTTGAAAATACCATGGCTTATGTCAGGCACACCATAGTCGGTCAAGGAGACATCTTTGCTCTTCAGCACTTGAAAGAGGTCTTTTGCAGCCAGTTTTCCCAGTGCTATACATAGTCTGATGTCTTGACTGCTGCTTCCATTGGTGTTGATTGTAGAACCAAGTAATATGAAATTTTTAACAACTTCAATCTTTTCTCCATTTATCGTGATGCTGCTTATAGGCCCAGTTGTGAGGATTTTTGTTTACTTTATATTGAGGTGCAATCCATACTGTCTTCAATCTTCATCAGTAAATGCTTCAAGTCATCCTCACTTTCAGCAAGCAAAGTTGGGTCATCAGCATATTGCAGTTTGTTAATGAGTCTTCCTCCTATCATAATGTCATGTTCTTCTTCATATAATCCAGCTTCTCGGATTATTTGCTCAGCATGCAAACTGAATGAGTATGATGAAAGGATGCAACCTTGATGCACTTCCTTCCTGACTTTAAACCATGCAGTGTCCCCTCATTCTGTTCAAACAATGTACAGGTTCCTCATGAGTACAATTAAGTGTTCCGGAATTCCCATTCTTCTCAATGTTGTCCATAATTTGTTATGATCCACAGAATCCAATGCTTTTGCATAGTCAATAAAACATAAGTAAACATCTTTCTGGTATTCTGTGCTTTGAGCCAAGATCCATCTGACAGCAGCAATGATATCCCTTGTTCCATGTCCTCTTCTGAATCCAGTTTGAATTTCTGGAAGTTCTCTGTCAATATATTGCTGCAACTGTTTTTGAATTATCTTCAGTAAGATTTTACTTGCGTGTGATACTAATGATATTATTCAATAATTTCTACATTCTGTGGGATCACCTTTCTTTGGAATGGATACAAACATAGATCTCTTCCAGTCATTTGGCCAGGTAGCTGTCTTCCAAATCTCTTGGCATAGCCGAGTGAGTGCCTCCATTGTGGTATCCGTTTGTTGAAAACCCACTATAGGGTACACTTATATGGATTGGTATGTGACAGACAAAATCATCCTTACTCCTTAAATTACCCTTGCTCTCTCTGTAAAGTATGAATAGTTCAATTTTTATAGTAATGCACATAAGGCAGTCTCCGACTTACAACAGAGTTCCATTCCAACGACTCCATCATAAATCAGTTCTGACACATCAAATACCTTTTTTTCAGTTTTCATTATTTTTGCCTTTTATTATTAGTATCTTTATGAACCTAGCAGCATTTCTTCCAAGCAGCCACTGTGATTCTGTCTTAAAATGCCTTGAAGCCAGGCATCAATTTTGCCTTGTTTGAATATAGGTCTATTCTAGCATCCTTTTCCAAGACAAGCCTGTTTCATCCACATTGAAAAGTCTTCATCTTGTATTATCTTGTCTAGCTCATCCTTGAATTTTTCTGTAGCTTCAGTGTTGGTTTGTCCTGATTCTCCAGTTATACACACGTTATATAAATCAAATCTGAATTTGAAGCTATGAAACCAGCCCTTGCTGGCATTAAAGTACCAGAGGGAGTATTCTTTTGCTGTTATGTCAGGTTTTTGAAAAGATTGTGTGCTTTCATTTGAACCATTAGTAGACTCATAGGAATCATCTTCTGGATTTGGCCTTCTATCCAAATCAACAATAGCTTCTCCATCTCCTAGATTGGCCATTGCCTCATCTTTGTTGAAATTGTTGATTCTATGCCAATCGCTCCTTCGATTGCCTCCAAGATCTTATTCTTATCCTCAATGATTGTCAAAACAGTCAAATGAGACAGTCCTTCCTCACATGCTATTTCACTGACTTTCTTTATATTATCATAGGCCTTAATGACCTTCCTCTTTATATCTATATCCAGAGATTTTCTCACCTTCTTTTTTGTATTACAGCTTTCAGTGGCATGACTTCTTCTGCTATATATATTGTTGGAAGTATAAGCAGTGCAGATGTAACAGAGAAATTTGAACAACTCATCTTCAAATTAACAATTGATGGTTCTTATGGTACAAAACACTGAGTAAGATTATGCTATAGGTCTGGCCTTCAATGAAATTGCATCAGGGTCATAACTATGAAGTAGGAGTTGCAACAACTGTCAGGTGTGTGTGCAGTTCAACTGTCATGTATCATTATAGTTGAACATTGCCCAACTTTCTATCTGTTATGACTTCTGACACCAACTTCAGGCCATACATAGCTTGCTGTACAGCAATGTTTCAAATAGTAAATCATAAAACTGAACATCTGCAAGTGAACATCTGAGAATAACATCAGCAAATTACATGCAGCAACTTTCTATATAGGACGTATTACTAACTCTAACATATGCCAAAAATAAATAAATAAAATGGATGGTCGTTGAGTGCAGTTCATCATAATTCAAATACGTTGTAAGTTAGGGACTAATATATGGCAACTTCACTTTAACTCATAATAAGTACAACAGAAAGATGTATGAAGTAGAGTGATGGCATGGAAGGATTCATTAACTATCTTCAGAAAATTAAGGAAGATGTGTAAAGGAAGTGGGACGCTAGAGTTAGGTCTTGAAGAAAGCAGACCAAGAAAAAAAGGAAATTCAGCAAAGGAAAAACAATTCTATCAAGATATCAAAAACATCTCACAGCTATTGAGTCAATTCTGACTCATAGTGACCCTACAGAACAGAACAGAACTGCCCCATAAGGTTTCCAAGGTTGCAAATCTCTATGGAAGTAGATTGCCACATCTCTCTCATACAGAGCAACTGGTGGGTTCGAACCCCTGATCTTTCAGTTACAAGACGAGCATTTTAATCGCTGTACCGCTAGAGTTTCCTTGCATCAATATACAGGAGCACAAATCGATAGGTCACCAGTTTGATACTGCCAAAGCTGAATATTTGAGGGAAGAGGAGCAGAAGATTAGAAAAAGGCAAAGGGATCGTTCATCAAAGATCTTCTATCATATGCTATGAATCTCAATTTATTCTCTAGAATTAGTTCTCAGAGAGTGGTCCCCAGACTAGCCACATCAGTATCACCCAATAACCCGTTAGAATTGAAATTCCCATGCCCGTCCCTAGAATCAGAACTGGAGGTGGGTCCCAGCAATCTGTGTTTAACAAGCTCTCAGGTGATTTTGATAAATGCTGAAGTTTGAGAATCACTGCTTTAGACTGTTGTGGGGAGCCTCTGAAGAATTTTCAGCTGGGGAGAGAGAAAATCCAGGTTAAGACAAACTTCAAAACCCACATTCTTTCTGTTACTTCATACTGACTTTCAAGTATAGTCACATATGTGGTGCTATTGGCCATCTATAATCTATACACAGGAGAAAGTACCATGGCCTGTCATTATTACTCAAATTCCTGTTGTCTGATTACAAACAATCTCTCTTATATATTGAATATTTTATTTTTTACCATTTCTAAGCTTATCTACAGAACTCTTAAAGTTAGTTTAGTATGTGACAATAAAAGACACATGGGGTGGGGGAGACAGAAATGAATGATGTTAAGTCTTTCCCCAGAAAGCTGAGTAGGCTGATTTAGAGAATGCTCAGCTTTTAATCATATGACAGGAAAAATCTTCAGTTTCAGCCTCAAACCCAATCTTGCACAAGTTGTTAAAGACTGCTTTTTCTCTTACTTAATTTTTTTATTTCAAGGGTATCATTTTCCAAATGTTCTAAAATGAATTGACCTGAAGGTGGTGAAAGCTAACTTTGTAGTACCAGTCATCCATGTGCGAAAAATATTTTCACAGAAAAAGCAAGTGCATGAAAATATTTTACCACAATAAATTGCTGGTTCCACATTTCTTTGAAAAGGGGAGGAAAAAAAAGCCTGTGAATAATTAGTGATGTGCTTAAACTGCCAGCCCGGCACCACTGAAACTTACTGGGTGCCAAATTATTTAGCTGAACAGTATTTAAATTAAAAACTAACGACTAGGTTAATTTAATACATGTTCCTCTCTGCTCCAACTCTGTCTCTACTAATTGAACTCCAGAACTATATTTTAAACATGCATCCTAGTCTGTGAATGAAAAACATCTAACTACTTAAATATAACAAGTCAGTTACCAATAACAACTTCTTTTAATCTAAGTTTTATTGTTGTGTTAGATGTTTAACCATAAACTATGTACTGGACATATTCGCCAATGGAATGGAAGAAATAGTACACCACACAAAATGCATAGAAAATATTCTTAGTTAGTAAAATGAGTTATGTTAGGTAATTCGATGGCTTTATATCTGAGTTGCAAGGCTTATCAAAACACTTGTAGTCTTTACATAAATGTTGAATTTAGCAGTACCACCTGGAGTTCTATCAACACCTTTTAAAATCAATCTCTTAGTATTTGAATTTTAGCAGAGGATGCACAAGCCCTTCTTCCTACTCATTCCCCTAATCTATACTTTGTCTCTCTCCCTCACCTTACTCTACAATTCAGCTTGCACGTAACCCCTTCATAAAGCTGCAAGAAATTATAATAGTTTACAGATTGAAAAAAAAAAAAAAAAACTGTGGAGAATCAGTCCAAAAAAAGAAGTTCTGGTAAAATTTCAAAGGCACATAGCTGAACATGGTCTGGCAAACACATGACATACCTATCTTTGCAAGGAGGGTATAGAACAGGCCACCCCTTCAGCTTCTGCAAACCATAAATGTCACAAACATTCTGAACCACCCACAGAGGACCAACCTAAATCTGTATGTGGGCTCATCTACTCAATCCCACAACAGTCACTGAGCATAAAACACACAAAACAAAACCAAAAGGGGGAAAAAAAATTGTTTTCACACTATAGCACAGAAAACTTAATAAGCAAACACTTGTCCATAAAAAGTTGACAGCTAAAAAACCTCCCAGACACCAAATGAAAACAGTATCTGAATGTGAACTTGGCACAAGAACAAACAGAATGAAGTTATGAGAGCTAGTATTTGGAAAGTGCCATAATCATTTATAATACAGCAACTGTCCTGGATTCCCCTCGTCAAAAAATAACATGGAGGCAGGCTGCCAGCCATCAATTACAGTACATCCAAAGGGAGGCGGTGTATGGAAAGAAATGGTGTAAGAGCCAGAAAACCTGATTCCTAGGCCTATTTCTGCCACAATCCAGTTATGGGACCTTGGGTATGTCACTACAGATGTGGAAGTCTCAGAAATCTAGATGACCTAAGAGCCCTATTAGATCTCGAATATTATGATTCTATGTCTACACTCTCATTGTTATTGTTTCTGGTAGAGAGGGAGAGTGGGAGAGGAGGGAAGGTAGAAGAAAAGAACATTAGCAGATTTCTTTCTTTATTTCAAGAATGTTACATGGAAGATGTTGTTGTTGTTGTTGTGTGCCATCGAGTCAGACTCAACTCATAGCGACCCCTCCTTGGATTTCCAAGGCAGTATCACCTCAGAAGTAGATTGCTCAACCTTCCTTCCAAGGAGTAGCTGGTGGGTTTGAACTGGCAACCTTCTGGTTAGCAGTCAAGTGCCTTAGGCACTACACTACCAGAGCTCCTACATGGAAGACATAGAAATAAACACAGAATCATCCTCAAGAAGATACAGAAGAAAGACCTATCCTTGCCCCCTGGAAACTTGCAATGTGTAGAAATAAAATAAACAGAGGAAAGAATCAATCATATTTTCCTTAGTTGAAAAAGTCCGATCTCTCGCCTAATGCATATATTCTCTCTACAACATCCAATCAACAGGAATCAGATCAACTACACTGGTGGAAAGAGGCAATGGAGAAGCTCAAATCTTCAACCAAAACAAGGCCAGGAGCTGACTGTGGAACAGACCATTAGTTGCTCATATGCAAATTCAAGGTGAAGTTGAAGACAATTAAAATAAGTCCACGAAAGCCAAAATATGACCTTGATTATATCCCTCCTGAATTTAGAGACCATCTAAAAAACAGATTTGATGCACTGAACACCAATGACTGACAACCAGAGGAACTGTGGGATGACCCCAAGATCATCATCCATGAAAAAAGCAAAAGGTCATTAAAAAGACAAAAAAGGAAGAAAAGACCAAAATGAATGTCAGAAGAGACTCCAAAACTTGCCTTTGAATGGAGAGTAGCTAAAGCAAATGGGAGAAATGACAAGATAAAAGAGCTGAAAAAAAGATCTCAAAGAGCAGCTTGAGAAGATAAAGTCAATTATTATAATGAAATGTGCAAAGACCTGGAATTAGAAAACCAAAAGGGAAGAACATGCTCAGCATTTCTCAAGCTGAAAGAACTGAAAAAAAAAAAAAAAAAAATTCAAGCCTTGAGTTGCAATACTGAAAGATTCTAAGGGCAGAATATTGAATGACGCACCAAACATCAAAAGAAGATGAAAGGAATACACATTGTATTCCTTTGTATCAAAAAGAATTGGTTGATGTTCATCCATTTCAGGAGATGGCATATGATCAAGAATCAACTGTACTGAAGGAAGAAGTCAAAGCTGCACTGAAGGAATTGGCAAAGAACAAGCCTCCAGGAATTGACAGAATACCCATTGAGATGTTTCAACAAGCAGATGCCACACTGGAGGCACTTACTCCTCTATGCCAAGACATCTGGAAGACAGCTATCTAGCCAAATGACTGGAAAAGACCCATATCTGTACTCATTCCAAAGAAAGGTGATCGCATAGAATGTGGAAATTATCAAACAATATCATTAATATCATATGCAAATAAAATCTTGCTGAAGATAATTCAAAAATGGTTGCAGCAGTATATTGACAGAGAACTTCCAGAAATACAAGCTGGGTTCAGAAGAGGACGTGGAACAAGAGATATCATTGCTGATGTCAGATGGATCTTGGCTCAAAGCAAAGAATATCAGAAAGATGTTTACTTGTGTTTTATTGACTATACAATACCTGTACACAGACCAGGAGGCATGGTTTAAAATCAGGAAGGGAGTGAGTCAAGGTTGTATCTTTTCACCATACTTAGTCAATCTGTATGGTGAGCAAATAACCCGAGAAGCTGGACTATATGAAAAAGAACATGGCATCAGGATTGGAGGAAGACTCATTAACAAACTGCAATATGCAGATGACACAACCTTGCTTCTGAAAGTGAAGATGACTTGAAGCACTTACTGATGAAGATTAAAGACTACAGTCTGCAGTATCAATTACATCTCAACATAAAGAAAACGAAGATCCTCACAACTGGACCAATAAGCAGCATCACAATAAATGGAGAAAAGATTGAAGTTGTTAAAGAAATCAACACCAATGGAAGCAGCAGTCAAGACATGAGATGATGTATTGCTCTGGGCAAATCTGCTGTGAAAGAACTCTTTCAAGTGATGAAGAGCAAAGATGTCTCCTTGAAGACTAAGGTGCACCTAATCCAAATCAAACTCACTGCCGTCGAGTCAGATACAACTCATAGCTTCTAACTGGCCATTGCAACAAATTCTCAAACTCAGCAGAGAAGTAGTGAATGCCATGGGAGGAACAGTTGGAAAAAGGCTAGAAGTTGGTGGCATGTTTGGGCTCATAGGAATAAGCCTTGGGCTGCTGATGGTGATTCTGTCTCCCTCTTGTGAAGTTAGAGGAGATCAGAAAATGTTGAACCCATGCCCTTTTTGCACTCTACTTGAATACCTCCAACCACAATTTCCTCCTTTATCAGACAGACATTCTATTGTTAGAAAACAAACATTAAAATTCTTCTACCAGTGAAAATTAGTTTCCTTTATAAACTCTGGCCCAGGTTATGCCCTCTAGCTTCACATAATATGTTTAACCCTCTTCCTAAATCAGATCTTCAAATACTGGAGAACAGCTACTCCATTCCACCCCTACTACCCATTCCCAAGCCAGGTTAATCACTCACACACACTTCTTTCAACATTCTTCATCTGATACAGTTTCCAGAGCACTCATTGGCTGGGCCTCTCTGAGTCTGGTTTGGCAAAGCAAAGCAACATTTAACATATGGTACCAAGAATGGAACACAGTATTCCAAATGTGGTCTGACCATTCGATTCTATTTTTTAAGAATATTTATTGAGTGCTTTCTATATGCCAGATTAGTATTTTTCTTGATCTTAACTATACTTCTATTAACTACACAAAGAACACCTTAACTTTGTTTTAGCCCATTTCAGCCTCTCAAGACAATAAAGAGACCAGATTCTGTAATTCAAATGATCAGTTGATTCCTCCTAGCTTTGTGTCCATTTTACAGTCAACATAGCACAGTAGGACAATCAAAGTCTTTAGAGATATGTAGAGCTGGGTTGCCCCTGTCACTTTCTAACTGAATGGCCTTGACTTGGAAAAGCACTGGTTCTCTTCCAACTTTTCATCCAAGTCTTTAATAAAAATAATTTTAAATAGTCAAAGCCAATTTGTATGGCACAGATTACCCTCTAGATTGACAGTGTTCTAACAACCAATTCACTTAAAGAGTTATTGCCCATTATATTTCATAAATGGAACATGTGATGGTCTAGTTAAGGAAGAAAAAAGACATAGAAGCACTAACTCTATGCCAGTCAAACATATACATTTATTCATTTCCCAACCATCTTGCAAGATAGTTGTTATCTTGTTTACATAGAAAAGAAAATTGAGGGATTAAGTAATTTTTCTAAGATCACACAGGTAATGAGTAGAGGTGTTCTGACTTCAGTTGCTAGCCATTATACTGAGATGTGAGCACAGGAATAATATATGTGGTTAAGATGGGTCAGGAAGACAAGGGAGATGGGGAAGAGTGTACAGGGAGGTACAAATAATACAAAGCTAGAGATAAAGCTAGAAAGGTTAGGTTGAGGCCAAACTGTGAAGGGATTTAAATTCCATACTAAGGAATCTGAACTTCAATCTGTAGGCTATTAAGAGTCAACCCTTACTGGTTATGGTTAAGTGAACCAGTTCAAATATTTGAAAACTAATTTCACAGATAATCATAAGGGCTTGTAGACAAAGCAGTGTACGTGGAGTGTATTTGGGGGTATTATTTTAGATAGGGGTTGTTAGGAAAGCCTTATTTGAACAGTGACTTAAGTCAGGAAGAAAACCATACACATATATCAGGGAAGAATATTTCAGGCTGAAATGTCCTGCATGTACCTGGCATATTCATGTTTGAGAAACATGAAGAAGATTAGATTGGCTAGAAAAGAAATAACAAGGGGAAGAGTAGGAAGAAATAAAGAGGTAGGCAAGAACCAAATGACATATGACTTTGGATTTTACTCTTAAAGATTTTATTCTTAGTGTAATGAGAAAGATATGATTTAATTTATCATTATCATACTTAAGTGAAATCATATTTATTCATGATTCCCCCTAATATATCAGTTCATAACTATCAAAAAACAGGATTAGTTTGGTACACTTATTCTCAGAAAACCCATTCTGGCCTCTAATTCTTAGCTAAGTGTTCATAAACCAAATATAATGAATCTCTTCCAGAATTTTGCCAGGCATATGGTTTGAGAATCCATCATTCCTTTTCCTCCCTGCTCCCAAAGTCTTTCTAAAAGCCTGTGTGACAACATCTGCCCTTCTCCATTCTTGGGGCATTTCCCAAGAGTGGAGAATGGGTAATTAATAGGTAGACTCTGTAGTACTAAATTTAGATACAAAGCAGCACAAAGAAAAGAAAATGTAAAAGCAGAAAGATGTGGAGAGACAGAAGAAAGGAAGAGGCAGCCCAGGTACACCATGGGGGATGCATGAAACGGCAGATGTCCACTAGGGAGGGATGAAAATCACAGCTACATAGAATTCAACAGAAATCACATATTGTCATTTCACCTAAAGCCTGGCAGAAAATCATAACATTTATTCTGACTGGAACACAGGACTATGGATGAATTTTTCTTTCTTTTTTTTTTTTTTTGGCATTTTTGCTATACTATTGTCATATGCTATAATTTAAAATAGACCTTTAAAAAAGGAAATGGGGCAGGAAATTTATTTTCTTGAGTAAATAAAAGTCAAGATAATCACAAGTCTTGAGACTGAAATTTGAATCTTGAGAAACTGAAATAAGCCTCAATTTTGAGATTTTCTTCATAATATTTCACAAAAAATGCTTTTCTGAAGGAAGAATGGAGGTACAGTACCCAAGGGAAAGACTGAATAATGTGAAAGAAGGAACTTTTGGCAATTTTAAGAAGTTGCTCGGTTTTTTACAATATACAGTAAAACCTGTGAAAGCTGGGACTCTACGGGACTGCCTTGCTTTTCTAGGTCTTAGTAAGTTTTCCGCCTTTGACAAGATGCAGTCTTACCACTTTTCTATCACTCTCTATAGCTGTTGTACTTAGATGACATCAGGTTGGATTTGACTTATAGTGATCCTTTGTACAAAAGAACGAAACACTGCCAGTTCTGCACTGTCCTCACAACTGTTCCCATGCTTGAGCTTATTGTCACAGCCACTGTGTCAATCCATCTTGTTGAGGGTCTTCCCCTTCTTCACTGATCCTCTGCTAACATCCTCTAACCAAGCATGATATCTTTCTCCAGGGACCAGTCCCTTCTGACAAAATGACCAATGTATGAGAGACAAAGTCTGGTCATTCTCACTTTTAAGGAGAATTCTGGCTGCACTTCTTCCAACAGTTTGGTTTATTCTTTTAGCAGTCCAACATCACAATTCAAATGCATCAATTCTTCTGTGGTCTTCTTTATCCATTGTCCAGCACTCAAATGCATATGAGTCTACTGAAAATATCACGGGTTTGGTCAGGCACACCTTAGTCTTCAAAGTGACATATTTGCTCTTAAATGCTTTAAAGTGGTCTTTTGCGGAAGATTTTGTCCAATACAATATGTTGTTTGATTTCTTGACCATGTGTTGATTGAGAATCCAAGTAAAATGAAATCCTTGACAACTTCAATCTTTTCTCCGTTTATCATGATGTTGTTTATTGGTTCAATTGTGAGGATTTTTGTTTTTTTATGTTGAGGTGTAACTCATACTGAAGGCTGTAGTTTTTTATCTTCATCAGCAAGTGCTTCAAATCTCCTTTACTTTCAAGGTTGTGTCATCTGTATAGAGCAGGTTGTTAATGAGTCTTCTTCAAATCCTGATGCCCCATTCTTCCTATAGTCCAGTTTCTCAGATTATTTGCTCAGCATACAGGTTGAAAAAGTATCGTGAAAGGATACAACCATGATATACACCTTTCCTGATTTTAAACCACACAGTATCCCCTTGTTCTGTGCAAACCACTGCCTCTTGGTCTATGTATATACAGGCTCTTCGTGAGCACAATTAAGTGTTCTGGAGTTCCAACTCTTCACAATGTTATCCATAATTTGTTATGATCTACGCAGTCAAATGCCTTTGCATGGTCAATAAAATACAGGTAAACATCTTTCTGGTATTCTTTGCTTTCAGCCAAGATCTATCTGACATCAGCAATGATATCCTTCACTTCATGCCCTCTTTTTAATCTGGTTGAATTTCTGGCACTTCACTGTCGATGTATAGCTGCTGCTATATTTGCATTATCTGCAACAAAATTTTACTTGTGTGTGATATTAATGATATTGTTTTATAATTTCCACATTCCGTTGGATCACTTTTCTTTGGAATGGGCACAAATATGGATCTCTTCAGTCAGTTGGCCAAGTAGCTGTCTTCCAAATTTCTTGACATAAATGAGTGAGCACATCCAGCACTGCATTGTTTGCGGAAGCATTTCGATTCCTGAACCCTTGTTTTTTGCCAATTCTTTTAATGCAGCTTGGCCTCCTTCCTTCAATACCATCAGTTCTTGATCATATGCTACCTTCTGAAATGGTTGAATGTTAACCAATTATTTTTGGTACAGTGACTTTGTGTATTCCTTCCATCTTTTGTTGATGCTTCTTGTGTTGTTCAATATTTTTCCCATAGAATCCCTCAATATTGCAACTTGAGGCCTGAATTTTTTTTCTTCAATTCTTTCTGCTTAAGAAAGGCTGAGTGTGTTCTTCCCCTTTAATTTTCCAACTCCAGGTTTTTGCACATTTCATTACAATGTTTTTCTCTGTCCTCTCAAGATGCCCTTTGAAATCTTCTGTTCCGCTCTTTTACTTCATTATTTCTTCCATTCCCTTTAGCTACTCTCCATCCAAAAGCAAGTTTCAGAGTCTCTTCTGACATCCATTTTGATCTCCTCTTCCTTTTCTGTCTTTTTAAATTACTTTTTGTTTTCTTCATGTATGATCCTCCCACAACTCCTCTGGCCTTTCGTCAATGGTATTCAATGAGCCAAATCTATTTTTCAAATGGTCTCTAAATTCAGGTAGCATATAATCAAAGTCATATTTTGGCTCTTGTGGACTTGTTTTAACTTTCTTCAGCTTCAACTTAAACTTGCAGATGAGCTACTGATGATCTGTTCCTTAGTCAGCCCCTGGCCTTATTCTGACTGATGATACTGAATTACTCCATAGTCTCTTTCCACAGATGCAGTCAGTTTTATTCGTGTGTATTCCATCTGGCAAGGTCCAAGTATATAGTTGTCATTTATGTTGCTTGGGAAAAGGTATTTAAATGAGTAAGTCATTTGTCTTGCAAAATTCTATCATGAGAGCTCCAGGGTCATTTCTATCACCAAGGCCATATTTTTAAATTACCAATGCTTCTTCTTTGTTTCCAACTTTCACATTCCAATCACCAGTAGTTTTCAATGCACCTTGATTGCATGTTTGGTGAATTTCAGACTGCAGAAGTTGGTAAAAAGCTTTAGTTTCTTCATCTTTGGCTTTTGCAGTTGGTGTATAAATTTGAATAATAGTAGGAGTTCTGGTGGCATAGTGCCTAAGGCATTTGACTATTAACCAGAAGGCTAGTAGTTCAAACCCACCAGCCACTCCTCAAAAGCAAGACTGGGCAATATAATTCCATAGAGATACCACCCCAGAAACCCAAAGAAGGGTCGCTATGAGTCGGCATCAACTTGACAGCAGTGAGTTTGGTTTTGGTTTGGAGTATTAACTGGTCTTCCTTGTTGTTGTGTTAGGTGCTGTTGAATCATCTCTGACTCCTAGTGACACTATGCAGAGCAGAACGAAACACTGCCTGGTCCTGCGCCAGCTCTGCGATCCTTGCTATACTTGAGCCCATCACCTCAGCCACTGTGTCAATCCATCTCATTGAGGGCCTTCCCCTCCTTCGTCGACCCTCCACCTTACCAAGCATGACACCCTTCTCCAGGGAATGGTGCCTTCTGATAATGTGACCTAGGTGAGATGAAGTCTGGCCATTCTCGCTTCCAAGGAGCATTCTGGCTGCACTTCCTCCACGACAGATTTGTAAGTTCTTTTAGCAGTCCATGGTACTTTCAGCATTCTTCACTAGCACCACAACTCAAATGCATCAATTCTTCAATCTTCTTTATTCATTGTCCAGCTCTCACATGCATATGAGGTGACTGAAAATATGGCTTGTGTCAGGCACACCTTAGTCCTCAAGGAGACATCTTTGCTCTTCAGCACATGAAAGAGGTCTTTTGCAGCCGATTTGCCCAGTGCTATACATCATCTGATGAACTGACTGCTGTTTCCATTGGCGTCGATTGCAGAACTAAGCAATGTGAAGTCTTTGACAACTTCAATCTTTTCTCCATTTGTCATGATGCTGCTTATAGATTGTGAGGATTTTTGTTTTCTTTATAGAGATGTAATCCATACTGCAGACTGTATTCTTCAATCTTCATCAATAAGTGCTTCAAGTCGTCCTCACTTTCAGCAAGCAAAGTTGTGTCGTCAGTGTATCGCAGGTTGTTAATGATTCTTCCTCCAATCTTGACGCCACATTCTTCTTCATATTCTGGACCTTCATTTGCTTATGTGGGACATAAGCATTTGCTTAGCATATAGATTGAATAAGTATGGTGAAAGGATACAACCCTGACACACTTCCTTCTTGATTTTAAACCATGCAGTGTCCCCTTGGTTCTGTTCCAAGACACGTCTATGTATAGGTTCCTCATGAGTACAATTATGTGTTCCCATTCTCCCCAACATTATCCACAGTTTGTTATGATCCACAAATCAAATGCTTTTGCATAGTCAATAAAACACCAGTAAACATCTTTCTGGTATTCGGTCTTCCTTGTAGGTGTATGGATATTATCCTATCACTGACAGGATTTTGAGAACAGATCTCAAAATATTCTTTTTCACGATGAATATGATGCCATTCCTCTTCAATTTGTCATCCCCAATATAGAAGACCTTATGATTGTTCAATTCAAAATGGCCAATACCAGTCCACTTCAGCTCATTGATGCCTAGGATATCGATCTTTATCCATTTCATTTCTGACAACTTCCAATTTTTCTAGGTTTATATTCCATATATTCCATGTTCTGATTATTAATGGATGTTTACAGCTGTTTCTTCTCATTCTGAGTTGTCCCACATAAGCAAATGAAGGTCCAGAAAGCTTTATTCCACCCATATTCATTAAGGTCAACTCAACTTTGAGGAGGCAGCTATTTCCTAGTCACATTTTGAGTGCCTTCCAACCCGAGGGGCTTATCTTCTGAATATTTCCCTGCTATTCATACGGTTTTCAGTGGCCAATTTTTTTTTTTCCCCAGAGTGGACCTGGGCATGTTCTCCTTCCTAGTCTGCGTTAGTCTGGAAGCTCCACTGAAACCTGTGACCCTGTTGGCATCTGAAATACCAGTGGCACAGCTTCCAGTACCACAGCAATACACAAGCCACCACAGTACAGCAAACTCGCAGATGAGTGGTGGCGCTCTCTCTATTAGTAGAAAACTTTAGCTTTCCTTCTCTGACAGGTTTTCACTTTACACTGGTTCTGGATTTCATAGATTTTACCATACAGTTGGATGACAAAAGTTGAGGACTCAGAACAAACAACAATGCCCTAAGGGATCCTGTAAATGTCACTCAGGCCTGTTCCCTAAAAGGGAGAGGGTGGCTTGGTATCTCAAACTAACTCCCATAATGGCCAACAATGCCATTAACAGTACCCAACAGTGCCAAATGGAGGGGGGAATAGAAAACTCTCTTAGGAAAAAAAAAAATCACAAAACAAGCAAATACACACACATAGGTACATATATAGGAGCTCCGGTAGCATACTGCCTAAGGCACTTGCCTGCTAACCAGAAGGCTTGGGGTTCAAACCCAAGCCTCAAAAGGAAGGTTGGGAAATCCACTTCCGTAGTGATACTGCTGCAGAAACCCAAGGAGGGGTCGCTATGAGTCGGATACAACTTGACGGCACATAACAACAACAACAACAAGTACATACAAAAACTAATGTAGGCAAGAAAGTATTAAATTAAGTACTTTTCCTTTAATAGACATTTTCAGTAGTTAGGTTTCAAGAAAATTCACATTTAATGGTCCATTCCTTTTAAAATTACTTGGGACTTTTCCAGTCACAAAAGGAAAAATACTGTATGATCTCACTTATATGAACTAAGCAAATACATAGAAATCAAAGATTATTAGTGGGTTTGGGGGGGGAAGCAAAGTTTTTGCTTATGGGGTACTTAGTTTTATGTTCATGGTGGTAGAATGATTTGGAAAAGATTAGTGATAATGGTTGAACAGCATGCAGGACATGATCAGTGTCACTGAATTACGCAGGTAGAAATTGCTGAGTTGGCAAATGCTTTGTTGCATATATTTTTATCACAATAAAAATTAAATAAATAAAATCACTTGTGACATTTTATATTCCAAATTTTCCCTGGTAAAAATTTTAATAGAAAAGTTTCATTCTTTTATAACATAACCAAAATCTTTTCTTATCCAATTTTCTTTTCACTTCTATTCCTGATTAAGTTTATTTTCATACAATGATATATCTTATTATGAGCCATTGTTTCATTTTTTCCAAACCCATCCATACTCACTTCATCAATTACTGCTATTTAAGGCTGAAAATCTATTACTCTATTTGGCATCCAGTGAAAATACATCAACAGTGTCCTGAGTCTTATTTACTAAGGATATAACTCTATTTGCCATAATGCATATTCTTCTTTAATATCTGTCCAAGAATTGTGTAGAAGCATGAAATTTAATTTCTTGACTTTTTTGACATTTTTTCCTTACCAACTCTGCCTAAAACCTAACATGATGCCAAGTTCAACTGTATTAAATTTTATACAGAATGCTTTTTGATGTCAGAAAAAAATCCTGCTTTTGTCAATAAGAATAATTTCCAAATAGAATTTAAGCCCAAATGACAATGCTATAAAAAGACACAGATTTTATCTAAATGGTTTAATTAACATTCAAAAAATATTATCTCTAATACATTTGTCTCACAAGATAATTAATTTGATTGAAATATTTTCCTTTGATTACTACTTAATATAACATAATAACATACTCACTGAAAGGCTTAGGAATTCATTAAAGTAGTCCACAAGAAAATCATCTGTTGCCAGAGAATCCTCCTGAAAAAACAAAAACACAATATTATGTTTATGCTAATGTGTTTTAAAATGTGCTTATATTATTCTCTAATTCTGCTATAAATTGGTTATAATGTAGATCTTCAAATCTTTTTCAGTCAGTCAAAAGTGAAATCTCAAGACATAAGAAAACAGAATGGTACATATTCTTTAAAGGCCTTGTAGTATACTTAGGCTAAAAAGAGAACGAGGGAAGAAATATGGCACATTAATATATTAATACAAAATAATGCTACACATGGGGAATTCCCCCACAGATTTATTAAAATTACGTATTTCATAAAAATAAGTCAGAGTCAATAAAGACAGAAACAGTGAGGTTAAAATGGAATTAAGAATGTCAATCTCTTAAATAGTTCAATAGAAATGATAGGTAAAGAAAATTATCTACTCTCTTCCTCTCAAAATGAGATAAAGTTTAGTAATTTGGGTTCTGCTTAAATTTACATGAAGAAACTGAAAATGCATATGTTCTAAGAATACAGATTGTATACATTTTTTCCATGGATATCTCATCTACCAACATAGCCACTTTTAAAACTGGCAAAATTGGAAAGGCACTGCCAAGAACAAAATCTTTCATCCAAATCATAAAACACCTTATTTTGTTAGTAATTGTTTCCATTGTGTCAAAAGTACATTATGGCATACTTTGTTGTATAGTACATGTGTTTATTTTGTTATTCATAATTATATTTCTATTTTACAAATCATACATGAAGGTTGACAACATGACACAATGCTATTATTTCCATATGGTTGGTTGGTTACTTCTGACACTAGCCAATTTCTTAAAATGTTGTTGAAATATAGTTCTATAAGGAAGGTACTATAGAATATTAACATCTAATTTGGAAAAAAATGTTTAGGGTAATTTAAGTAATTGCAGTATCAGAATAGAGCTATGAACTATCACTTAAAGGGATTTATATGAAGCAATTTACAAAATATCTGAACTGATTAAAACAATAACAAAAGATTTCATAAATTTACTACCGTAACAGCAGTAACTTAGTAGTAGTATATTCTCAAACAAAGTCTAGATTAACAAAGCTCTAATAAGACAAAACATGGCAGAAAACATTGTAGGGGAGACTAAAAGGCTAGTAACATGTCATTTTACCTTTCAAAGTTACTTTAATTTTCTGGACTTTATTTAGTGAACTACCTAGATTCTGTTAACTCTTAGGAGAAATCAACTGAATTCAAAAAATATTTTTAGTGTCTCCTAGACAGAAGTCATTGTGCTATGGTAAGAATGACACAATTTTGCAATACTGGCCCCACATGATCAAAAATCCACAGATGTGAATCACGCTCAGCTGGCACAACATAGTACATAAAAATGTTGCTCTGTATTCTACTTTGGTGAGTAGCAACTGGAGTCTTAAAGCTTTTGAGTGGCCATCTAAGATGTAACTACTAGTCTCCCAGCCTCTGGAGCAAAGAAGAGTAAAGAAAGTCAAAGTCATTTGGAAACAATTAGTCTAAAGATATGATGGTCCACGAGGACCTCAGCCTTCATGATCAGAAGAACGATGGTGGTCAGCTACTGATGCCAACCACTCGGAAAGGGATCAAAATTGGAGAGCCTGGTTAAAGTGGGAGGAAAAATGTGGAACAAAATTCAAAAACACAAAAATGACCAGAATTACTGGTCAGATAGAGACTGGTAGAACCCCTGAGACTATGGCCTGAGTTATCCTTTGGGCCTAGAAATGGACTTACTTCATGGATTGGCTCTCAGCCCAACAACAGACTTACATGCAAAACACCTACCCCAGGGAGATGCACCCACCTACCCTAGAGATGCACCTCTTAGATCAATCAGCCATGAGATATCACAGGGGCAGCATTCACATACAGGGAAAGCTGAACAAACAGGAATGCACAGATAAGAACAGCAGTGGGGGGAGCGCTGAGCAGGGAGGAAAGGGAAGAAGAGTTTTTTATGGTTGAGGATTGTAATCAGTGCCGTGAAATCAAATGTGCATGAACTTTTGAGAGTAAAACAAATCTGCTTTGTAAATCTGTACCCAAATCACAATTTTTTAAAAAAATCCACAGATGTGAAAGGTTAATACATATTTTGAATTAATAACACCAGTGGAGCATAGTATCATTAGTTTTTTAAAACTATGTATTTCTAAAAATTTTCAGCTGTAATACAGGATGTGCATTTCATAAGGTAAAGTAGACCTTAATATTGCCTAGGATTGGGTCAGACACATTGCCAGAAATTTCTAGATAACCTGGGATTCATATATTTCCATTTCCAGATGCAGTTCCTTTGCAGACACATTTCCAGATGTCTCACAGTTCTAAGAGATGCTACTTCAGTGCTTTTCAAACTGTGCTGAAGTACCTGTTTGTTTGTTTGTTTTCAGGAATCCATTTCAGACACATAACTTTAGTAAAATACAATAAAAATAAATTACTAGAAAATATAACAGATATACATAATACAAGCTCAATTTACTATTATATTGAATATATAAACACACTCTGTTAAACTGCTATAAGTTTCTAAACATTTCCTCTCAATTTGAACTCATCTCATCATTGACTGATAAAAATTCTCAAACCAGTCCCAGTCTACAGACAGATAGCAGCGCCTTGAGTTAGCACTGCTCTAGCTCTCTAGCTCCTTGGTCAGAGGTTGCTTTCAGCTCCTTCTGGTCCTCCTGAAACCAAACCACACTGATAGGGCATTTACTGTACTTGATATTCAGTTACATACTCAGGTTTACATATAAAGGCAACCACAGAAACTTAAGGGAGCTCTGCTAGCACAGTGCCTAAGGCACTTGACTGCTAACCAGAAGGCTGGCGGTTCAAACCCACCAGCTACTCCTCGGAAGGAAGA
>NW_006921608.1:12876222-12879811 GCF_000298275.1 Orycteropus afer afer | reverse complement strand
CAAAACCAAAGACAAAGAAAGAATCCTGCAAACAGCTCGGGAAAAACAAAAGGTCACCTACAAAAGAGAATCTATAAGACTAAACTCTGATTTCTCAGCAGAAACCATGCAGGTAAGAAGGCAATGAGATGTCACAAATAAAATATTGAAAGAAAAAAACTGTCAATCTGAATTATATGTCAAGCAAAACTGTCCCTCAAACACACTGGCAAAATCATGACATTTCCAGATAAACAGAAATTAAGAGATTTTTTTTTAAAAAACAAGACCACTCTTACAAGAGATATTAAAAGGAGTCCTTTGGACAGAGAACCAACAACAGCAGACAACCAACTGAGATTAAGACATATAACATCACCCAGAAATCAACCCACATAAAGAAGTATCAAAAATAAAATAAACCTATAAGAAAATAGGGCACCAGAGACATCAATTTGTAAACAATGACAACTACAAAATAAAAAGGGCAAATAAATGGTGCAGATAAAAAAAACTTCCAAATGGAGAGGAAATAGAGATGATACCAAGACAGAAAGGACTATTTTAAACTTGTTACCAGGCAACCTCAAAAAAAACCAATAAACTTTCCTGCCAAAATAAAAAAGAAGAAAATCATAAAGATTCAGTAAACACTAAAACAACACAAATGAAGAAAATAAGAAAATCCTTAAACAAAATTAATTCAGCACACACAAAAAAAAATGAAACAAATAAACAATCAGCATCACACACACAAAAAAAAACTAGCAAAACAACAGCAGTAAATACATACTTATCAACAATTACACTGAAAGTAAATGGATTAAATCAAGAGACAAAGAATAGCAGCTTGTATAAGAAAAAAAAAAAATGACCCATCAATATGCAGTCTACAAGAGATATGCCTTAGACAAAAGACAAAAATGAGCTAAAATTCAAAACGTGAAAAAAAAAAAAAAACGCATATAGCAAACAAACAGAAGCCAGAGGGGTAATATTAATTTTTTGAAAAATCAATATTAAGGCAAAAATCACTAAAAGAGACAAGGAAGAACATTATATAACAATTAAAGGATCAATCCAACAGGAGGACATAGCCATAATAAATATCTATGAACCCAATGAAAAAGCCCTAAAATACATACATCAAACTTTAACAGAATCTAAAAGAAAAATAGACAACTCCACAATAACAGCAGGGGAGTTTAAGATATGACTTTTGATGTAGGACAGAATAAGTAGAAAGAAACTGAACAAAAATACATAAGATCTAAACAAAACAATTAACCAACCTGACCTCAAAAATGTATACAGAACACTTCACCCAATAATGGCACAATATACATTCTTCTCCAGCAAATATGGAACATTCTCCAGAACAGACCATATGTTAGGCCACAAAGCAAACCTCAATAAATTTAAAAATACTCAAATACTACAAAGCATCTTCTCAGATCACAATGCCACAAAATTAGAAAACAACAACAGGAAGATCAAGGGAAAAAGAATCAAATATATGGAATGAAGAACACCTTACTTAAACACTACCAGGTAACAGAAGAAATTTTAAAATGTCTTGAATTAAATAAAATGAAAACACAACATACCAAAAGCTTTGCTATACAGTAAAAGCAGTGCTCAGAGACAAACTGTAACAACTAGCATATACATTAAAAAAAGAACAAAAATCAACACTTAAACCCAACATCTCCAACAAAGGAAAAGAAAAAGATGTGACTAACACAAATAAGAAATGAGATAGGTGTTGTCACAACAGAGCCAACTGAAAACAAAAGGATACTAACAGAATAATGTGAAAAACCATATTCCAATAAATTTGTAAACTTACAAGAAATGGACAAATTTCTAGAAACACAACACCTACCCAAACTAACACAATCTGAGGGAAAAAAAAAAAAAAAAAATTTGAACAGACCCAATGCAAAAGAAACAACTGAACAGGTTATTTAAAAAAAAAAAGAGAGAGAGAGACTCCCCTCCCTCCCTCCCTCAAAAAAAGTCCTGGCCCAGATACTTTCACTGGTAAATTCTCCCAAATATTCAGAGAAGAGATGACACTAATTCTACTCAAATTATTCCAGAACACAAAAAGGATGGAATACTCCCAAACTCATGCTATGAAGCAAGAATAATCCTGACACCAAAACCAGGCAAAGAAACCACTAAAAAGGAAAATTATAGACCATTATCCCTCACGAACATAGAAGCAATAATTTTCAACAAAATTCTAGCCAATAGAATCTAAGAACATATAAAAAAAATCATACATCATGACCAAGTGGGATTCATACCAGGTATGCAAGGATGGTTCAACACTAAAAAAACAATCAATATTATCCAATACATAAATAAACAAAAAGAAAAGAACCACATGATCATATTAATTGATGCAGAGAAGGTTTCTGAGAAAATTCAAAACCCATTCTTGATAAAAACACTAAGCAAAATAGGAATGGAAGAGAAATTCCTCAATATATTTATGGGTATATACACAAAACCAATGGCCAATATTCTTCTCAATAGAAAGAGATAGAAAACATTTCCCTTGTGAATGGGAACCATACAGGATGCCCTTTATCAGCATTCCTAGCCAAATCCATATTGGAAGTGTAAGCCAGGGCAGTAAGGTAAGAGAGGGAGATAAAAGGCCTCAAATTGGCAAAGAAGACATAAAACTATCCCCATTTGTAGATAATATGATGCTTTACATAGAAAATAAACTACTGGAACTAATAAAAGATTTAACAAAGTGGGAGGGTACATATAATAGCAACATTCAAAAACCAGTCAGATTTCTCCACACTAACAAAGAGAACTCTGAAAAAGAAATCAAGAAAGCAATACATTTACAGTAGCCATCCAAAAGATGAAGTACTTAGGAATAGATCTAGCCAGAGATACAAAAGACCTATACATCTACACCCTACTTTGATGTGTTGCAATTGGGGTCTTAAAAGCTTGTGAGTGGCCATCTAAGGTGGTCTCTCCCCATCCAGAGTACAGAAGAGTGAAGAAAATCAAAGACACAAGGAAACAAGTAGTTCAAAGACAAATGGAGCACATGAACTCCAGCCTCCACAATCCTGAGAAAAGAAGAACTAGATGATGCCTGGCTACCACTGCTGACTGCTCTGAAAAGAGTATCAATTAAGAGGTACTGGATAGAGTGGAGGGAAATGTGGAACTAAATTCAAAATAATAAAAAAAGAACAGGCTTACTAGTCTGAAACCCCCAAGACCTTAAACACCCTTCAAACTAGGAACTGAATTTAAGCCTTGTGATTCCACTGTCAGCAAAATGATAGGCCTATAAGGTGAACAGTAATATCAGGAGGGTAGGTACTCATTAGAACAATCAATAATATGAGATCAGGGACACAGCATTTCCCCAGGGATACAGCTAGCAAGGTGTGAGGGGATAAGAAGGAAGGAGGAAGGGAAGAGGTGGGCACTGGGAGGAAGTGAGAAGAATGCTGTTAGAATATGGGGATTGCAGTAAATGTCACAAAACAGAATGTCTACAGATTATTGAATGGAAAACCAATTTGCTCTGTAAACTTTCATCCAAATCATGAAAAAAAAAAAAAAA
>NW_006921608.1:12871113-12876122 GCF_000298275.1 Orycteropus afer afer | reverse complement strand
AAAAAAAAAAAAAAAATTAAAGTCCTGATCTGAAGCTGCATTAAAATGAACTAAGTCTCCATACTTGGCTTTAATATCTTCCAAATAACCAATAAACTGGTGATGGTTATAGGCACAATCAAGAAGAAAATTGAGTTACCATCAATTCCTCCATTACATCATTCAATGAACCTGACTACAAAATTTGCAACACAAATTCTCCTGATGAATGATGCAATGGAAGGTAGGAACACTTCTTTAGAACTGAATACACTTTTGAAACCTGTTTTTTCATGTGTTACAGGTGTGCCATCTGTGAAAGTGAAGTCAGCTTTTCCATTTTTAGTCCAAACTTCTCAAATTTCATACTGGAAGAGGCCTAAGCAAAATAGTTCATGTGTGCTTGCTAATTACAGTAAGTAGAATTTTTGCTTAAAAAAGGAATTACTTTGTTGTCTTTTAGTAAGATGAATTGTGATTGCTTCATAACTCTTAAAGGTGCAAGATATACAAGGAGAGCCTTATAAACAAAAGAAAAGAAATGATAAAAACAGACAAAAGCCATATTCCAAGAAAGACTGTAATACACACATGCCATTAGAGAATAACAATATAAACCATTTCCTCCCAAAAGAAGGAAATATATTATTTGGTAGGAAGAATCAGAAGAGAAGTGGAGAAAATAACATTTGAGATACATTTACAATAACTTCAAACTCTAAATCTAGAAATATACATATGAGAGGCAATAATGCAGAGCAAGAAAAAAAATGTTTAATTAAATTCTTACATCCATCTAAAGACTTCTCAAAAAATGGGCAAAGGAAATGAACAGACACTTCACTAAAAAGGATAGATAGGCAGTAAACAACCACATGAGGAAATGCTCATGATCATTAGCCATTAAACCAAACCAAACCAAACCAAACTCACTGCCATCAAGTCGAACCCAACTCATAGCAACCTCTCCTTGGGTTTCCGAGGCGGTTTCACTACAGATAGATTAGAGAGATGCAAATCAAAACAACAATGAGAAATCATCTCACCCCAGAAATAATAGCAAAGTTCAACAAGACAAAAAGTAACAAATGCTGGGGAGGGTGCAGAGAGATTGGAAGCTGGTGGGACTGCAAAATGATTACAACCATTGTGGCAAATGGTATGGCATTTCCTTTAAAAACTGAAAATAGAAATACCATTTGATCTAGCAATTCCATTATTAGGAATATATCCTAAAAAGGTGAGAGACAGAACACGAACAGTCATAAGCACACCCATGTTCATCGCAGCGTAATTCACTATAGCAAAGAGATGGAAACAATCTAAATGCCCATCAATAGATGGCCGGATAACCAAACTATGGTACATTCACACAACGGAATACTATACAACATTAAAGAATAATGAAGAATACACGAATCATCTGAAAACATGGATGAATTTAGAGGACATTATGCTAAATGAAATAAGTCAATCACAGAAGTACAGATATTGTATGACTCTACTACTGTAAAAAGTCAAGGATAGTTTATTCAGGGAAGTAAACTCACTTTTGTTGGTTATCGGGAATAGGATAGAAGGGGAGGGAAAATCTCAGACTATTTGGGGGTCAATGTGGATGAGGGGAGGAATAGTATGGAAAGAGTCTGTGACCAGCACAATGACAGTGGGGAAAGGAAAGACACTGAAATGTGCACAAAAGATACAGACAACAGAGGCAAATACTATTACATACACAACACTGCAGTATCACTAGCACTAAATACCAGGTTACAGATTAATGCATAGATAGGTGAGGAGGTGGGGGTAGGTGAACAGGAATACACCCTAGGCCAAGGATAGAATTGGCTGAAGATAATTTTACATATGCTCTTGTGCTACAGAATTAACCACGTACATTACAGAAGCAACAGAAGACAAGGTTGGACTAACTTCTCAGAGACAACAAAAATAAAATAAAATAATGCAGAGTAAAGAAAGAAATGTATGAACAAAGAAGAGAAGTAGGGAAAGCAAAACGTAGTAAAGGTGATCACGATTAGTGAATGGACAAAGTAGAAAAATAATCCAAGTTTCCAGGTCCCATTCAAACAATTCACACAATAAACCAAACAAAGCCTTTCATCTCATTACCAAGGCAGAATCCTAAACTGGCACACTTTAGGTTGGAAATGTGATCAGGAATGCTGCATAGATCAGAAGCTAGGATAGACCATATTCCAAAAATTATACCTATCAGGGTGGACCTCTTCCTGCTTCCTTGTCCTAAGCTACATATAAATTGTTAATTTCATCTTTTTTAAACAGGTAATCACTAGACCAGAGATTCCCCACCAGCTCTGCAATGGCACTTAGAAGCATACTGCCAGTGGGATTCAGCACGCCAAGAAACAGTAGACCTCTTAACCCCTCAAGGCAAGCAAGCACAGCCAGGGGTGCCTGGAGTTCCAAAGAGGGTGATCTCTGGTTATGAATAATCTTGTTTAGAATCCCTCTCCCGAAGACAGCAATTATGAGCCACTTCCCAAACTCACTACTTCTCTTAAAGGCTCTGAGCATGACCAAAGTAGGTGAGATGAAGTCTGGCCATTCTTGTTTCTAAGGAACATTCCAGCTGCACTTCTTCCAGGACAGATTTGTTTGTTCTTCTAGCAGTCCATGGTAATTTCGGTATTCTTCTTCATCAACACCATAACTCAAAAGCATCAACTATTTTACAATCTTCCTTATTCATTGTCCAGCTGCAAAGGAGGTGATTGAAAATACCATGGTTTGGGTTAGGCAGGCGCAACTTAGTCTTCAAAGAGACATCTTTCCTCTTCAACACTTTAAAGAAGTCTCTTGCAGCAGATTTGTCCAGTGCAACATGACATTTGATTTCTTGACTGTTGCTTCCTTGGGTGTTGATTATGGATCCAAGTAAAATTAAATCTTTGACATCAGTCTTTTCTCCATTTATAGTGATGCTGGTTATTGGTCCACTTGTGAGGATTTTTGTCTTCTTTCTGTTGAGGTGCTGCAGGCTGTAGTCATTATCTTCATCAGTAAGAACTTCAAGTCATATTCATTTTCACCAAGCAAGGTTGTGTCATCTGCACACTGCAGGTTGTTAATAAGTCTTCCTCCAATCTTGATGCCACCCTCTTTATACAGTCCAGTTTCTCGGATTATTCACTCAGCATACAAATGGAGTAAACACAGTGAAAGGATACAAACCTGATGTACACCCTTCCTGATTTTAACCCATGCAGTATCCCCTTGTTCTGTTTGAATGACAGCCTCCCGGTCTATAAACAGGTTCCTCATGAGCACAATTAAGTGTTCTGGAATTCCCATTCTCCACAACGTTATCCATTATTTATTATGTTCCACAAATGTTTTTGCATAGTCAATAAAACACAAGTAAACATCTTTCTGGTATTCTCGGCTTTCAGCCAAGATCCATCTGACATCAGCAATGATATCCCTCATTCAACGTCCTCTTCTGAATTCAGCTTGCATTTCTGGAAGTTCCCTGTCAATATACTGCTGCAACAGTTTTTGCTTGCATGTGATATTAATGACATTGCTCAAAAATTTCCACATTCTGTTGGATCATCTTTCTTTGGAATGTGATATGGATCACATTCCACTGATCCATATGGATCTTTCCACTCAGTTGGCCAGGTAGCCATCTTCCAAATTTCTTGTCAAGACAAATAAATACCTCAAGCACAGCATCCATTTTTTGAAACATCTCAATGGGTATTCTGTCAATTCCTGGAGCTTTGTTTTTTCACCAATTCCTTCAGTGCAGTTTCAACTTCTTCCTTTAGTACTATTGAGTTCTTGATCATTTGCCACCTCACGATATAGATGAACACTGACCAGTTCTTTTTGGTACAGTAATTCTGTGTATTCCTTCCATCTTCTTTTGATGTTTCCTGCATCATTCAATATTTTTCCCATAGAATGCTTCAACATTGCAATTCAAGGCTTGAATTTTTTTCTTCAGTCCTTTCAGCTTGAGAAATGCCAAGCATGTTCTTCCCTTTTGATTTTCTAACTCCAGGTCTTTGCACATTTCATTATAATAATTGACTTGGTCTTCCCAAGTTGCTCTTTGAAATTTTCTGTTCAGCTCTTTTATCTTGTCATTTCTTCCATTTGCTTTAGATATGCTCCATTCAAAAGCAAGTTTCAGTGTCTTCTGACTTCCATTTTGGTCTTTTATTCCCTTCCTCTCTTTTTAATGACCTTTTGCTTTCTTCATGATGTTCTTGATGTTATCCCAAAATTATCTGTTCTTCAGTCACTGGTGTTCAATGTGTCAAATCTATTCTTCAGATGGTCTCTACATTCAGGTGGGATATAATCAAGGTCATATTTTGGCTCTCATGGACTCATTTCAGTTTTCTTCAGCTTCCACTTGAGTTTGCATATGAGTAAGTGTTTTGGCTGAAGATATTGTGCTTCTCCACTTCCTCTTTCCACAGATGTAGTTGATCTGATTCCTGTGTATTCCATCGGGCAAGGCCCACAAGTATAGCCACCATTTATGTTGTTGAAAAACAGTATTTGCAATGAATAAGTTGTTAGTCTTACAAAATTCTATCATGTAATCTCTGGCATCATTTCCATTACCAAGGCCATATTTTCCAACTGCCGATGATTCTTCATTTCCAACTTCTGCATTTCAATCACCAGTAATAAGCAATATATTTTGATTGCATGTTTGCTCAATTCCAGACTGCAAAAGTTGGTAAAAATTTTCAGTTTCTTCATCTTTGGCTTTAGTGGTTGGTGCATAAATTTGAATAGTGGTAGTATTAACTCATCTTCTTTGCAGACATATTGTATCACTGACAACACCACATTTCAGGACAGATCATGAAACATTCTTTGTGACAACGAATCCCACACCATTCCTCTTCAATTTGTCATTCCCAGCATAGATCATATGGTTGTCTGATTCAAAATGGCCAACACAAGTCCATTTCAGCTCACTAATGGCACTTGACTGCTAACCAGAAGGCTGGCGGTTCAAACTC
>NW_006921608.1:12856228-12863628 GCF_000298275.1 Orycteropus afer afer | reverse complement strand
AAAAAAAAAAAAAAAAAAACTAAAGAAAACTACAAAACATTACTACAAGAAACCAAAAGAGACCTACATAGATGGAAGAATATACTAATATACTATGCTCATGTATAGGACTACCACTTGTCTCTCAGTTTTTCATACTGGGGTAGCTTGTGGGTTGCTGTGATGCTGGAAGCTATGCCACCAGTATGTCAAATACCAACAGGGTCACCCACAGTGGACAGGTTTCAGTGGAGTTCCAGAAGAAAGATTAGGAAGGATATGGACCAGTACACTTCTGAAAAAACTGGCAACTAAAAACCTATGAACAGCAGGGAAACATTGTCTGATATAGTACAGGAAGATGAGCCCCTCAGGTTTGAAGGCCCCTCAAGATGGAAGGAACTCAAGACACAACAGGGAAAGAGCTTCCTCCTCAAAGTTGAGTCAACCTTAATGATGTGGATGGAGTAAAGGTTTCTGGACCTTCATCTGCTGATGTGGTACAACTCAAAATGAGAAGAGCTGCAAATACCCATTAACAATTGGAATGTACAAAGTATGAATCTAGAAAAACTGGAAGTTCTGAAAGATGAAATTGACTGCATAAAGATCGATACCCTAGGCATTAGTGAGCTGAAATGGACTGGTATAGGCCATTGTGAATGGGACAATCATATGGTCTCCTATGCTAGGAATGGCAAATTGAAGAGTTCATATATCACTTAATAGGTATACTTTTGGAAATAGTGACTGGCATCGTATGTCCCCAGTAGTGCAAAATACAGTAATAAATGCAAAGTTACTTACTGATCTACTTTTTGACTAATTTAGTGATGGATTCTCTAATGCACTTTCAATAGCTTCAAAAACCATCAGAGAATTTGATTCCTACCCAGAGTACAAGACTCCATAGGGATGAAAGAATTCCATCCAGCCTTATTCCAATGAACCTCTGAGACCCATCTCAGTTTCCTAATGTTAGCAACACTTCTGGCACACTGTTCTGTATCCTCTTAAGGTTAGGAGAATAGGGAGAAAGTAGATGTGGTGCCTACCATTACCTGACCCTGCCCTCCATCATAAAGCCAGCTACAGTGTCAGCCTGAGTGTGCTCTCACAGTTCAAACAAACCATTTATATACATTTTTTTAAAAACTAACATTAAGAAGTCATTAATAGCCAGATAATTAAATAGTCTAGTTTATGAGGATTTGAATTAGGGATCTTTTTTATATATTGGGATAATTAAAGTCCTCATGCTTGGCAAATGCTCTGTGTTTATTTCATTCAAACTTTACAGATAACAGTATGAATTTGAACAGATTAAAGATTAGTTAAAAATGAATATTACCATTAACAAGTAAAATACAGCAAGTACTATTTGAAACTAAAACCAAAAAACCAAACCCATTGCCCCTGAGTCCATTCGACTCATAGAAACCCCACAGAATAGAGTAGAACTGCCTCATAGGGTTTCCAAAGCTGTAATCTTTATGGAAGCAGACTGCCAAATCTTTTTCCTGCAGAGCTGCTGGTGGGTTCAAACAGCTAAGCTTTCTGTTAGCAGAACACTTAACCACTGCACCACAAAGGCTCCTCCTTAAAACTATCCCCCAAAAAAACAAACCTACTGCCATTACATCAATTCAGACTCATGAAACTAAAGTCCTTCTTAATTTGATGGTAAAACTAAAAGGGATCTTTCTTTATTTTTATTTTTTAAATGGCATCTTCTTTTGAAGTTAATGAAACTGTAGGTTTTCTATATCAGAAAACTTTCAACAAAATAGGTCCTTAAGTGTATAATAAAATTTTTAATCTACAAAGATTGTTTTTGAGGCGTAACATACCTACTTGCATAGTTTCAAACAAATAATTTTCAAGGCACATAATAAAAAGATATTATTTTAGATTTAAGTGTCAGGTACTTAAATCTTTAGTATTAATTTATTTTCTATTTAAATGTTGATAAAAAAAAAAAAATTTGAGTCACTCTCACTTTAAACTTGTCTCAAAGTGTACCTAACACATAATCAAATCCCAGTATAGCATAAAAAGCAGTCTGAACTCAAGTCTTTTTGCTACAGATTTATATTTTGGTTTTTATGGGGGAGAAATATATACATATGTAGACAGCTATACAACACTTAATATCCATGGCACGTTCTGTGTAATAGGACACTATGTGATTTGGACAGTGTGCAAATCCCAGAGCTTCAGGGTTTTCAAACTTGCACCTCCAACTGGTTGCCTCTGGCCATATGATGATGCTCTTGAATTAGAAGCCCTGAAGTATGGAGTGAAGCAATAGCAGCCCACTGTGCTCCTGAGACATCAATCTGCAGGGTGGCTGGGTAGAGCATGCACCACGGCAGCCACAGGTGCCAAGTCACTGCAAGTTCAATGCTGCCCCCACCTCCTGACACCCTTCCAACCCACTCCATAGACTTACATGTGGTCAGACACTGCCCAAACAGACATTAAGTGGTGCATACCTGTATGCCTGAAAGCAATGAAAGGCTGAGATTGAGAGAAGGAGTAAAGAGAAGCATTCACTTTATCTACATCATTTTAATTATTTATAAGAACACAGACTACATTGCTCCTGTAATTGAAAATAATATATCCTTCCAAGGGAAGTAATAGAAGAACTAATATAGAAAATGTTTAAAACATATTTTCCCTAAGAGAATTATCAAAGACTAATCAAATACAAAGTCAATAAAGACATTAAAATAGAAAAATGCAAGAAGACAGGTATTAAAGATGTGTGGAAAATCTATCAAATGACATTTTGCCAAAAAGAAAAAAAAGTGAAACAAATTACACATTATTTATTATAAATTACATATTATTTATGAAAATACTCATCTACCATTTAGTAATTATCTAGCATATTCTGGGAACTGTGATATACATTATAAGAAATATTAAGTTATACTGAGACATAATGCTAGCATTATAGGAGCTCACAGTTTTGTTAAGAAATTACAAAATTTACCCACACAAAGTTAATATATACAGAAGGAAATGTGTCCCTTACGAATGACTGAATCTAAATCAGTAATCCCAATCTTTTGAGGATGAAAATCCCATGGTAAATTTGAAATATTTTGTAGAGATTCACAATCACAATGTACTTTTAGATACACTGATTGAGAAATACAAAACGAAAAAAGTTAGTATGAATATACAAGCATTTTAAATTTAGTATATGATTCTGGTGCCAATGACAGAAAACCAAAAGTAACATGATTACATAAAACAGAAGTTGATTTCTCTCCTGTAATCATAAGCAGTCTAGGGCTGTATGGTAGCTTCCCAAGCATCAGCATCCCAGGGCCTTTTTATCTTGTGACTCCACTATCCTCAAGGTGCAGCTTCCATCGCATGATTCAAGATAACTGCTTCAACTCCAGCCATCACATCCTCATTCCAGCCAGCAGGAAAAATGAAAGAAGACCCATTCTTTCTTTACACCTATAAATGTTAGTGTCAGAATGACAAAGGTTCTATTTGTGGCTCAGCCAACTCCTAGCTGTATGACCCAGGGTCAGTTATTAACCTGTGTAAATGTCAGCTTTCCAGAAGAACACAAAACTTACGCTTACATCCTATTTGCCAGAATACAGTTACACAGGGGAGGTAGAAAATGTAGCCTTTATTCTGGATTGCAATGTGCCTAATATCTATCTATTATGGAAAAGGAGAAAGGATTTTGGGGAACTAGAAGTCTCCGCCACACACTTTTTTCTAAGAATATATAGTTTATTAGTAAGAATAATACACTTTTAAAAAAGAGGTAAGCATATCTGCAAGAAATACGTACAGCCAGTGCTTGGTTAGCATATGAAGTTGAGGATCCGCTCAGAAATTGGTCTTGACTGAAAGCTGCACAGAGCTCAAAGGCAGACTGGATTTTAGATTGGAAAGGTTTCATGGAGGAGATGAGCTGGGCCTTGAAAAATGCGCAAGATTGCAAAATCAACGAGGAAGGGCAATTGAAAAAAACTAGACAGCAAAGGCAAGAAGGCAAGGGGGGTAGTTTGGTTGGAGCAGAAGGCATGTGGAAGTACTTTATAAACCAAGAACAATGAATGTTGTCTTTATCACATAGAAATGTATTGGGAGGTAAGGTTAAAGAAGACTGAAAAGTTATAGAAAAGGTTTTGAATGCTAATGTGAGGCAATTGACATTCTGCCTCTGCCTGTTACTAGACCTGTAGCCTCAGGCCAAGTTAGTTAACCTCCGTGAACTTTGATTTCCTCAACTGTGAAACATGCGTAATAATACCCACCTGATAGGGTTGTTCTGAGGTTAAATACTAGCATGGAGTCAGCATTCAATAAATAGTAGCTATTAATAAAAGCTCTGAGCAGTCAAGTAATACGGCCCATGATCAACATGGTAATTTTTTTAAAAGAAAACAGTAACCTGATAGCCAGGGAAAGAGTAATGGGA
The DNA here is from genome assembly GCF_000298275.1 of Orycteropus afer afer. Lineage (NCBI taxonomy): Eukaryota > Metazoa > Chordata > Mammalia > Tubulidentata > Orycteropodidae > Orycteropus > Orycteropus afer. The sequence continues at coordinate 12,859,187 of NW_006921608.1, read as the reverse complement.
AAAGGGAAAATCTAAAGGTAGACAGAACAAAGTCATAGCAAGTCATTCATTACAGTTGAAGCACAGAAGTTTGCATTTTAGGCTTTAGGCAAAGATAAATTGGAGTTGGCGGAGAGAGTACTGGAGGCAGTGATATCAGTTAGGACTACTGCCAAAGTCCAGGCCCAAGGATGAGGACTTGAAATAAGACAGTAGCTGTGTGGATGGAGAAAAAGAGCTGGCTATGAGAGGAACTTGGTAAATGATTGCAGGTGGAGGGTGAAGAACAGGGAAGAAAGCAAGCCTCGAACTGGTTCAGCTCAGTTCAGTCACGGTCAATGAAGCAACACCAGAACAGACCCAAATTTTTAAAATGTGGGTGAACTGGAATACTAACTGGAAGGAGAAAAATTATAGGTCAAAGCGTTGCTAGAAACGTAATCTCCCTTTAGAAAATAAGGGCAGCATGCACATTGCGTAGCAACCAATCTCTTGACTGGCAAAGTCCAAAACAATAGTGCCTGGCTCAAAGATGGCAGCTTACCCCCCTGCTCTGAATGTGTGTAGCTTCTCCACAGTCTTGGCAATTATCTGATGTCACGTATTATGCTCCTGACAGTGGTCACTACATTTCTTCTGAGGCACCAACCCAGAATTTTTCCTAAATTTAAAAAAGTTGGTTAACACTCCAGATCACCCAAATTTTAAAAATTCGGGTCTGTTCCAGTTTCACTTCAACATTCATGACTGAACAGGTTCAAACCAGTTCAAAGCAGTGTCTTAAATTCAACACTAAACAGAGTTTTCCAATATGGCCAGAAGATGGATGGGGTTTCTGACATGCTCTGTGTACTACACCTTTGTTTCTCTAAAGGCCAAAAGTCTGAAAAGGTGACAATGGAAGTTGCTAGAAGATGTAGCCATAGCCCTATCTGCCCTGAGAGTCCCTGCTAGACTGAACTTGGAACTTATCTTCAGCACTTAGCGCTGCACTATGAATGTACAAGGCACTCATATTTGTTGACTAAAAAGTCAAAAGCAAATAACGTAATTAGCCAACAAGAGAAAAAAGTACTAGAGGCCATAAACAAATACTACAGAGAAGTGGGTAGAGCTCTTGGACTCAGACTCAGAACTTGGTAGGAATTAGGTTCTATTACCTCCTATCTGTCTCAACTCGACTCATAGTGATCCCTCCTTGGGTTTCCAAGGTGGTATCTCTATAGAAGCAGATTGCCCAGTCTTCCTCATGAGGAGTGGCTGGTGGGTTTGTACCACCAGCCTTCTGGTTAGCAGTGAAATTCCTTAGGCACTACACCACCAGAGCTTCCACCTCCTATCTGTCTAACCTTGATCAAATTCTTCAAATGTATAATAGGAATTACAACAGAACCCATCTAAAGATAACCAAAAAACCAAACTCACTGCCATTAAGTCGATTCCAACTCATAGCGACCACCATTGGGTTTCTGACCCTGTAAATCTTTACAGAAGTAGATTGCCCCATCTTCCTTCTACAAAGTGTCTGGTATGTTTGAACCACTGACCTCTGGTTAGCAGCCAAATACCTTACCCACTATGCCACCAGAGCTCCTTATCCTAAAGAGTACTCACTTAAATGAGAGTATATTAATGTATTTGGTGAAGTACTTATTAATACTCTACTTCTCGAGACGTCTGAATTAAAAATATTTAGATTATTTTTAAAAGAATTATGAAAATAAATTGACTGGTAGAAATCAATGCCATCAACTAATGTTTATTTGCAACCAGGAAACTGCACAACCACATCACAATAAAACTATGGAGACAAAATCTACCTTTCAGAGAATCCTGAAGGAATTTAGAGAAAGTAAATGCAGGAATTCATGCAGAGGCGGGGGGGAAAAAAAAATCTTTAACAATAACTATCATTCACCATACAAGTTAATTGGTCCCTTCTTAAAATTGTACCTGTTCAGGAATATAAAAAGGTCTTGTACTCAGTTACCATTATCACTAAACCAAAACATCTACTAATATTCATTTGGCAGAAGGGAAAAAAGAAAACGTAGTTTTCTTCTGTAATCTAATATAGGTTCGTTTTTTAAAAGCCCAGGGAAAGAATAAGTAGCCCATATAAATTATACTTACAAATCCTTCTTCTGTAATAGTTGGTGGCTCTGAAACAAAATAAAATATTACATTATCTCACTCAAATCTGATTTCCTTTTTAAAGTAAATGAAATAATTTGAGACAGCACCTAGCTCCGTTTTATTCACGAGCAAGCACAGTACATTTTTGGCCCTCTGTTCATTCTCCACATGGATTGAATTTTAAGTTGGAATTCAAGATGGAAGTGGGGAGGAAAGGCCTCTGGAATCCAGTTTGGTCACTAATTTACTGTGACCCCAAGGTTAACCCTGACAGAAGGAGACCTCCATTATTCCAGCTGCAAAATGGCGAATTAAGCAAGATAAAATCACACAGTGGCAATCAGGCAATGAATGTAAATGAGGGAGGGAGTCATAGTAAATCGCGAAGTCAGCTTTTCGAATACTGGAGAGGGGGCGCCTTAGTAAGAACTAAAATTCTGAGGCGGCTGCGTGGACTGCCGGTCCGCTGGCGACTGGCACGCCGCGCGGGCCCCGGCCTTCGTCCTGGCCGGGGCCCGCGGCGGCCGTGCGGCCAGAGCTCGAGGCCCTGGTGGGACGACCTACCGGCGGTGAGCCGCTTCCCGCGCATGCCGCCGCCGTTTCCCGCGCCGCGCGCTGGCGCGGCCCTTCAACACGACATCGTGTGGGCCGGCGCGCCTCAAGGCTCTTCTGTCCCGGAGCCGACGCGTACGGGGCGCGCGGGCCTGGAGACTGCGCCTGTTTGTGTAGCCCCCGCCTCCCCCGAGTTGCTATGGAGCTTAGACAATGCGGCCGCAGCACAAGCGGGCGGCCTCGGGCGTGGGCGGCCGCGCGGGGACGCGCCTTTCGGGCCCCCGGACCGAGG
>NW_006921608.1:12850749-12856128 GCF_000298275.1 Orycteropus afer afer | reverse complement strand
CACTTCCTTCTTCCTAGTCTGTCTTTGTCTGGAAGCTCCACTGCAACCTGTCCACCATGGGTGACCTTGCTGGTATATGAAATACCGGTGCAAAGCCTCCAGCCTCACAGCAACATGCAATCCATGACAGTATGACAAACTGACAGATGAGTGGTGGTAAAAAGTCTTGATTAGGAACTGCATATAGTCATTTCAAGCATAAAATCTGATATTAAAAGGCTATGTAACAATAAAAACTTATGTAGATATCAGAATCATGCAACTACATGGATGACTCTCAAAAACATTCTGAGCAAAAGAAGTCTTCCACAAAAGAGAATTATAAAATGGCTTCATTTATGTGAAGCTCAAAAATAAGCAAAATTAATTTATGGCAACACTATTAGGATAGTCATCTTCAGGAGATTGGGACAAGAATCAACTGGGAAGGGGCTTGAAGGAACTTTCTAGGGTGATGGAAATATTGTGCATTGTATATATTGATGGGGGTTATATTACATGGTTGTATGCATTTGTCAAAAGTCTTCAAATGGCACATTTAATATTTATGCTTTACTGTGCATAAATTTGGGAGCTCTGGTAGCATAGTGCCTAGGCATTTGACTGCTAACCAGAAGGCTGGCAGTTCAAACCCACCAGCCACTACTTAGAAGGAAGGTTGGGCAATCTACTTCTGTAGTGATACTGCCTCAGAAACCCAAGGAGGGGTCACTATGAGTCGGGTCCAACTCCACGGCAATGGTTGCCTTTGTTTTTGTTGCTTTTTACAGCAACAAAAGAACCATAAACAAATACAGAAAGAAAGTTATTGATATTCATGCTGAAGTGTTTACAGGTGAAGTGTATCAATGTCTGCAACATAATATGAAATGCATAAAAAAACAAGGAAAAGAAGGAGGTTGATCCAAGATGGCAGACTAATAAAATATTACCGAGACCCTCTACAACAAAGACCTGAGAAACCAAGTGAAATGGATACCGATGACAATCCTGGAATCCAGAGCTTCAAGGGAAAGGATAAAGAAGTAGATCAAATATCAACTAGAGGAAAAATTGAATGAAAACAACAAACAAGGAGGCATATGAAGTGATGAATTCCCAACTGGCCCAGCACAGTACAGCCACTTTGAATTATTGCAAGCAGTGTGGGCAGGAACCACACAATCAGTACCACTCACCCAAAACTGCACCAGCACCCACACTCATCAGTGACCAAAGAGGTATAATCTCCCTCCTTGCCCTGCACACCTTAAGAGTTGTAGTCTTCCCCTACCCCCAGCTACTCAGCAGCCAGTCAAACTTCTGCTTCCTGCCAGTGCTGTGCCACTCTTTTTTTCATTTCTTCTTAGTTCTTCCTTGTCCCTTCTTCTTTCTTTTCTTTTTCTCCTTTCTTCACCCCCTTTTATTTTGACCCTAACAAAGCAGGACTCTGCCCCCCAACAATCCTATGATAGGCAGCACCCACTCTTGCCCCTCCCTAGTTGGCAATGTGGCCTCCCACACAGTGATCATGTTCCCACAGCACAGTTTGGCAGTTAGCACTTGTGTCAGTACTATGCCCTTTCTTTTCTTTTCTCTTTTTCCTTTCTTGGTTCTTCCTGCTCTCCCTCTTGGTGTTTTCCTTTCTTTTCTTCCTCTTCCCTTCTCCACTCCCCCACCCCTCTTTTTTTTCTTTATCACATGGAGCAGGTACCATGTCTGTTTACACCTCCATAGTCAGAACTGACTACTCCTATCCCTCCATGGTTAACAGTGCACACCCCCTCACTGCAGCCATGTGTGACAGCTAATGCCTGCACCAATACTACAAAACTTTTTTTCTCTTTTTCTTTTTCCTTTCTTCTTAGGTTCTTCCCACTTTTTCTACTCCTTGCTTTTTTCTTTCTTCCTCTTCCCAACCCTTTTTCTCTTTGATCTTGCAGAGTGGGCACCCCATGCCTACCATCTCTATGGTCAGTAGCACCCACCCCCACTTCTCCACAGTCAGCAGTGCACACTCTTGTGCACTGCCATGTTCCCACCACAGCCATGGTGGCAACTAGTGCTTGCACCAGTATTGTACCACTTTTCTCCTTCTTTTTTGTTTCCATTTGTTTGTTTCTTCTTCGTTCTTCCCGCTTCCCACCCTTGTATTTTTTCTTTTTTTCCTTCCTCTTCCTCCCCTTCTATTTTCCCCCATCAGTTGGGAGCCAGTGAGTCTACCTAATCATGCCTGCCACACCTGCAGCCCCACCCACTAGGCAAATGTCACCATCTACTCCAGCATGACTGGATCAACAACATAGAACAGCAACACCCACCCAGTCTGCTCTCAGCTGCTCTACACAACCAGTGATTAAATATTTGTGCCTACACTTCCACCCAGAGATAGGTGGTGAGCACCTCATTGCTGGAAAACTAGCAACTAGAATAGCACCATGCCCCATTGCTTAGAAATGCTAAACAAAACTAAAAACAAGGGTGACACAAACCAATGGACAATCAAATTAATTCAATAGCACCACAATATCTTGAAGACAATAGATAGCTTCAAATCACCAAAAAAAAAAAAAACTGGACAAGATGGACCATGCAGGTAATAAAAATAACCAAACCCAAAACCTGCTGCTATTGAGTCAATTCTGACTCATAGCAACCCTACAGGTTAGAGCAGAACTGCCTCATAGGGATTCCAAGGTTGTAAATCTTTATCGAAGAAGACTGCCACATCCTTTTCCTGAAGAGAGGGTGGCTGCACAGTGGTTAAAGTGCTCCGATGCTAATCAAAAGACCAAAATACAGGGCCAGAAAATCTTCTGAAGGAAGAAATAGGATTAGAACTATCTGATAAAGAATTTAAAATAATTGTACTTAGGGCTTTTCAAGAGATTAAGAAGGAGATCAAGGAAAACAAAGATAACACCAAAGAATCATAGACAAAATCAAGGAAAACATGAACAAAACAAGAACAAACTGACAAAATAAATGGAAAATTTGAATCCATACAAACACAGAAAATAGTGATTGAGAAGATGAATACTAAAATTTCACACTGCAAAGGCAAAGGAGTAGAATAAATCAATAGAACACAGAATTATCAAAATTGAAGACAAATCTCTTACTATTAATCTGTTAGAGGAATAATCAGAAAAGAGAATGGAAAATGAAATAAAGAAAGCCTAAGAATTATGTGGGGTGCCATCAAGAGGAATAACTTACATGTGATGGGAATTCCAGAACAGGAAGACAGACACACAATAAAAAGCACCAAGAAAACTATCAAAGATTGGCTGGAAGAAAACTTCCTTAGCATCATGAAAGATGAGAAGAATTCATTCAAGAAGCTCAATGAACCTCAAATAAGAGAGAAACCAAAAGAAAATTACCAAAACATATCATAATCAAACTTTCCAAAACCAAAGACAAAGAAAGAATCCTGCAAACAGCTCGGGAAAAACAAAAGGTCACCTACAAAAGAGAATCTATAAGACTAAACTCTGATTTCTCAGCAGAAACCATGCAGGTAAGAAGGCAATGAGATGTCACAAATAAAATATTGAAAGAAAAAAACTGTCAATCTGAATTATATGTCAAGCAAAACTGTCCCTCAAACACACTGGCAAAATCATGACATTTCCAGATAAACAGAAATTAAGAGATTTTTTTTTAAAAAACAAGACCACTCTTACAAGAGATATTAAAAGGAGTCCTTTGGACAGAGAACCAACAACAGCAGACAACCAACTGAGATTAAGACATATAACATCACCCAGAAATCAACCCACATAAAGAAGTATCAAAAATAAAATAAACCTATAAGAAAATAGGGCACCAGAGACATCAATTTGTAAACAATGACAACTACAAAATAAAAAGGGCAAATAAATGGTGCAGATAAAAAAAACTTCCAAATGGAGAGGAAATAGAGATGATACCAAGACAGAAAGGACTATTTTAAACTTGTTACCAGGCAACCTCAAAAAAAACCAATAAACTTTCCTGCCAAAATAAAAAAGAAGAAAATCATAAAGATTCAGTAAACACTAAAACAACACAAATGAAGAAAATAAGAAAATCCTTAAACAAAATTAATTCAGCACACACAAAAAAAAATGAAACAAATAAACAATCAGCATCACACACACAAAAAAAAACTAGCAAAACAACAGCAGTAAATACATACTTATCAACAATTACACTGAAAGTAAATGGATTAAATCAAGAGACAAAGAATAGCAGCTTGTATAAGAAAAAAAAAAAATGACCCATCAATATGCAGTCTACAAGAGATATGCCTTAGACAAAAGACAAAAATGAGCTAAAATTCAAAACGTGAAAAAAAAAAAAAAACGCATATAGCAAACAAACAGAAGCCAGAGGGGTAATATTAATTTTTTGAAAAATCAATATTAAGGCAAAAATCACTAAAAGAGACAAGGAAGAACATTATATAACAATTAAAGGATCAATCCAACAGGAGGACATAGCCATAATAAATATCTATGAACCCAATGAAAAAGCCCTAAAATACATACATCAAACTTTAACAGAATCTAAAAGAAAAATAGACAACTCCACAATAACAGCAGGGGAGTTTAAGATATGACTTTTGATGTAGGACAGAATAAGTAGAAAGAAACTGAACAAAAATACATAAGATCTAAACAAAACAATTAACCAACCTGACCTCAAAAATGTATACAGAACACTTCACCCAATAATGGCACAATATACATTCTTCTCCAGCAAATATGGAACATTCTCCAGAACAGACCATATGTTAGGCCACAAAGCAAACCTCAATAAATTTAAAAATACTCAAATACTACAAAGCATCTTCTCAGATCACAATGCCACAAAATTAGAAAACAACAACAGGAAGATCAAGGGAAAAAGAATCAAATATATGGAATGAAGAACACCTTACTTAAACACTACCAGGTAACAGAAGAAATTTTAAAATGTCTTGAATTAAATAAAATGAAAACACAACATACCAAAAGCTTTGCTATACAGTAAAAGCAGTGCTCAGAGACAAACTGTAACAACTAGCATATACATTAAAAAAAGAACAAAAATCAACACTTAAACCCAACATCTCCAACAAAGGAAAAGAAAAAGATGTGACTAACACAAATAAGAAATGAGATAGGTGTTGTCACAACAGAGCCAACTGAAAACAAAAGGATACTAACAGAATAATGTGAAAAACCATATTCCAATAAATTTGTAAACTTACAAGAAATGGACAAATTTCTAGAAACACAACACCTACCCAAACTAACACAATCTGAGGGAAAAAAAAAAAAAAAATTTGAACAGACCCAATGCAAAAGAAACAACTGAACAGGTTATTTAAAAAAAAAAAGAGAGAGAGAGACTCCCTTCCCTCCCTCCCTC
>NW_006921608.1:12847120-12850630 GCF_000298275.1 Orycteropus afer afer | reverse complement strand
TTTTTTTTTTTTTTTTTTCCCTGGGGGCAGGGGTGGGCGCGCGCCCAGACCTTCAGCGAGACCACCCAAGGAGGGGATCTGGAGGCACGCGTAGGGCATAAGGGCCGAAAAGGCCGGCCCGTTACTGTGGTGACCGCGGCTCAGGCCGGTTTTTGCTCAAGATCCTGCCTGCACCATCCAAGGAAATTTCAAGTCCCACCGTAAGATCGACTAGAAAGTGGGCGCGGGAGAGGAGGCCACGTGGGCTAGTCCTGAGGAGAAAGGGAAGAGTTTGACCTCAGGTTTTCTTGAAACTGGAAGACATTCAATACACAGCTCCAGATCTCCCAGTTGTATAAAATGCCTGAATGAAAAGTTAAATACTGTATGATCCCACTTATATGGAGTATCCAGAATAGGCACATGCATAGAGACAAAAGTTTATTAGTGGTTATCAGGAGCTGGGGGAGAAGGGTACAGGGAGTTACTGCTTAACTCGGGTTACTGAGTTTCTTCCTGGGTTATTGAAAACCTTAAAAATTGGTAATAGTGATGGTTGCCCAACATGGCAAATGTAATTAATGCCACTGAATTGTACAATTAAAAATGGTTTAAATGGACACTTTTTGTTGTTTGTTATATTTCACCACAATAAGATTTTAAGTTAAATATTCCTGTACTTAGCAACCAGATCATCCTCGTACTCCTCTATTGGGTTAGGACTACTGCACTTGGCAGGTATTTAGATTTGATAATTACCCAAGGAGGCTGTTGAAGACAATGAGTATACCTCTAATGCGTGTCCAGGAAAAAGTTATGACTGAAGAGTTTAAGTACAAAAGTGAAATTTTTAAAAAATTCTAAGGAGAAAAAAATTAACATTTTTAGAAAAGTTGAGGGTAACTAAATCTCCAGTCCAGACCTTTCCCCTGAGCCTAGAACCCCAAATCCAATTTCTTTTGGACCCAGTAACATGACGTTTCCTTGGAGGCTTCCAACTCAAAATTTGTCCAATACAAAACTCACATCTGCCCAATCCCTTATCTTCAGATTTCATCTTCCTCCATAAATCCCATGTTCAGTAAACTGTTCCTTTATCCACCAAGTGATTCAATCCAGAAACCTGAGTCTCCCTAAACACTCATATTTAAAACTCTTATTTAGCCAAGCACTGTGTTGTTGCTGCTGTTGGGTGCCATCAAGTCGAGTCCAACTCATAGCAACTCCATGTGTTGACCTTATGTGACATAATAGAAGAGTCCCATAGGGTTTTCTTGGCTGGGGTCTTTATGGAAACAGATTGTCAGGCCTTTCTCCCACAGAGCTACTGGGTGTGTTCAAAACACCAACTCTTCAGTTAACAGCAGAGCACTTAACTGTTGTGCCACCAGGGCTCCTTCTGTCAACCACTAGGTCCTGAAAATTTACCTTCTGAAGTATTTTTGGACTCTGTAATCTTCTTTCCACTCTCACTAGCAACCAAAGCATTAATGCAGGCTCCCATCTGGACTGTTGTAAAAACTTCCTAACTTGTCTTTCTTCCAGTCTTTGTTTCCAGTGGAGTTCCCCTTAAATCCATTCTGCATGCTGAAAATGAAATCTATCTAAATGCAAATCTGACTTACTTAAAACCTCTATAGGCTCCACATTTGCCTCCTACGGTGTCTGTAGTGTTGTTGGTGTCGGGGACACTCCAAAGCCAGCCAAGTATGTCAGTGCTTCAAGCAAGCAAAGAAGCATAACACCTGCTGAGGTTTTGTTTTTTTGTGGGTTTTTTTTTTTTTTTTTTATGTCTTTTGATATTACACAGGTAAAAACAAAACAACTAAGAATAAATAAATCACCACCTTGACCGAATAAAATCAATCAGAGGACCAAAGGAAGTCAGGAGAGCCTAGTGGAAAAGGAGAATAGAGAAAGGAAGGTTTAGGGGAACAGGTCACAAGGACTTTGTAGGCCTTTCGTTCAGAGTGAAATGGGAATCAGAGTTCTGAACGGAGAAGTACTATGATTTTACTTTTATTTGAAAAGGATCACTCTGGGTGCTATATAGAGAAAAAAGAATAGAACAGAAGCAGGCAAGAGCTGATGATGGCTCTCATCAGGGTGGTAGGAATACGGATTTGAAAAGGACTTTGATTCTGTATATATATTTTAAAGGCAGAGCCAAGAGAATTTCCTGACAAATCAGATGAGGAGATGAAACAAAAAAACCTAGCTGAGAATAACTACAAGATTTTTGACCTGAGCAACCAGAAGGATGGCACTGTGGTTGATGGCATTGGGGAAGGCTGTGAGTGGAGCATGTGGTGGGAGAGTTTATGAAGTCTTAGCTGTCCAAGTAAAGGTGCTGATTTGCAGTTGGTACAGAAGCCTAGAATTTGGGAGATACAAACTTGAGAGTCAGCATATAAATGGGATTTGCAGGTGTTTGCTAGTGTTTCACAGCCAGGGGAACCCTTCTCATCTTTCACCAGGCTAAATTTTCTCATTCTTCAAGACTCAGTTGGGTGTCATCCCTCCAGAATACCTCCCATGAACCCCTTTCATTGGCCTTTCTTCTTGCCCCTGCATACTTTGTATGAACTCATATTTTAAAACCATATTACTATTTAACTCATCTGTACAGGGAGGTGCATCCTCTACTCCCATGCTACTCACCCAGACTATAAACTCCTGGAGTTTGAAGAAGCTATGTCTTATTCAATGCCCCACTACTGTGCCTCCCACTCAGTAAATATTTGTTAAAATAAACTTCTGGAGGTTGTCTCCATTGCAGTCCTTCTACACTGTGCCATGCTTACAAATAAGATTTTTTCATCTGTTTTTGATAGCCATATTGATGTTAGTAATTTGTCTTAACATTAATAGAAGAGAACATTTATTGCACACTTACTATGGGGATCTAACATTAATTCTGATTGGTATTATTCTCAATTCACAATTTAGGAAACTAACCTCCAATTTAAGAGCGTGAAAGTATTAAAGCCAGAACACGACTCGGGCCTGTTTGGTTCTGAACCCTTTGCTCTATGCCTTTTTCTCTAAAAAATAATCTCACAAGATTTTTGAAATAGCATTATTTTGAATATTTTTAATAGGCCACAGCCTATACAACTATGAGATCAGAAGAACTAGATGATGCCCAGCTACCACTGTCAACCACTCAGAGGGGGATCTATGTAGGAGATTCTGGATAGAGAGGGAGAACAATGTGGAACAAAATTCAAAATCATTTGGGGGAAAAATAAAAAGAGGGGGACCAGGTTTGCTGGTCTGATAGAGCCTGGTGGAACCACTGAGACTATGACCCCTAGCTGCCCTTCAGATCTGGAATTGAACCCACACCTGTCTTCCAGCCAAATAAAAGACAGGCATATGAGTTGAACATTTACCTGAGGTAGATACACTCCTTGGAGAGAACAATCATGGGAGAAAGAAGGGCTGCTTACGCACAGGGAGACAGTTCAGGGGGCAGGAGTGCATGGAGGGATGGACACTGGGAAGAGGTAACTATTAGGAAGAAGTGGG
>NW_006921608.1:12841086-12847020 GCF_000298275.1 Orycteropus afer afer | reverse complement strand
TAGTCAATGTCATGAGACAAAGTGTATGTGAACTGCTGTATGGAAAGTGAATTTGCTCTGTAAATTTTCACCCAAATCACAATATAAATAAATAAATAAATAATGTGATGACCAATTCAAAGACAAACATCAAAAAAAAAAAAAAAATCATGAGGCCCACCAAGACACAGAGAATCAAACCCAAATGCTTAGGTTATAAACTGCTTTAATTAATGTTTTGATCGTTTATTTTTTTTTGTTACAGCTTGATTGAAATATAATTCATGTATCATACAATTCACCTAGTTAAAGTGTACAATTCAATGATTATTAGTATACTCACTGAGCTGTGCATCCAACACAATCAATATTTTTAACATTTTCATCATCTCATCTCAAAACGAAAATTTTATCACCCCACCTCCACCCTCTCATCCTTTCCCAGCCCTAAGCACTTGTTTATTTTCTATCTCTATGTAATTATGTATTCTGAACATTGTCTTTTGTGACTGGCTTCTTCAGCTTAGCATAAGGTTTTCAAGTTTCAGCCATGTTGCAGCATGTATCAGTACTTCATTCCTTTTTATGGCTGAGTAACATTCCTCTGTATGGATATACCACATTTTGTTTATCCATTCATCAGGTGATGGACATTTGAGTTGTTTCCACCTTCTGCCTATTATGAATAATGCTGCTATGAATATACATGTCACGTTTTTGTGTGAACATGTTTTCACTTCCAAAACCTAGGACTGGAATCACTAGATCAGACAGTGAGTATATGTTTAACTTTTTGAAGAACTGCCTGTTTTCCATAGTAGTTGCACAATTTTATATTCTCACTAGCCATGTATAGGGGTTCTGATTTCTCCACATCTTCGCTGACTTGCAGATTATGGCTATCCCTGGTGGGTATGAAGTGGTATCTCATTGCTTTTTTAACATAATCTTATTAATTATTTTGTTGAGAATATACACTGCAAAACATACCACCAATTCAACAGTTTCTACATACCATTTAGTGATACTAGATTTCTCAGTTTTATTTTTCTGATAATTAGCCTATATTTTTTAGCACATTTTATATCTGCACCCCCCATGATAAATCTTAGCCAGTTTTTCCAAAAGGTCTTATTCCTACAATTAGTCTGTATCATTGTAGAAAACCAAGGCACTTCAAAACCAAAGACTTATAATTAGAAATATATCTACATAAACGGAATTAAGTTTGTTTATTTTCTTACATTTCTCAACAAATAGCAAATTTGATGGGTGTTTTTGGGATAGTCTTTCTTAAACACAGACTTTATAGTTTACCTGAAATTCAATTTGTGTAATCCTGAAGAACATCTCAGGCAGTCTCCTCTCAAGCAGCTAAAACTGTGATATAAGAAACCGATACAACCATGGAACAGGACAGAAGTGACATAATAAGTGACAGTGGACAGAAAAACAATCAGTGGTTTCAAATATGAGCCCAAAACCAAATGTCCCAAGGACTTACTTTCTAAATTGCAAAGTTATTCTGCGCAGTCTGGTCAGAGTGAAAAACTGCAAGGATTTATTCACGATTCCCCCAAGTATTGCTGGAGAGATTGGCTAGTATGTGTATGTGTACATATCTCCTTGACAATAAAGAATATATTTTCAGGCATCCTACCTGTTTAGTGATTTAAAGAAAAGTACCAATCCTTCCTTGGGTTTGGTGTCGTGGGGTCCAACTTATGCCTTGTTATGTCAATTTATGTCCTATTCACCTTGCTGAGTATAAACAGGAATAGCACCAAAAGCTGAAATTCACATTAATTATCATTGTTATTTTAACTTTTACCGGTAATGGGATATTTGGGAAATATATTATATGGCTGGTAGCTGAATATACAAAATGGACAATAGTAAGGTCATACATGAAATAAAACTCAGTCCATAACCTCTGCAGCAACCAACCCAGAAGCCAACCACCTCTACAACAGGCCCAGGAGAGTCAGGACTTGGTCAGTTAACTCTCAACTTAACTAATCTTGCCCCTCCTTCCAACTCAGGACCAACCAGAGAAAGCCAAATCTGCTCCCCTACCCAATCATATCTAATGCCCCACTTCAAGTTCATCTACCACAGCTTCCCCAGCCAACCACCTCCAATCAGGGAAAAAGCCTCCCCTTTATTCCACTATAAAGCTTTTCCAGTCCCCTGCTTGCCTTTGAGTCTCTGACAAATGCAAGTGGTGGTGGCTGACTCCCATGCTATATAGCAAGCTCTGAGTAAAGTGTCTGTCCTCATTTGCATTGTCCTCATCTATTTTTTTCATGGCTAAAGTATATTTGGTGAAGAATGCTGAAAGTACCGTGGACTTCTAAAAGAACTAACAAATCTGTCCCGGAAGAAGTGCGGCCGGAATGTTCCTTGGAAGCAAGAATGGTTAGACTTCGTCTCACCTACTTTGGTCATGTTGTCAGAAGGGGCCATTCTCTGGAGAAGCATATCATGCTTAGTAAAGTGGAAGGTTAATGAAAGAGAGGAAGGCCCTCAACAAGATGGTATTGACACGATGCCTACAGCGATGGGCTCAGGTATAGTAGGAATCGTGAGGCTGGCACAGGACTGGGCATTGTTTTGTTCTGTTGTACATAAGGTTGCTATGAGTTGGAGACGACTCGATGGCACCTAACAACAACAACAAACAGAAGTATATTTTTAATTTTCACATATAAATGAATTGGAAAGAGAGGACAGTGAAGTAGAGTGTTTCCCTAGGAGCTGGAAGACAACATCTAATGGTGTATGATACCATCCCCCACTCCAATACCTAAAGTAACTACAGGTGTGGCAGGGAGAACAGAAACACAGGTTATAAAATCTATATATTGTTTATTCTCATTCTCTTTTTGATAATCATCTTTTTAAAAATTATGTATCTTATCTAATATTGTATAACAATGATGAGTATCAGTATCACATTCAACTGGAAAACAGCATTTTTTCTCTCTTTCCTAACATAGCAGTTCATAATTTTTCAAAGAAGGAACATAATTAGTTTAATACATTCATTAGGCAATTTCTTAACTCATCCATGATAATTGCCATCTGGACCTGATGGTTTAGATTTAGTCTAATTGTCAATATATTCCATTACATTACTCTGTTTCTTGCACAAACTGATGAGATAATTCAATTTTTAACCCTTCCCTAGTTAGCATTTTAAAAACTGTAATATTGCTATAGGATATTAGCATTTTTACAAGTAAAAAATTTCATTTTTATTTTTCTCTTCTTTTTCCTTCCCCTCTTCATTTTCTTCCTCCTCTTTTTTTTTTTTTAATGAATTTAAGCTTTAAGGGATTCTCAGGCCTGTTTTTCTCTCTCCTGCAACCCTAACACCTAAAACAAAACCTGGCATGATCCATTAAATGCCCAATAAATGTGTTAAATGAATAAACTATAGTTAATGAAAAATAAATATTGTATTATTAAAAGTTAGGAAAGAACAGTAGAATGGTCAAAATAAAAGATCTCTTAGTTTCTATTCCCCAAACCAGGTATCAGTGGTCACAAAAAAAAAAAAAAATCCAAATGCTTGAATTTCTGATCTCCTTACCTGAATCCAAACCAACAGCAGGTCATTTTCTTAGAAAGTAAGGAATAGAAGATTAGAACCAAAGTTTTACTGCTGGGGTAGCAAGAACCTACTCAGGCCAATAATAGAACAGGCAGAAAGCACAAGACTAAATATTTTGAGTCAGATAACTCACTGCCTTGGAATCGGACCCGACTCATAGCGACCTTTCCTTGGGTTTCCAAGGCAGTATCACTACGGAAGTAGATTGCCCAACCTTCCTTCTGAGGAGTGGCTGGTGGGTTTGAACCACCAGCTTTCTGGTTAGCAGTCAAGCTAGGCATCATTCAAATCCAACTGGGTGGTGCACATGGCTTACTCTCAGTTGCTAAGTGTAAGGATAGCAGTTTGAATCCACCCAGCAACGCCATGGAAGAAAGTCCCGGTGATTTAAGATTTCAGCCACTGAAAACCATATGAAGTGCACTTCTACTCTGATATATGTGAGGTCACCGTGAGTTGAAATTGATTCAATAGCAACAGGTCTTAACATATTTTTAAGCCTCTCTAAATTTATCTGAAAAAAAAAAACGTAGATAATAACAGTATTGTCTTCATAGGACTGCTATTAATACAATGAGATAATGTCTGTAAGGCACTTAGTTCACTGCCTGGCCAAATTAAAAATTTGCCACCAACAATAAAGAATGTTTTAAATTGGAGACACTGTCTCAGGATTTCACAGCCCTTTTAGTCAATTTTGCCTGTGTCTCTGTATGATTATTGTAGTGGACACTAAAAGGAGACTAAGAAAGCATAGCGTCTGTCCTTGGAATATTTACACTTTAGTCATGGGTTACAGAAACTACTCATCAAACAATCCAACAGCATTTACAAAGTAACTTGAAAATTAGTGCAAATTAAAATCTGTATCAGCACTTAAGGAGGGAGGCACCAGTGTACAGTTAGTTCCCTGGCAACAAAGAAAAAAAGAGGCCTTTTGTGTCAACAGCCTGACACCACCTCATTTTTAAAAATGACACAGAATTGGTTGGATTAGGAGCTCTTTCTCTTTGCTCCTGAGTGGCACAACAGTTTGTGCTTGACTACTAAAGATTGGCAGTTCAAACCCACCTCGCAGTGTCATGGAAGAAAGACCTGTTGATCTGCTTCTGTACAGATTGCAGCTAATAAATCACTATGGAGCAGCTCTATTCGGTAACACATTGGGTCCCATAAATTGAAATTGATTCAATGGCAATGGGTTTGGCTTGGTCTTGTTTTTTGTGTTTGCTCTCACAGTACCCTTTGCCAAGCTTAGGCATTAGATTAAGTGCTAGAGACACAGGGCAGAAGAATAGGCTGTTTAATGACGAAAACATAGAAATTCTGACAAATATTATGACAACAAGGATACAAAGGAGTTTGGATATGCTGAAGAAGAGACTGATGCAACCAGCCTGGGCAAAGGGTAGGGGGACGTTTAGTCCATGTGACCCCACTGGAGTCTTCTTACAAAACAAAAAGACAAGGAGGAAGGAGCCATGTGGGAAAGGGAGAGAATGACAATTGGAGCATTCACAAGGTCAAGGAGGAATTGAGAAATGGAATGTAGTTGGAGCAAACAGGATAAAGGGAGTGGTGAGAGACAAGGCTGGAGAAGTGGGCAGTGTCCATCACACAAGGCTCACTATGCCATGCTAAGAAATTTGAATTTTATCCTGAAAAAGAATGATCTATTGAAATATTTTAAACAACTCAGATTTGTATTAGAGTAAAATCACTCAGATTATAATTTATTGGTTCTTAATCCCTGACTTTATTATAATTATAATAAATTATGCATGTAATAGTAGTGCACTATATTAGAAATTGATCCAATTAAACAAAATAGACTATCAGACAGTTATTAATAAGAAGACATATGGCTTATTTTTAAAGGAAAAATGTATAGATTCATGGCTATAATTGTAGGTGGAATCTTCAGTTAATTTTAATTTTACCAATACCAAATTTGCTAAATATATTAATTCTTAAAATAAATATTTAAGATGCTAACTAATAATATTAATATTATTAATATTAGAGCTTTTTATTCAGTAATACTCAAGCTCCAAGCCAAAAGGCAGGAAAATTACATTTTCTTTCTTTTCAACTGAAGTTCTGTCTTGAATATATATTCCCTTCTTTTCCAGTACTAACACATAAAAGTGTAACCATCTTCCTCAACATAATAAAGGGCATTTATGCAAAACCAACAGCCAACATTACCCTCAATGGAGAGAGACTGAAACCATTTCTTTTAAGAACAGGAACTAGACAAGGATGCCCGCTATCACCACTTCTATTCAACATTGTACTGGAAGTCCTAGCCAGGGCCATAAGGCAAGAAAGGGAAATCA
>NW_006921608.1:12830833-12837596 GCF_000298275.1 Orycteropus afer afer | reverse complement strand
GAAGGAAGACTGGGCAATCTACTTCCATAGAGATACTGCCTCAGAAACCCAAAGAGGGGTTGCTACGAGTCAGAACTGACACTACAGCAGTGAGTTTGGAGTTGTATAAAATATATTTTAAAATTAACATTTGGTTATAAAATACAAATACCCACTACCCTGTCCCCTCCCCACACACATACAAATACACACAATATTTATGACCTAGACTATGTCCACATATAGTATAGGCCTTCCAAAGTTGAGTTTATTAAAATCCTTAACCAATCTGCCACATTGTTAGAGTAAAATATAGCTAAATACAACTGTTAAATAAAGTAACTAGCTCCTTACCATCAAGTCGATTCTGACTCACAGCAACCCTAATAGTACAAAGTAGAACTGTCCCATAGGATTTCCAAAACTGTAAATCTTTACGGAAGCAGACTGTCACATCTCTGTTCTGTGGGGCAGCTGGCAGATCCCAACCATTGACCGTTCAGTGAACAGCTAAGCTCTTTAACCACTGTGTCACCAAGGCTCCTTAAATAAAGTAACTGCAAGATTTCACATGTTCCTCTGGACAGCTAACTGTTCTGCACATACATTTGAATTAAACAAAGTTTCAGCTTTCTCAAAAGCAAGAAACTATATTTGAAGTTACTTGTAACATTGGTTTAAACATATAGAGAAAACAGAGATTTGGATAAAATTTATTATGTCTGACACCCACTCATTATTAATTCAATGACTTAATTATTACTAGGTGCATCTTCTACCATGCACAAGACACTAAGCTAAGGACAACAGAGAGGTAAGAACAGTACCTGCCCTCAAGGAAGCTAGTGGTGGAAGAGATGTAAAGGATTTAATGTCAGCAAGACATGGCAAAAGTCCCATAACAAAGGTGTAAATACTAGATTTTTGAAAGGCAAAAATCCCTTTTCTTTGAGAAATCAGAAAATGATTCATAGAAAGAAACTAAATTAGTTGAATTATCACAGGATGTAATATGGCAAGGGAAGGAGGAAGTGGGGGCAAGCACAGGGGAAGTTTAGAAAACAGCAAGGAGCCTAATTTGGCCGGAACAAAGTGTTCAAAGTGGAATGAACAGTGGGAGAGATTGCTAGAAAGTTAGAACCACGTTACACAGATCCTAAATTCTGCTATATTTTTTAATAGGAAGTAAGGTGGTGAGCCACATTTTAATACAAATAACCTGGCAATGGACATTCAGGACAGATTCAAATGAGGAGAACTAGAAGCAAAGGGACCTGTTAATTGGCAATTATAGTAATCTAGGCAGATGTAATCAGGGTCTGAACCAAGCACTACCTTTCTACAGCAGTGAGAATGCCAGAGGGAAATACTGGTAGCATACCATGACCTTTCATAACAAGCACTCATCTGCCACATTTCTGCTGCTCCTTCTAGTCCCCTGGCCTCACAGTCCCTGATGAGAGAGCCAGGAGTGCAGAGCTTTTGGACAAGTTAACACAGATGGCCAAAGCAGCACACCAGGGGCTGCCAACAAGATGTTCTGTTATAAGTCACCCCAGAGAACACTAAAGGCAGTCCCTGGGTTATGAAGGTCCAACTTATAGACAACTCTTACTGGCCCTTCAACATTAGGTAAATTTGCCCTTACTTTGAAACTAATGAACCAACCTCTATTTGCAGCAAATTCTCATCACCATTATCTTCACTTGCTGCACGTTGAGCTTTCAAATCACAGAAAAGGCTTCAAGCCTTTTCTTGTCCTACCCAACCCACTGCCTTGGAATAAATTCTGACTCATAGTGACCTCATAGGACAGCTGCCCATAGAGTTTCCAAGACTGCAAATCTTTACGGGAGCAGACGGCCTCATCTTTCTCCCATGGGGAGGTTGGTGGGTTTCAACCACCAGATCTGTTGGTTAGCAGCCCAATGCTTTAACCACAGCACCACTAAACCTCCTTCTTCGTACACTATAAAATCCACTGCCATCAAGTTGGTTCTGACTCAGGGCGACTCCCATTGGGTTTCCAAGGCTGTAAAGCTTTACAGAAGTAGATTGCCTCATCTTCCTTCCATGGAACAGCTGGTGGGTTTGAACCACCAACCTTCTGGTTAGCAACCAAATGCCTTACCCACTATGCCACCAGAGCGCCTTCTCTCTTACACTAAAACAAAACCAAATAAAACTCACTGTTATCGAGTCAGTTCCAACTCAAAGCAACTGCCTTTGGGTTTCAGAGGCAATAAATCTTTATGGAAATAGATTGCCCAGTCTTCCTGCCATGGAGTGGCTGGTGTGTTTGAACCACCAACCTTTTGGTGAGCAGTCAAATGCTTTAGGCACTACGCCACCAGAGCACCTTTCTTACATTAAAGTAAGGCTAAATAAATAAGAACTAAATAATGAGCCTGTTGCAAGTTAACCTACAATTTCAAGTTAAAGACACAGTAACAGGAAGGACTGCCTGTACATTCTTGCAAAGCAGCTAACATATTTTAATTACCAATTCTGAGTAATAATTATTACCAAAATTTATCCTATAAACACCTTAAAAAATAAATCAAGGAACATTTCCCCTATTTGGCTATGTGACAGCACCTCAATGTCAAACACATAAAAACTAAATTTACTCTTTTGAAGCAGTGCCAAAATCACCATAAATGAGCCTTTAGTGCCCCCTTGTGGAATGTTTATCATGACCTTTGAAAAATTTACCCTCCACACAAAAATAGTGGACATTTCTATCTTTTAAAGCATTTAAAGTATTTTCTGTGCATGCTATACTTTTTTTAAGATAATTTAAAATAAAGCCATAAACCTCTGAGACTATGGCCCTTAGTCATCCTTACGGCTGTAACTGAACTCACCCCTATGGCTTAACATTTAGACAAACCATAGACAAGCCAAGCCTATGAGGTAAATAGCAACACCAGGAAAGTAGGCATTCCTTACAATAATCAACCACACAAGATCAAAAGGGCAGCATTGCCCAGGCATAAAGCTCAGAAGGCAGGAAGGGATAGGAAAGAAGGGCAAATGGAAATGGTAAGTAAACAGGGAGGAAGTCGGAAGAGTGCTGTTACATTGTGGGGACTGCGTTCAATTTCACAAAACAAAGTATGCATGAATTGTTGAATGGAAAATCAATTTGATCTGTAAACTTTCACCCAAATCACAATAAAAATTTTAAAAATATAAAATAAAGCCATAATAAATAATTAAAAGCAAAACCAAGAACATGAAAATGTACTTTTAAAATGTTCAATAAATTTTTGTATCATATGTATCATGACAATTCGCTTTGTCATAAATTAAGCAAAGGTCATAGGGAAGCTCAGCTTTACATAGTTCTAAATAAGTGTCAAAAATGTTTCCTCATCAGCACTTCAATCCTTAAATTATTATTAAGCAATTCATAATAAAACTTTATTAATCTTTAAATAATTCAAATAAATTTAAAAATCCAAATTTGCACTCTCAGAAATGTTAGTATAAATGATCAGATAGCGCTTAAAGTGTTATTTCTCATCACATTTTTTTGTCACAAGTTCCTAGCTACTTTTTCCCCCAATGTAGTTGGAGGTCTGAAATAGGAAACACCTGTCTTTCCTGGCATCAAGTAGAAGTCAAAAGGAAAGAAAATTCTTGCCCATTAACTAGCAAGGTTAGCAACAGGGCAGATCATAGGGAAGGAATATTGAGAGGTTCTCATCCTAAACTAGTAAAAGGTAAAGAGTTTATTGGCTTCCCCAAATAAGATGCCAGATTCCTAAACTAAATGACTAATAATTTCATTTGTAAAGTGGTGAAATAAATGCTTATCTTTCTGTGATAGTTGGAGCTTTGTGTCATCTTGGCTGGACCACAATTCTGTGTGGTTTAAACAATTGTGATGTGGGTTGTTCCAATGATGGGATCAGACGTGTATGTTTTGAGCAGCCAATCCATTGAAAGGGAGTTTCCCTAGGGGTGTGGCCTGCTTGCGGTATATTTATGGACATCCAGGGAAAAGAGACACTCTTACTTAGACTAAACAAAGTGGTGAAAGAATGAGATGAGCTCGGGGCTGCTGAGTCACAGCGTAAGCACCATATAAAGGACCTCAATGTTTCCAGTTGTGCTTTGAAAGAAAGCCTTATTTCTTCTAGTAACAGAGCTGATGTTGCCAAAAACCAAACCCAGAGTCTTATTGTAAGGGTGGCTGAATTACAATGCCAATTAAATTACCAACTCAGAATGGCATCTGAAGTTAAAGTGAGGGCATTGATTGGGAAAAAATGGGATCCTGAAAACTAGAATGGGGACATATGGGCAGATAGTCAGGAAGATCAGCATGGAGCCTATAAATTCTGTTGAATCCCTGCCATCTCAAGGGATTACTGTAAAACCATTATCCCCTCCACCTCAGTTTGATGGGATTAATCCAACTGTTTCTGATGGGTCATTGACTGAGATAGAGGCCATGGAAGACATTGCTGGAATGTTCTCAGGAACTGCTCCAACCACCCATTGTTGCTGCTAGACCTATAACTAAAGTTAAGTCCAAGTGAGCCCCAAAAGGTGAAATAAAAGTGTGGCTGAGGAGGTGGTATGTTACACCCCAAAAGACCTACTTGATTTTGTTAACATGTACAGACAGAAACCTGGAGAATATGTATGGGAATGGCTACTGAGGGTGTGGGATAATGGTGCAAGGAATGTAAGATTGGATCAGTCTGAGTTTATTGATTTAGGCCCACTAAGTATGGATTCTTCATTCAGTGTTTCAGCTCCAGAGGCTAGGATAGGATCCAGTAGTTTATTTGGTTCACTTATTGAACCATGGATTATGCGGTGGCCTACCTTAAGTCAAGTTGAAGTCAACAGCCTTGGTATAATGTAGAAGGTATCCAGAGGCTTAGGGAAATTGGCCTGTTAGAATGGATTTATCAGATTAGACCCCTAGAGCCAGAAATGGAAAGTCCAGAAGACACGCATTTCACCAGTATGGTGAGAAATAAATCTGTGAAGGGAGCTCTAGCATCCTTAAAGACTGCTCTGATTGCTATTTTATGTAAGCCGGATTTGACCATGGGAACTGCCCTAATTGAACTAAGACACTTAACTACGATGGGGCTGATTGGACCCTGTGGTAGTAGGAGCCAAGCGGCAGCAGTTAATGACAAAGGCAAGGTGGGTGTGGTTACCATAATGGACAGCAGAGTCAGAACAGTAATCAGAATAGTTTGACTCATGAGGAATTATGGCATTGGCTACTTGTGCACAGTGTTCCTAGTAGTGAAATACATGGCAAACCTACTAAATATTTACTTGATCTGTATAGACAGAAGAATTCTAGGTCATGTGAACAGCAACCTAGATTGAATCACCAGAATACAGAGTCATGGCCTCTCAATCAATTCCCAGACTTGAGTCAGTTTACAGACTATGAATGGTTATGTTTGTATGTCAACTTGGCTAGGCCTGGTTGAGTGGCTGAGCAGATGGATGTAGTATTCCTCATGATGAGACTGGTAATCAACTCCATGGTGGAGTCTACTGGGAGTGGCTAAGTAGCTGCCTGTGGATATGTGGTCTGGAGAAGGTTTGAGAATGGTCTCTAACCTATGGTACACTTGGACCCTGCATGTAGCTATGTCGTTGTTCAGCAGCCTGCTATGATCTGCTGACCTTGGGACTTACAGTTAATGGCTTAAGTTAATGGCCTGTCATGTGGTTTGGTAACATTGGGACTGTGCCCTTTTACTTGTCAACCTTGGGGCTTCTCAGACTCAGTAGCCAGCAGCTGTCTGAGTGAAGAAATGCCTCTAGCTCCAGTGGGCTGTGAGCAGGAGGCAGAGCTGGACCCCAAGGCTGAGGGGCTTTCATCCAGCCCCTAGAGCCTGGCACTTTTAACTTGGAATTAAAGCCTCCAAATTGTAAGAATAAACTCCTGTTTGTTAAGGCCATCTCATTTGTGGTATATTCTTGTCAGAGCAGTACTAGGTAACCAGAACACAGATCTACAACCCTTGAATGAAGGGGAGGCCGGGTCCCTTTGAGGAAGGATCCCACTACATTGCCAAAAATTTATAATGTCAGTCTTTCTCCAAGTCTTCCCCAAAGGGATCTAAGGCCTTTTACAAGGGTGACTGTTCATTGGGGAAAAGGAAATAATCAGACTTTTCGGGGATTACTGGACATTGGCTCTGAACTGACACTAATTCCAGGGGACCCAAAGCGTCATTGTGGCCCACCAGTAAGAGTGGGGGAATATGGAGGTCAAGTTATTGATGGAGTCTTAGCTAAGGTGCATCTCACAGTGGGTCCAGTGGGTCCCTGAATCCATTCTGTAGTGATTTCCCCAGTGCCAGAATGCATAATTGGAATAGATATACTGAGCAATTGGCAGAATTCCCACATTGGGTCCCTGACATCTGGAGTAAGGGCTATTATGGTAGGAAAAGCCAAGTAGAAGCCATTAGAACTGCCTCTACCTACAAAAATAGTAAATCAAAAGCAATACCACATCTCTGGAGGGGTTGCAGAGATTATTGCCACCATCAAGGACTTGAAGGATGCAGAGGTGGTGATTCCCACCATGTTGTTGTTGTTGTTAGGTGCCGTCGAGTCGTTTCCGACTCATAGTGACCCCATGCACAGCAGAACGAAACACTACCCGATCACGCGTCAGCTCCACGATCCCTGCTATACTTGAGCCCATCATCGCAGCCACCGTGTCAATCCATCTCATTGAAGGCCTCCCCCTCTTTCGTCCACCCTCCACCCTACCAAGCATGACATC
>NW_006921608.1:12827697-12828296 GCF_000298275.1 Orycteropus afer afer | reverse complement strand
ATAAACTTAATCAGGTGGTGACTCCAATTGCAGCTGCTGTTCCTGATGTGGTTCCATTGCTTGAGCAAATTAGTATATCTCCTGGTACTTGGTATGCAGCTATTGATCTGGCCAATGCCTTTTTCTCGATACCATTTCAAAGGACCATCAGAAGCAGTTTGCCTTCAGCTGGCAAGGCCAACAGTATACTTTCACAGTGCTTCCTCAGAGTATATCAACTCCCCAGCACTACGTCATAATTTAGTCCATTGGGATCTTGATCGCCTTTCCCTTCCATAAGACATCACACTGGTCCATTATATTGATGACACTATGCTGATCAGACCTAGTAAGGAAGACATATCAATGACTCCAGACTTATTGGTGAGACATATGCGTACTAGAGGCTGGGAAATTAACCCAACAAAAATTCAGGCACCTTGCACATCAGTGAAATTTCTAGGGGTCCAATGGTGTAGGGCATGTCAATATATTCCTACTAAAGTGAAGGATAGTTATTGCATCTGGCTTCCCCCACAACTAAAAAAGAGGCACAATGTCTGGTGAGCCTCTTTGGATTTTGGAGGCAACATATCCCTCATTTGGGTGTGTTGCTGCAG
>NW_006921608.1:12824410-12826176 GCF_000298275.1 Orycteropus afer afer | reverse complement strand
GGGCAGTGTTTCGTTCTGCCGTGCATGGGGTTGCTATGAGTCAGAAATGACTCGACGGCACTTAACAACAACAACAACAAACTGCTGAGTGTCCAATATGCCAGCAGCAGAGACCAACACTGAGTCTACAATATGGAACCATTCCTCAGGGTGATCAGCCAGCAACCTGGTGGCAGGTTGATTATATTGGACCATTTCCATCATGGGAAGGACAGTGTTTTGTTCTTACTGGAATACTTATCCTGGATATGGATTTGCCTTCCCTGCACTCAATGCTTCTACCAAAACTAATATCTGTGAACTTACAGAATGCCTTATCCACCATCATGGTATCCCACACAGCATTGCTTCAGATCAAGGGACTCACTTCACAGCAAATGAAATGCAGCAATGGGCCTATGCTCATGGAATTCACTGGTCTTACCATGTTCCCCATCATCCTGAAGCAGCTGGCTTGATAGAACAAGGGAATGGCCTACTGAAAACACAATTACGGCACCAGCTAGGTGGCATTACCTTGAAGGGTTGGGGCAATGTTCTCCAGGAAGCTGTATATGTTTTAAACCAGTGTCCAATATATGGTTCTGTTTCTCCAATAGACAGGATTCACGGGTCCAGGAACCAAGAGGTGGAAATGGAGTGGTATCACTCACTATTACCCATAGTGACCTACTCAAAAAATTTTTGCTTCCTGCCCCTTCTGCCCTATGCTCTGAGGATCTGGAGATCTTAGTTCCAAAGGGGGGAACACTCCCACCTGGAGACATAATACTGATTGCATTGAACTAGAAGTTAAGAATGACAACTAGCCATTTTGGCTTCCTCATGCCTCTGGATCAACAGACAAAGAAGGGCATTACTGTACTATCTGGGGTAATAGATCCTGATTACCAAGGGAAAATTGGATTGACTTTACATAATGGAGGTAAAAAAGAATATGTCTGCAATACAGGAGATTCTTTAGGACATCTCAGTACTACCATGCCCTGTGATTAAAGTCAATGGAAAATTATAGCAACTTAATTCTGATATGACAGCTAATGGCCCAGACTCTTCAGGAATGAAGGTTTGGGTCACAGCAGCAGGCAAAGAACCACGAGCAGCAGAGGTGCTTGCTGAGGGCATGGGAAATACAGAATGGGTGGTAGAAGAAGGTAGTTCTGAATATCAGCTATAACCACATGACCAGTTGCAGAAACAAGGACTGTGATTGTTATATTTCTTCATTGTATATGTGCATCAAATGTTTTTGTTTCCTTCTGTTATGAACTGTGAAATGTAAATAAGGTTAATGTGTTTCGGCTGTACGTGTGTTAGCGTATCATGTTAGGTGCAAATATAACTTTATAATTGTTCTTATTTAGAGATTATATATGGTTAAAAAGATGTGCACAACTGCCAAGTTGACAAGGGGAAGACTGTGATAGTTGGAGCTTTGTGTCAACTTGGCTGGACCACAATTCTCTGTGGTTTAAGCAATTGTGATGTGGTTGTTCCAATGATGGGATCAGACGTATATGTTTTGAGCAGCTGCAGTGTAGTAAATTACTTAGTATGGCTTTTCTACCCATAAGTCATTGTAAACTCAGTGGTGGAATGAGCAACTGAGGAGCTCCTAATTGTAAATGCTATCCACCTGGGTTATTTCTGTTGAGCATGGCACAACACAATGTTATGGGAGGCTCTTTCTCAGGTGCTTAGAGTTCTGATGCTATGATTGGCTAGTTTGGCCACTCTGCCAAGCTCAAAAGGAGGCCTCCTAGAGG
>NW_006921608.1:12803771-12823565 GCF_000298275.1 Orycteropus afer afer | reverse complement strand
ATATATATAAGCTTTACTGGTTTTGTTTCTCTAGAGAACCCAGTCTAACACATTTTCCCATTCCATTTTTGTGTAATCAAATAACAATTCATAAGATATTGGGGAATATGAGCATTTAAAAGGATACAGAATAGGTAATATTGCATTTCATTTTTAAAAAACTTATCACAGAACTGGAAGTATGATTTTTAAGATCAGAGGTCATTTTTGGAATGGCAGTTAGGCCAGGAGGAAATCAAGACCATAAAATGGCAATAATGTTCATATGACAGATGATGTGAGTTGATGTGAGCCACAGAAAGAGAGGCCAAAGACAAGTAGTTTGGATTAAATAAATTAAGAGAATCAAGCCTGGGAATGAGTTTCCTAAAAACAAACTTATTTCTCTGATCAAGGGAAAATAGTTAAGCCTTAAGTGAACAACATTAATAAGTAAATTGATCTTGATGTGGAAGATGTCACAGGAAATTAAATAGACACTAAGAACTAAAGTTGTTTTTGAAACAAATGAATAAGAAAATTATGATGCAAAACTTAGGGATTGTGAATTTTTATTATAAATTCAACATTTAGTCATCAAAATTTGATAGCTAGTTAAGGGACAAGTTAAAATTTTCACCCAGATCTTTTAAAAAAGATCTATATTAGTTCATACTTTTAAATTGTTTTATAAAAATAATGTACAAGAGTTACATTTTAATTCTGTGTGTATAATGTGTATATATCACTTACTTAAATACATATAAAATATTATCAAGTTTTCCCCTAGTTTTAGTAATTCATTCAAAAATAACTTATTTCTTTCTTGCTGCTGTTCTATAAATGAAACATGCAACCTCAAATCATTTTTGGAAAGAGATACATTATAAAAAACTTCAGGAAATTTTCTTATTAAAAAATAAATGATGTTTTCCAGCCAGCCCAAATTTGTCAAAATATTAACATCAAGGCTATATTAAATTAAATCTCTAACTATAGTTCTGGAGTTTTTCAAAATATTTATTTGAAACATGTGACTTATAGGAGTTGATAAACTAAGACGTCCATTGTAAATAACCACATACTTCCCATAATTTTATGTCTTCTTAGTTATCAATATTAAGTAAATTTTACTTAACCAGAAGTATACCCAAAAATGCCACTCACTAAATTAAGAGAAAGATTGAAATTATAGAATAAATTCAATAGAACTTTTAAAAACTAAATTTTATTTAGATTTCATTTGAGTCAAGTAATTTTTCAAGTCTATATAAACTCAGCTGTCTCAAGTTCAAATTTTTAAATATTATTTGGAAAACCATTTTTTTAATGATTGAGAAGCATTTCAACACAGTGATGAAATGTACAATTTTAAAATGTTACATAAAACAGTAAAATACATGTATATGACAACACGGAAAATTCTTTATTTAAAAACATGAAGTTACTAAAATGGGTAAAAATGACAGTTAAATAAAATTTTTCCAAAACTCATCACTTTAAAGAAAACATACAATGACATAGATTATAATATATACAAAATAGGAAATAAATCATCATCTGTCATTAATGGGAAGATTTGCATGTTTCAAAATACTCATAATTCTAACTTAATAAAACATTGCATAGGGGGAGTGCTTCTTTATATTGAAAGTCTCTTCAGAGGCGTTGTAAATTCCGCTTACTCTGAGCACTTCCTGGAAGAGTACCTTTTCTATTCCTTGGCTTTGTTACTCCTCTACAACATTCTTCAGACCCATGATAAGCACACAAACATACCACACAAAAGTCAAAACCACAGGCTGTGCGGCTACACAGTCCCCTTTTCTTATATGGCTGATACTTAGCAGGGGATTGACACCTTGGACAAGGTTTTAATGCTTCATCAATAAAAAGTGTTTTGGCAACCTGCAGTAAAAGCATATGCACTAAATCTTCCAGTTTCACGCAGAGAATCACTTTATTTCATATTCTGTAAATACTTATTTCTAATAACGTATGATAAATACTCACCTTAACATATTCTTCCTGCTTACTACTTAGGGGAGTAACAGAAGAGCTCGCTGTAGGTGTCAAAACTTCTCCCCAAGGAGATAATGTTGGAACTTGTTCTTTCTGAGAACCTGGTGTCCTGGCCTGTGCTTGCACAGACCTTAGAGCTGATCGATTTAAAAGGTGGAGCCGAGTTGCAGCATCCTCAACATTTAATATAGTCCCCTGTGGTAAAAGATGAGAGGGGTCAATACTATCATTTCAAAAAAAAGTCCCAGGATAGCTTTCTGATGCATATGCACTTGAATGTTTAGAAGTAGTTTCAACTAACTACAGTTTCCTCCCTAACCATTACTTTTTAGGGGGGAAAAATTGTTTTCTCACCTAACACTTCAAAGTCAAAGAAGTATAAGAAAAGATATAAATAAATGCTAGCTTTAAATTTGCATGATTAGTCATTTTTCCATTTAATTTCACCATAGATTGGCCAGCTTTTTCAAAAAGGGCCACAGAGTAAATATTTTAGGCTCTGTGGGCTATATAGTCACAGCTACTAAACCCAGTTGTCATACCTAAAGCAGCCACACACAACACACAAATCAAAGAGCAGGACTGTGTTCCAATAAAACTTTATTTTAAAACACAGGCAATGTATTGGATTTGCCCCACAAATTTTTCAGCCAACTCCTATTTTAAGTTAAGACTGAAAAGAGGTAAATCTTTTTAAAGGTTGCTATGGGATATCACAGAATTCTCTGAAGGTTTCTTACCTTAGATACTGGAAAAACAATGGGCCTGGCTTGACTATAAACCCCAATTTCTTTGGCTGGTTTTTGCAAATACCTGGTACTGATTCATTTTTACAGTTAAGTTTTAAATAACTTTGATATCTTAAAAGAAGGAAAAAAAATCTCTCTCACTGGTACTAGATTACCACATTACTCAAATACTCAGTCAAGAAATATTTTCCACAAGCAATCCTTGTAAAAATTCTATGTTGTTAAGGACTATAACGGGGGGAAAAATTTACAAAAAAATTTTAAAAAACAAATTGGCATTCTTAATCATCAAAACAAAATGTACTAAAGGTGAATTTCCTCAAGTGTCCCACTATAATTGTGTTTCCTCCCCTTTGACAGTTTCCCTTCACCATAACTGACTCCTAACTGTGGGATAGCTAAAACATGAGAAATTAAAGTAGAATAAGGATAGAAAATGAGGTTAGCTGGTCCTGAAGAAATATTTGATTAACAGTTTTAAAATGTATGTGTTAGTGTAATGGATGGAGATTGGTTTGCAAAGGTCAGAAGACATGACTATGTTGAACTTATTCAAGCAAGGACTCAAAACATCTCTCTAAAATCACATTTGTATGAAATGAGCTCAGCCGAGGCCATAGGTACATGACATACAGCACACGGAAAATGGCCACTGGATTTCAAGGCAGTTGATAAATGCAGTGACTGTGCATGCACCAAAAAAATGAATAAAGATGCGTTGTTGAAGCAAATTTTAGCCACAGAAGAAACCTTCTTTCATTTAACAAGTATTTATAGAACATCTAATATTGTCAGGTAAATGAAACAGTCTAATCCCTGTCCCCATATTGCTTAAGAGCATGTGCTGGTATTTCTGACAGTAAGAGCCAAAGCAGTTGACAAAAGTACATGGTCACCAGGGCCAACATTTTTCAAAACAGTCATCATCATAGAACCAGAAAACACTGAAACGTGAGAGCAGAGTCAGTTTATACACGTGTTCATTTCCATGAGTGTAAGAAAACTGAAGACTAGAGTAAATGACAAAATCCAATGGATAAGGTATAGTATTCTAATTCTAATACCACATTCTACTGTTCCAAAGCAAACAGATAAAAACGAAATCCTGATTTGTGTCTTCTAATTTTCACACATAAGGCACTTGCAGTGATACTATACAAGGATGAGGAAAACCATCAAACAACTGTGTTTTGTAATTTTTCTGTCTTGATTAATGATACATAAAAATAGTGCAGTCTAAATCAATGAGTGCATTTCAGAATAGGAGGGCAGGAAGGATGTCTTTGAGGAAAAGGAGAAACTGATAGATACTTGATTTGTTCAGACTTACACAGAGGAGATTTTCAGTTCTAGTGGATAATGGGGGATGAACCAAAGGACCTGTATAAAGAAACACTAAACAAAACAAAACAAACAAACAAACAAGAAAGAAAACTGGGCAATTATGAACTCTGGGGAGAAAAAAGAAAAGTTATACAAGACAGAAAGTTCAATCCTAATGTACTACATGTTACAGCTGTGGAAAACAGTCATCACGATCTCAACACAATCTTAATATCAGCATCTAATTCTGATTTAGCACAAAATGGTATAAAAGGACATTCTTAAGACAAGAGAAAGGCAAAAGGGAATTCAGAAAGGAGGGAGGGAGGTAGTGGTGGTGGCAATGCCAGGTTAGAGAACTCATCTAACCTTTCTGTAGAGAAAACATCTAGAAATAGCAGTATAAACTTGTTATTTAGAAATATAGAGGTAAATACCAGAAGAAATGACTAGAGTTGACAGTGATTGTCTTAATGGAGTAAGAATCAAGAGCATAAAGTGTTGGGGAAGGAGAGTGATGGGTTTCATTATAAGGCTCTCAGTGCAATTTGACTTTTTAAACCATGTACTTGTATTATTCTGAAAATAATTAAAACAAAAACCAAACAATTTTTTTTAAAGTTCAAGTAAGGAAAAAAGTATAGTTCTTTAAGAAACCAAATTTTTAACAAGTGGTGACCAGGATGTGAGAATACTGTATTTTATTTAGAGTAATCAGAGAGGTTGCCAACACAACGAAATGTCCCTTCTTTGTAAGAGGTCGGGATTATATGGAGAAGAGTTTAAAATAGCTGCTTACTTAAAAGAAAATAATTTTGTAATCTGGGCCCTAGCATGTAGGACAGCACTCTGAAAAGACATGTTCAGAATGTCAGTGAGCAACCCCACTCTCACAAGCCCCCAAAGCCAGCAGCTGCAGTAGTAAGCAGACAGGTGCTGCGAATGGTCCTAAGGTAATGCAAGAGGTGAGAAGGCAAAATTTTCCTTCAAAGTAGAGAGGAAAACCAAAGGTTTAGTAAACAATGGTCCCTAATAGTTCACTGCAATGAGAAACCCACCAATCAATACCTAAGTATTCATATTTCTTTATGCCATGCTCCATTTTAATTACTATATTTAGTCAAAGTAGAAATTTATTTATAGTATGTTATTAAATACATTTTTACTAAAACAAGAAAAAGCATAAACTGTCAGAGTTTCTTTTGGCACTGATGTCAAAGAAAAGTCTAAATGTTGAATCTACAATCAAATGCAGACACCATAGCTTGTCAGATGCCTGCTACACAAACCTGTATCCTTTGGAAGAATTATCATAGTCAGCTTCTACAGGACTTTTCTTGTAACTTCAAAGCTGGACCTAATTCTCTTCGATGGAGTACAAGTTCATGATAATTCACAAGTATAATCTGCCATGTTCATGCTCACCTCCTGCATCATATGTGCTACTCCCTTTTCTTAAACACTCTGCCCTCTTCACCTGGCTGATGACTAAGGCATCATTCAGGTGTCAGCTTAGATGGCACTTTTTCTCAGAAGCCACCTCTTGATTCCCAAGGATCACTGAAACACTCCTTTTAAACGTCCCTAAAGAACCCTGGGCACACCTGCATCTCAATTACCTGATTATTCGTAACCACCCACAATTTTATGAGCGACAAGAGAGAAGGGACCACGTCAGAAATGTTTGTCATTGTAATCTCAGCAACTGGCAGTTACTGGAACATAGTATCCACTCAAAAGTCTGGGAAACAATGCTGTAAGGATATATAATTATGAATAGGATCCAGTTTATCACTGGGATTCAAGCTGCTAAAAACCCCAAAAAAAATTCACTGCCATCAAATCAATTCCAACTCATAGCAACCCCCTTTAGGTTTCCGAGGTGGTAAATCTTTATGGAACAGATTGCCCATATATATATTTGAATAGAAAAAAAAAAAAAAAAAAAGATACTCTTAGTACTAGGTAGTCTATTCCACTAATGGACTGGATGGAAATGGAATTTAGGAAAAGTAAACAGTTTATGAGTTAATGCTTGCTAATTGGAAAAGGTTAAAAAGATAGCAGGAAAACCAAGGTAGGTTGTTCAGCAATGTTGTTGTTGTTGTTATGTGCCGTCGAGTTGGCCCCGACTCATAGCGACCCCTCCTTGGGTTTCCGAGGCAGTATCACTATGGAAGTAGGATTGCCCAACCTTCCTTCCGAGGAGTGGCTGGTGGGTTTGAACCGCCAGCCTTCTGGTTAGCAGTCAAATACTTTAGCCACTATGCTACCAGAGCTCCTTTTGTTCAGCAATATTGGATTATTAAGTGTTTATACAAAACTATTTTAGAAAAGCATTATACACATTACCTCAGAATCTGTTTTCAGTTGTGAGATATAAAATTTTCTCCTCCAATTTGCTTTTTTGTCTTGAGTAACAATTTCACGCCAATTTCTGCTTACTCTCCAAACACTAGAATAAAAAGATAATTCCTTATATTGTATATATTCTACAAGATTAATATGTTTTGTAATATGCTAATAAGAAAAATTTGTTTTAAAGATTTGAGATAGTACATTTAAACCTAAATTGATGTTTAAAATATGGCTTGTCCAATATTATTTTATATTTTGATTCACCATATGAAAAAATTCCTATTAACATTAAAAATATACAAACATTGTACTGATAGGTTACTGCTGAAGAGAATTTGACTTCAAATGTGGCACTAAGTTCTAAAATTTGGAACATGATATGCTGTAAAATGATTATCATTTGTAGTATAAGAAGTTTTATCAATTTTTCCTATTATTGAATATTAAAAATCTGTCATTTTGATTCTATAAATTTAAGAACAATTAATCCTTCATTGGAAGTATTACGTGTCACTTAATAAGTATTATTATGGGTTGTTTGTTGTTGTTATGTGCTGTTGAATCGGATCCGATTCATAGCGACCCCTCCTTGGGTTTCCTAGGTGATATTACTACAGAAGTAGATTGCCCAACCTTCCTTCTGAGGAGTGGATGGGGGGGCTGAACCACCAGCCTTCTGGTTAGCAGTCAAGTGCCTTAGGCACTATGCTACCAAAGCGTATTATGGGTAGCACCATAAAATCTCTATTTTGTTGGCCAGTTCATGAGAATGAAGCCACTAAACAAAAGACACAATTTATGTACATTGATTACTTATTTACAGGTAACACTGAGTATATTAATTATTTTAAAAAAGTGATACTTCAACTATACCATCTATTATAGTGTTTTTTATTACTCTAACTTAATAAATCACTCAAAGGGAATAATAAGATCAGGAGATGATTTCGGGGAAAAGTCTCTTTTTGTGGAGGGCCCCAGGTAATGACTGAGTCGTTATCACTACTGTTTTTCCTGTACTATAACCACTTCATCAGTTGCAATTGCCTATTTCTAGTCAATAAATGCACCTATGATCAAAAAGGAGGAGAGATAGGCAGAATGTTACCCATTGTTGGGGAAGAAATGAACTATGTAATTGGGTATTTGGCATAGCTAATTTCAATGCTCATTTCTCACCTTACCAAGAATAAGCACTGTGGACATTATACATACATTGTGCAGTACAAATACTATACATTCGGAGAGATGAGCTGCAAAGATAATTATTGAAATATGACTCAATATCAACTGCTCACATAGCGAGCACACGAAAGTGTCACCCAAGTTTTTATTTGTCCCTGGTTTGTATCTAAATATTCCAGCATGCTTCAGCCATTTCCCTAATTTTTTAAACAAAGAATTTACCTCATGTGAACATTTTTAGAAAGCACACAGAGATAGGTGCACTAATCTGACATTATCTTGCTTGGGGTACACCAAACACATTTCCAATCAAGTCTACTCTGAAAGGCCTTAGACCTTTTAAGAGTTAGAGGGAAATATTGGCTTAAAAATCAGAGAGCTCAGTTGTAAGCCTGGATCCATTCCATCTCCTCAAGGGCCTCTTGGTAGGTCACTTCACTTCTCTTGGGCTCAGTTTCTTCATCTGCAAAATATGCAATTGGACTAGATACCTCATAAGACTTTTAGCTATGAAATTCTACAGTTCTCTTCAATACTCTGCAATTAATTTAAGGAGGCGAAGATGTTTTTTAACAACAGAAATAATGACTATAAATATAACAAGGACTCTATAAACCAAACTTTTAACTTATGCCTATCAGGAAAGAAGTTCATTCACCTTCCTGTCCTCTTCATTCATTTCCATGTTCTCTCCTAACCATCACCTTGCAGAAATCCTGTTCCCTATCGTTTTCCTCCTCCTTCCCTGTCACTGCATTCCTAAGGGTTTTATTCTGATAGTCCTGCAACTCCTCAAAGTCACCAGTATGAACAGAGTCTCACTTTAGTCTTTGCAACCCTAGTTCCCACCTTCAATATGCTTCAATGTCTGACTCAGTTTCTCTTTAATTTCATATCAGCATGCAATATATTGAAATTTCTTAGAACAGCAAATTTTCTAGTTCATTTCTTAAAATTCCCAAAATTAATTCATTTCAAATTTAATTAATTTCATTGTTGTGGTAACAATGAAATAATTCATATTCTCTTGATCTCTCAAAAGACCAAACCCTAAAATGAAAATTAATCTTTGTTCTTAAATTCTAGAATTTAGATCAAAGAATACAACGGTATCTTCTGTAGGCTGCCATATCTCAGTCACTATAATGGAGCTCTGGTAGCATAGTGCCTAAGGCACTTGACTGCTCACCAGAAGGCTGACGGTTCAAACCCACCAGCCACTCCTCGGAAGGAAGGTTGGGCAAGCCTACTTCCGTAGTGATACTGCCTCGGAAACCCAAGGAGGGGGCGCTATGAGTCAGGGCCGACTCGACGGCAAACAACAACAATAACAACAATAATGCTTTACAGGAGCTCTGGTAGCCTAAGGCACTTGACTGCTAACCAGAAGGCTGGCAGTTCAAACCTACCAGCCACTCCTGGGAAGGAAGACGGGGCAATCTACTTCCATAGTGATACTGCCTCAGCAACCCAAGGAGGGGTCACTAGGAGACGGGGCCGATTTGATGGCACACAACAACAACAACAACATAATGCTTTACGGGTGCTCTGATGCCATAGTGCCTAAAGCATTCAACTGCTAACTAGAAGGCTGGCAGTTCAAACTCACCAGCCATTCATTGGAAGGAAGATTGGGCAATCTATTTACATAGTGATACTGCCTCGGAAACCCAAGGAGGGGTCACTGAGTCGGATCCAACTTGACAGCAGTGAGTTTGGTTTTTGTTTTTTTTCGATAATGCTTTACATTACTTATTACTACGTGTCATAACTTTAATATGATTTGCAATCTGACAACAGAATGTGGAAGATTAAATAAGTCATGAAGCAACTTCCATGGAATAAGGCTTGCCATAACGAGAACATAAAGTTCAATTTTTAAGAACTCTTTCCAAATCATTGTAATAACGATCATAATTGTAATTATCCAGGAAAATACAATATTGTTGCTTCCAAAGCAGTCTTTAAAATAGAAGGAACTATACCAGTAAGCTCTAGTTCACCTAACCTGACACTGAAAACGTATAGGACAACCAAGGATGGAAAAAATAAAACAAAACAAAAAATTGAAAAAAAAAATTTCCAACTTAAAAAAATAAAAGGAAGTTTTCCTGCATTAACACTTTTTATCTCTTACCTGCATAGGCTTTCTGCAGTCAAAGAATCTAAAACCACAGCAAGAATATGCTTTAAGTTTCTGTATTTTAACTCTGTTAAGATGTCCAGTTTTTCTATGCCCATTTTTTTGCCAATCAGTCCTGCAAGCACACACTGCAATACAGCTATTTTTCCCCTGTCCCTTCCTTCTAGGAAGTCGTGTGCACCATTTTGCTGGAATCTTTTCCTTTTGCTATTCATGAAAAGCTCTTGTACTAATTGCAGAGCTGGGGTATTTGATAAGTTCTTAAAGCTTAAACTCGAGTCCTCTCTCTCATTATCACACCTCAGCTGGCTCCCTGAGGGGTCTGAAGAAGCTGCTGCTGTGGTTTCTGAGTCAGAGTGCGGGATCTGCCTCTCTTCTTCTGTCTCCGATTGTGAGCCTTGCTCCCGAAGGGTGGACAGTCTTCTCAACCTTCCAAGATGCCTTGACTTTCTTATGGTGTCCCCCACTTTGACAGTTCCTTTATGTTTCTGAAGTAGTTCTTGAAAAGAACCCTCCTGGTCAGAGAGGGAATCTTCTGATTTATCTAAGCTAAGTGAATTAAAACCACTGTCTTCAGGTGTTGAAGCACTGCCTCTCACAATTGAAGGAGAAAGTGCTTTACTTGCGTTGAATTTAATGTCTGCGGCAAGATTACTTACTGGAGTCACAAATATGTCTTCATCTGTTCCACAAGTTGCTCCACTAACAGAGGAGCCCAGAAGTTCAGAGTATGTATTCTCATCATTAACACTTAAACTGCTATCACTAAAATCATGTGTGATAGAGTCTTTAAAACTATTACCCTGAATTGGAGATATACATTCAACTTCAAATAGGCAACAGTCACCTTTGGAATCATCTACTGTGGAAGTCTTCTGTTGTGAAAAATTAAGTCTCAATTTTTGACTGCTGGAAGTAGCTTCCTCTGTTTTTAAAGTGCTGGTAACTAAAGGACTAAAATTATCTTGCCTTGGAAACCCTGAAGCACTGCTTGGAACATTTTTTTCTACGTTGAGGACTTGGCTTACACAGCTTTCCAGGGAACTGTTATGTGATTCAGAGTCCCCCTGTAGAAGAGCAAAAGATAGATTCAACCTTCTGCGCGGTAAAATTTTTTTTCCACTGACCTTAGGAGTTTCGCAAAGTTCTGGAGTTTTCTCCTTTTCCTTCCAAGGGAAGACAAATTTCTTTTTTTGAGTGGGAGACTTTAAGGAGTATGTTAAGGCCAGACCGGAAGTTCCAGGTTGTTCATGGATGAATGCTGGGCCTTGTTCTTTCTTCCCGAAAAATTCTTTATCTGCATTATCAAATCTGCATGATTTTAATAACTCACTATAGCCACTGTCTTGAAGTGAAGATGTAGGACAAAAACCTCTGATGCCACAGTACTTTGAATTGACAGTGGGCGAGTCCACCTCATTTCCTGCTCCAGTGTTAGCTTGTACCGAATGCCTTTCCATCTTCAAAATCTGTTTCTACAAAGTGAAAACAAGTTTTACTCTTCCTTTGGAAGGAATAACCAGGCATGTTACACCAAAACAAATTATTTGCCATAAGCATACAGATAACAGAAAATTATACAGCAGAAAAGAAAAAGATACTTTAAAAAGCAAAACTACTCGATAAGGCATACTGCTACCCAGAAGGCTGGGGGTTCAAACCCACCAGCCACTCCTCAGAAGGAAGGTTGGACAATCTACTTCTGTAGTGCTACTGCCTTGGAAACCCAAGGAGGGGTCACTATGAGTCAGATCTGACTTGACGGCAGTGAGTTTGGTTTGGTTTATACAATTTAAAACACTTCACAAAATCAAAATTTTCAGGTTATAAATATTCACAGGTTACTTGTCTATCCATTGTCTAAGCATTATACTCAATATTTTCTTGAATTATATTTGAAGAGGAAAAACCTGGCAACATCACTTTTAGATGGAAAAAAATGTTGATTTTTATTACCGTGTGAATTTTAACAACATTAAAGTATGTATTTTTAGTTTTATATTCTAGTTTATTTGTGCTGTCTAAATTAGTCAGTTGGTGTTTTCTTTCAGGGTTTTGAGATGTAAATAAAGCTACTTTAAAAAGAAAAAAGAAAGCTGAATGGCACAACCACTATGGAAAATGGTATGGTACTTCCTTAAAATGCTAGAAATGGAGATACCTTATGATCCACTAAGCCTACTGCTAGGTATATACCCTAGAGACCTAATAGCAGTGGCATGCATAGACATAGCCACACCCATATTCATTGCAGCATCATTCACATAGCAAAAAGACGGAAACAGCCTTAAGCACTCATCAGCAGATGAATGGATAAACAAACTGTACATACATGCAATGGAATACTATGCAACAATAAAGAATAATGATAAGTTATCAAAACATAGCATGGATGAATCTGGTGGACATTTTGTGGAGTGAAATAAATCAATCACAAAAGGACAAATATTGTATGATCTCACTTTTATGAAAACACAAGAATAAGTACACATAAAGAAAGCAATGTTCTTTGGTGGTTGCCAGGGTACTATTTACTTTCTAAATAGCAGTAATTTGTTACTTTTTGGTGATGTGGAGGATAAAAAAAAGGCAATAGCAAAGGCAGGTGAAGTCTGCCCAACTTGACCAAGGTAAACGATGATACTAAGAAGTACACAAGAATAAGGATGTTTTTGGTAAATGCTATAACATACACAATTTTGCAACAATAGCAAAAACTACATGTGTGGTTATATAGGTAGATATGTATGCATATGTCTGTACAGGAAGGCATATGTAAGTATATGTATGTGCATGTATAGGTGTATCTGTAGGCATATGTATACATTTTTACACAAATAATGTACACATTATATGTTTTTCCCAATCTACCAATCCTCCTGTGTTAGTTCCCTATGCACGCTATGTGCATTATATGTGTGTGCATATTATTTACAAAGGTACATTATATGGAAAAATACAGTATGCATGCTTGTGTGTGCTGCACATATATTCATATATGTAATAAAGCACATAGAGGTAGTTACAAATACTTCCTCGACATAACCAAACATCTCATGGGATTGGTTTACTGTGTTTGAAAGTTTAGGACTGTAGTCTTGTAGGACAACTCAGTGACTTGGCATAACATAGGTAATGACATTCAAACATCCTAGTTTGGTTAGTAGCATCTGGTGGCATAATCAATGAGTCTAATTGACTTCACAGCAGTGAACCAAACACACTGCCATAGAGTTGGACCCAACTCATAGCAACCTCTCCTTGGGTTTCTGAAGCAGTATTACTATGGAAGTAGATTGCCCAACCTTCCTTCCGAGGAGTGGCTGGTGGGTTTGAACCACCAGCCTTCTGATTAGCAGTCAAATGCGGAGGATCCTAAAAGCTACAAGCGGCCATCTAAGATACAACTATTGGTCTCTACTCCTCAGAGCAAAAGAGAAAGAAAGAAACCAAAGACTCAAAGAAGAAACTATGCTGCAGGAATAACAGTCCACACAAATCATATCCTCATCTATCCTGAGACCAGAAGAACTAGATGGTGCCCAGCTACCACTACAGATCCTTCTGATCAGGAGCACAATTGATGGTCCCAGATGGAATAAGAGGAAAAATGTATGGCAAAACTCAAATCCTTTAAAAAGGTCAGATTTAGTGGACCAGTAGAGACTAGCAGAAGCCCCAAGATTGTCACCCTCAGGTATCCTTTAAACTTGCAACCAAAACCACTCCTATAGTTCACCTTTCAGTTAAACAACAGATTTGCTCATAAAATAAACACTACACTGAGCTCTTAAAAAAAAAAAAAAAAAAAAAAACACTTATGTGACACCAAACAGTCAATATTTACCTTAAAGCAAAGATTATAAGGGGGTGGGCAGGAAAGTTAGATTAATGGAAATAGAACAGCCAGGATGGTAAAAATGAAGATGTTGACACATTGTGAAAAAAGTAACCAATAGTATGTATAGAAATTGCTAAATGGGAGCCTAATTTGATGTATAAATGTTCACCAAAAACATATTATTTTTTTAAAAGCTATATGCTATTTTTAAACACATGTTGAATAAAAAGTCCTGCCATTCTAACTGGAATTAGGCTGAGCAATTCCAAGCTAATGCTGCTCATACTTGTAGCATAGGCCTGTTTCAGAAATTCAGTCTTTGTGACTATTGATAAGGTCTGAATTCCCAAATTTACACCTTTACCAATACTCTTTGACTCACTGATAAATTACTAATAGATTGTCCTTGAGTCATCCAAAATGAACCACTGCACCACTGATACAGGGTCATTTCAAACTAGGAATGTGTTAACCATTCATGTCTCATTAATTGAGACATAAGGTCCAGTAATAGCCTTAATTCACAGATAATAGGCAAATTATTTGTGGGAAACCCTCCCTTTATGATATCCTTGAAATTGAAAATAAAGAATTTAAATTAATTACTTAAAGAAGAAATATTACTCAGTAATTATATGTGAGTAAGGAATGACACTAAGAAATACTTTATTCTTTCCTTTCCATGATTCAAATTAAATCTCAAAACAAAGGAAGCTAAGACAAGAAAGTGTTATAGTTTCTGATATTTCTCCAGATTATTCAGAGTACACTAAGAAAATTGTCATTCTTTCAGTTTTCTCCAGGCCAAACACTTCATGATTTTTTTCTATTCAAAGATCCCGAGAAGATATACTTGATCGCTAGGAAAATAATTTATTTATCCCTAAGTTATATCCTAACAGCCACTCCTCAGAAGGAAGGTTGGGCAATCTACTTCTGTAGTAATTCTGCCTCGGAAACCCAAGGAGGGGTCACTATGAGTCAGATCTGACTCCACAACAGTGTGTTGCATTCGTTTCAAGTTGTATCAAATATATGAGTGGATATCGCCTTAAGGAAAAAAAAAAGCTATTCTAATTACAAAATACAATTGATTCTTTATGGCATAATCATTAGAAGATCATTTTTACTGGGTAATGCATCTAAGTCAGTGTTTTTAGATCTTTTAAACCTATACATTATGTTTTAAAATCTCACACATGCCCCCTCCTCCTGTTCTCTATCTGGATACTGAGAATCATTGCTATCTTATGCACATCCTTAAATGTCAAAATTATTCAACTTTGCTTTCTATAATTTTTGTTATGAAATTATAAATGAATATATAAAATTTTAAAACAAATTTTTATGCTTTCATAATATTACAGGATAGAATGCAGATTCAGATCACACCTCCACACATTGCCTTCTCCATTTATGAGAATCATTCTGTCAAGTTTTAATTTTCAGTAATAAAACTAGGTTAGAAAACCAAACCAAACCCATTGCCATCAAGTGGATTCTGATTCACAGTGACCCCCTATGGATTTTTGAGGCTGTAAATCTTTATGGAAGTGGATTGCCCACTTTGCCTTCCGCAGAGTGCTGTTGAGTGTGAACTGCCAACCTTCTGGTTACCAATCAAATGCCTTTGGCATTACACCACCAAGCCAAAAAAAACCTACTCACTGCCATGAAGTCAGATCCGACTCATAGCGACCCCTCCTTGGTTTCTGAGGCAGTATCACCACTGAAGTTGACTGTCCAACCTTCCTTCCGAAGAGTGGCTGGTGGGTTTGAACTGCCAGCCTTCTGATTAGTAGTCAAATGCCTTAAGCACTGTGCCACCAGAGCTCCCTAAATTAAGTAGAGTTCTTTAAAAAAAAATGTTATTGTGATTTGGGTGAAAGTTTACAGAGCAAATTCATTTTCCATACAGTAGTTCATACACATTTTGTCTCATGACATTGACTACAATTCCCCACAGTGTAACAGCTCTCTTCCCACTTCCACCCTGTAGTTAACTCTTCCCTGTGTCCTTCCCTCCCATGTACTCCCACCCTGAGCTGGCTCCCTGTGCAAACACTGCCCTTCTATTCTCCCATGGGTGAACGCTCCAAGTAGTGTATCTACGTGATGTAAATGTTCATGCCATATGCCTATTGTTTGGCTGGAAGCAAAAGTGAGTTCAGTTCCAGACCTGAGGGGTGCCTAGGGACCATAGTCTCAGGGGTCTCACCAGGCTCAGTCATCTACCTCGGACTTCTTGAAAGAATAGTCTATACTTGCTCTCTTTTCTTCCTCATTTCCCATTCACTACCGAACCCAGAACAGTCTGACTTTTACCCATACTCCACTTGGTGTTCTTTTTGTAGGCTCACTGTTGACTGTCTCATTGCCAAATCAAATATTTACTTGTCAAATACTATCTTTCATTAACTTTAAAACGTTTTTAAAGATTTAGCTATTCTGCCATTTGACCACTAGGTGTCTCGCCTTACTAGAATTTGGGAAACTAAAGAGGCAAATTGTTACCCACAAAGTTGCAAAGGTGTAGATATTCCCTACCTGAAAAATCATAAACTACCAGGGCCTCGGCTTGTTTATAAACACCACCAACAACAAAAACTTTCTAATTTCTTTCTGTTCATCAACACTGGAAGTTGCCTTCAAGATGCTTTCTCTACTGTCATCATTTTCATTTTTCCACTATCCCAAGGCATTGGTCCCAACCATCTTTCAATCTTCTTCAAAAGTTAATTTTTAAATTATCCATGCTCTGGCATACACGCTGACTTATTTTTCTGATTGAACAGTTTACTGATGGATCAAATAAGCTTCCTGGTTTTAAAACCAAACTAAAACCAAAAAAAAAAAAAAAAAGTACTTACCAGAGATTGACATGCTTATATTTAACTATATTAAAACAAAATTTCCTTCATTGGTGGAAGTGGAAAATCTTACCGTAAGTTAATGTTGAGCTCTTAGATGTCAAAGTTAGGTAGGCGTCCAAACAAGAAAATCCCTCATCCTTGCTTTAAAATTCATGCCAAAAA
Source organism: Orycteropus afer afer (assembly GCF_000298275.1). Classification (NCBI taxonomy): domain Eukaryota; kingdom Metazoa; phylum Chordata; class Mammalia; order Tubulidentata; family Orycteropodidae; genus Orycteropus; species Orycteropus afer. The sequence goes on along the minus strand of NW_006921608.1, from coordinate 12,806,930 downwards.
TACCACTTTAAGAGAAAAACTTTAGTTTCAACAATTAATTGGAACGCGCAGCAGCAGCAGGATGAGTGCTAAAATCTGAAGGATACGTGCTTCAGGGATTACTTCTAACGCTTGAAAAGGCCTAAATCATTTTGAATTTCCTTCAGCCCTCAGACAACAGTCACTTTACTATCTTTGTTTTCTCCGGCTAGTCTTGGAACTGTGAGCTTCCTGAATTCGGGTTTCGGACACTACCGTGTAAGCTGCAGCGCTGACACTCACTCCCCGGAGGGGCTATATCTGGGGGGTGAGGCAGCTAACAGTCTCACGAGACAGCGCTGGGAGTCGCAGCCGCACGGACGCCGAGGATGGGTCAAAGTCACCTGAGATGGAGGGAGTTAAGAAGAGAACGGTTTCCGGGCGCCTCTCTAGTCCCAGCGCCTGAAAAACAAAGTGGGACGCGGGGCCGGGGGACGCCCAGAGGCCCGCTAGCTGGCGCCCACCTGGAGTCCCCTGCTCCTGGCCACTTGGAGATAGCAGACGCCCAGTGGGGCGCTGAGGCGGAGAGGAGGGAGAGAGCGGCAGCCGCTGCTGGGTGCGCTGGGGAGAAGCCACGGCCTCGCCCCCAGGGATGAGAGCTATGGCAACCCCCACGCCAGGTTCGCGTGGGGCCGCCGCGTCTCCCTCCTACGGTTTGAACTGCCCGCCCTGAGTAACCGCTACGCCCCGCCCCGCGCCGCCCCGCCCCTTCCTCCGGCGCTGCGGCGCCCCTGCCGGCTGGCCCGCGCCGGGCAGGCTGCAGTCCTCGCCTTTGCCTAGAACCTAAGCACAGCTGAAAACCAAACCTTGCGGAGGACTCAAGGTCTTTCTTTGAAAGACTCTTTCTCCCTCTTTCCACTTCCTCCAAGCCATGAACTTTGGGAGCATACTTAGAAAGGCAAGTGCATCCTACAATGGTATGTCATTAAAAATAGAAGAATATTCATTTGAAAATGTTTCCTGAGATGTTAAGTGTTAAAAAAAAAAAAAGAACCACTGCCATAGAGTCCATTCTGACTTATGGTGACCCTATAGGACAGGGTAGGAGCTCTGGTAGCATAGTGGCTAAAAGCACTTGACTGCTATCCAGAGGGCTGGCGGTTCAAACCCACCAGCCACTCCTCGGAAGGAAGGTTGGGCAATCCTACTTCCGTAGTGATACTGCCTCGGAAACCCAAGGAGGGGTCGCTATGAGTTGGGGCCGACTCGACGGCACATAACAACAACAACAACATAGGACAGGGTAGCGTAGTGCCTAAGGCACTTGACTGCTAACCAGAAGGCTGGCGGTTCAAACCCACCAGCCACTCCTCGGAAGGAAGATGGGACAATCTACTTCCGTAGTGATACTGCCTTGGAAACCCAAGGAGGGGTCGCAATGAGTCAGGTCCGACTCGAGGGCACATACCAACAACATAGGACAGAGTAGAAGTGCCCCATAGAGTTTACAAGGCTGTAATCTTTGGAAGCAGATTGCCTCATCTTTCTCCTGAGGAGTGGCTGATAGGTTGGCAGCTTTGGCAGCCTAATGCTTTTAACCACTGCGCCACCAGACGTTTACAAAACCAAATAATTCCTTTTAAGTTAAAATTATGGCTATACACAGGACAAGCCTTGAAAGAATTGAATAGCACGGTTCCAGAATCCCTGGACAGGATTATCTTTATTTTTCAGTTTTGTCTTTTTACCTACATTTTCTCATCTTTCCACAATGAATATATATTGATTTTGTAATAAGGAGAAAGTTACTAATAAAAATGAAGTGAAATGTGTTCACTGCTCACAAACACATCATTTTGGGCATCACAAATACCCAAATACCCTCATGCCAAATACTTTACAAAAACCCCTAATTTTCATTCAAGGAGTATTTATTGGGCACCTATTATATACAGGCACTGCTCTAAGAACCTGAGGTCTATCAGTAATTAAGACAGGTGTCTTAGTCATCTAGTGCTGCTACTACAGAAATACCACAAGAGGATGGTTTTAACGAACAGAGAGTTATTCTCTCCCAGTTCAGGGGCTAGAAGTCTGAATTCAGGGCATCAGCTCTAGTGAAGGCTTTCTGTTGGCTCTAGGGGATGATCCTTGGCATCAATCTTCCTCCTGGTCCAGGAGTTTTCTCAGCACAGGGATCTCTGGGTCAAAGAATGAGCTCTGCTCCCAGCTCCTGGCTCTTTTTCCTTGGTGGTAGGAGGTCCCTCCTCTCTGCTGGCTTCCCTCTCCCTTCATCTCTTCTAAGACAAAGGTGACGCAGGAAGCACCCAAGGGAAACTCCCCTTACATGGATCAGGGGTGTGATCTAATTAAAGGTATTGCATCCCACCTTAATTCCTTCCAACTGACTGATCACATCAGATCACATCACAGGGGACAATTACATCATTACATGACTGCCAAATTACATGATTGCATAACTGAGAATCATGACCATGCTGACCTATATTTTGGGGGGATACAATTCAATCCCTGACAATAGGTAAGTGACTTAATGGTTAAAATGCTGTAGTACCTAAGGCATTTGACTGCTAACCAGAAGGCTGGCAGTTCAAACCCACCAGCCACTCCTGAGAAGAAAGATTAGGCAATCGATTTCCATAGTGATACTGCCTCAGAAACCCAAAGAGGGGTCGCTATGAGTCAGATCCATCTTGAGGGCAGTGAGTTTGTTTTTTTGAGAACTTATTTAAGTTAGAATTCTGCCGTCCTATATTAGGAGGCCTTGGGTTAAGAGCTTACCACTAACCCAAAAGCTGAGGGTTTGAGTCCACCCAGAGGTGTCTTGAAAGAAAGGCCTGATAATCTACTTCTGGAAAAAAATGAGCCATTGAAAACTTACAGAGCACAGTTCCACTCTGACACACGTGGGCTCACCGTAAGTCAGAGTCGACTCGAAGGCAACTTGTTTTATGTGTCAGTGACTGGGTTTGTGGTTAGGTGCCATCAAGTCAGTGCCAACTCATAGTGACTCCATGTATAATAGAATGAAACGTGTAATAGAATGAAACATGTATAGTAGAATGAAACATGTATAATACAATGAAACATGTATAATACAATGAAACATGTATAATAGAATGAAACATGTATAGTAGAATGAAACATGTATAATACAATGTAACATGTATAATACAATGA
>NW_006921608.1:12801869-12803671 GCF_000298275.1 Orycteropus afer afer | reverse complement strand
CAATGAAACATGTATAATAGAATGAAACATGTATAGTAGAATGAAACATGTATAATACAATGTAACATGTATAATACAATGAAACATGTATAATACAATGAAACATGCATAGTAGAATGAAACATGTATAATACAATGAAACAGTATAGTAGAATGAAACATGTATAATACAATGAAACACTGCCTGGTCCTGTGCCATCCTCACCACCACTGAGCCCATTGTTACAGCAACTGTGTCAATCCATCTTGTTGAGGGTCTTCCTCTTTTTCACAGACCCTATACTTTACTAAGCATGATGTCCTTCTCAAGGGACTGGTCCCTCCTGATCGTATGTCCAAAGTATTTGAGATGAAGTCTGGTCATCCTCATTTTTAACGAACATTTTGGTTGTACTTCTTCTGTCAGTCTATGATATATTCAATAGTCTTTGCCAACACCACAATTCACATGCAGAAGTTCTTTTTTGGTCTTCCTTATTATCCAGCTTTTACATGCATAGGAGGCTATTGAAAATACTATGGCCTGGGTCAGGCACATCTTAATCCTCAAAGTGATATCTTTGCTTTTTAACACTTCAAAAAGGTTTTTTACAGCAGATTTGCCCAATCCAGTGTTTTGTTTGATGATTCCATGGGTGTTGATTGTGGATCCAAATAAAAATTAAATCCTTGACAACTTTAATCTGTTTTCTCCGTTTATCATGCTTATTAGTCTAGTCGTGAGGATTTTTGTTTTCTTTATATTGAGGTGTAATCCATACTGAAGGCTGTAGTCTTTGATCTTCATCAGTAAATGCTTCAAGTCTTCTTGACTTCTCCTTTCAGTAAGCAAAGTTGTGTCATCTCCATATCACAAGTTGTTAAGTAGTCTTTCTCCAATCTTCATGCCACATTCTTCTTCACAGAGTCCAGCTTCTCAGATATTTGCTCAGCATACAGATTGAGTAAGTATTGTGAAAGGATGCAACCCTAACACACACCTTTCCTGATTTTAAAACATGCAACATCCCCTTGTTCTGTTTGAATGAGTGCCTCTTGTTCTATGTATAGGTTCAGGATGAGCACAATTAAGTGTTCCGGAATTCCCATTCTTCACAGTGTTATTCATAATTTGTTATGATGCACACAGTACTGGATTAGGTACTGAAAAATGAAGAAGGCACAGTAACTGCCCTAAAGAGGTGCATTAGTATAAGCACTAATATAGAGGTACAGTATTGGCACAACTTGAAAGGGCAGAGATGTCACTTTGAAGAATAAGGTCTACCTGACCCAAGCCATGGTATTTTCAATTGCTTCATATTCATGTTAGAGTTGGACAATGAATAAGGAAGACTGCAGAAGAATTGATGCATTTGAGCTGTGGTGTTGGTGGAGAATATGTGATGTATCATGGACTGCTAGAAGAACAAAACAAATCTGTCTTGGAGGAAGTACAGCTGGAATGCTTCTTAGAAGTGAGAATGGCCAGACTTCATGTCTTGTACTTTGGTCATGTTGTCAGAGGGACCAGTCTCTAGGGAAGGATATCATGCGTGGTAAGGGAGCACCCTCAATGAGATTAACTGACACAGTGGCTGAAATGATGGGTTCAAGCATGGCAATGATTGTGAGGATGGTGCAGGACCAGACAGTGTTTTGTTCTGTTATATATAGGGTCGCTATGAGTTGGAACTGACTCGATGGCATAAAACTACAGCAACAAAAGGGGTGCAGAGGAAGGAAGGACCAATTAATTATCCCTAGTGGGGTAAAGGGAGCAGAGTTAACTTCAGGCAAACAATCAAAAAAAAAAAAAAAAA
>NW_006921608.1:12791738-12800701 GCF_000298275.1 Orycteropus afer afer | reverse complement strand
AGGGAAAATCTTATGAATAGCAGAGAAACACTGTCTGATACATCACTGGGCAACTTTATGAATAGCCCAGAAACATTGTCTGATACAGTGTTAAGCTAGGAATATGGTTGGAAAGCTCTCAAAATAGGACCACTTGAGAGCTGCATCATCAGAGTAGAACCAGTCTTAATGATATTGATGAGGTAAAGCTTTCGAGACCTCCATTTGCTGACATGAAATGACTCAAATTGAGGAAAAACAGCTGCAAACATCCATTAATAATCAGAACATGGAACGTACAAAGCATGAATCTAGGAAAGCTGAAAGTTGTCAAAAATAAAATGGAACACAGAAAGATTGATATCCTAGGTATTAGTGAGCGGAAATGGACTGGTTTGGGCCATTTTGAATCAGACCACCATGTGGTCTACTATGCCGGGAGTGACAATTTGAGGAGGAATGGCATGGCATTCATCATCACAAAGGATGTTTCAAGATCTTTCCTGAAGTACAATCCTGTCAGTGATAGGATAATATCCATACACCTACAAGGAAGACCAGTTAATATGACTATTATTCAAATTTATGCACCATCTACAAAACCGAAAGATGAGGAAATTGAAGACTTTTTTTTATCAGCTTCTGCAGTCTGAAATTGACTGAACATGCAATCAGGATGTGTTAATTATCACCAGCGACTGGAATGCAAAGGTTAGAAACAAAGAAGAATCACTGGTAGTTGGAAGCTTTGGCCTTGGTGACAGAAATGATGCTGGAAATCACATGATAGAATTTTGCAAGACTAACGACTTATTCGTTGCAAATAACCTTTTTTCAACAACACAAACAGTGGTTATACATGTGGACTTTGCCAGATGAAATACACAGGAATCAGATTGACTACATCTGTGGTAAGAGTCAATGGAAAAGCTCAATATCTTCAGCCAAAACCAGGCCAGGAGCTAATTGTGGAACAGAGTATCAACTGCTCATATGCAAGTTCAACTTGAAGTTAAAGACAGTTAAAACAAGTCCATGGGAGCCAAAATATGATCTTGAATATATCCCTTCTGAATTTAAAGACCATCTAAAGAATAGATTTGATGCATTGAACACCAGTGACCGAAAACCAGAATAACTATGGGATGACATCAAGAACATCATCCATGAAGAAAGCTAGAAGTCACTAAAAAGACGAGAAGACCAAAATGGATGACAGAAGAGAGTCTGAAACTTGTCCTTGAGCAGAGAGCAGCTAAAGCAAATGGAAGAAATGACAAGATAAAAGAGCTGAACAGATTTCAAAGAGTACCTCGAGCAGACAAAGCCAATTACTATAATGAAATGTGCAAAGATCTGAAATTAGAAAACCAAAAGGGAAGAACACAGTCAGCATTTCTCAAGCTGAAAGAACTGAGGAAAAAATTTAAGCCTTGAGTTGCAATATTGAAAGATTCTATGGACAAAATATTGAATAATTCAGGAAACATCAAAAAATGATGGAAGGAATACAGAGTCACTGTACCCAAAAGAACTGGTAGATCTTCATCCATTTCAGGAGGTGCCATATGATCAAGAACCAATGGTACTAAAGGAAGAAGTCAAAGCTGCACTGAAGGAATTGGCGTAGAACAAGGTTCCCAGAATTGACAGAATACCAATTGAGATGTTTCAACAAACAGATGCCCAGTGGAGGCACTCACTCGGTTATGCCAAGAGATTTGGAAAATAGCTACCTGGCCAACTGACTAGAAAAGATCCATATTTGGACCCATTCCAAAGAAAGATGATCCCACAGAATGTGGAAATTATCAAAAAATATCATTAATATCACACGCAAGTAAGATCTTACTGAAGATAATTCAAAAATGGTTGCAGCAGTATGTTGACAGAGAACTTCCAGAGATGCAACCTGGATTCAGAAGAAGACGTGGAACAAGGGATATCACAGCTGCTGTCAGATGGATCCTGGCTCAAAGCAAAGAATACCAGAAAGATGTTTACTTGTGTTTTATTGACTATGAAAAGGCATTTGATTGTGTAGATCATAACGAATTGTAGATGACATTGAGAAGAATGGGAATTCCTGAACACTAGATTGTGCTTATGAGGAACCTGTGCATTGACCAGGAGGCTGTTGTTCAAACAGAACAAGGGGACACTGCATGGTTTAAAATCAAGAAGGGAGTTTGTCAGGGTTGTATCCTTTCACCACACTTATTCAATCTATATGCTAAGCACATAATCCATGAACCTGACTACATGAAGAACGTGGCACCAAGATTGGAGGAAGAATCATTAACAACCTGTGATATGCTGACAACACAACTTTGCTTGCTGAAAGCGAGGATGACTTGAAGTACTTACTGATGAAGTTTGAAGAATACAGTCTGAAGTATGGATTATATCTCAATATAAAGAAAACAGAAATCCTTACAACCAGACATGTAAGCAGCATCACAATAAATGGAGAAAAGATTGAAGTTGTCAGAGACTTCATATTGCTTGGTTCTACAATAGACGCCAATGAAAGCAGCAGTCAGGACATCAGATGACATACAGCACTGGGAAAATTGGCTGCAAAGGACCCCTTTCGAGTGCTGAGGAGCAAAGATGTCTCCTTGAGGACTAAGGTGCACCTGACACAAGCTATGGTATTTTCAGTCGCCTCATATGCATGTGAGAGCTGGACAATGAATAAGGAAGACCAAAGAAGAACTGATGCTTTTGAGTTGTGGTGCTGGCAAAGAATCCTGAAAGTACTGTGGACCACTAAAAAAACTAAGAGATCTGTCCTGGAGGAAGTGCAGCTGGAATGCTCCTTGAAAGCGAGAATGGCCAGACTTTGTCTCACCTACTTTGGTCATGTTTTCAGAAGGGACCATTCCTTCCCTGGAGAAGGATGTCATGCTTGGTAAAGTGGTGGGTCGACAAAAGAGGGGAAGGCCCTCAACGAGATGGATTGACACAGTGGCTGTGACGATGGGCTCAAGTAAAGCAAGGATCATGGAGCTGGTGTGGGACTGGGCAGTGTTTCGTTCTGCTGTGCATGGGGTCGCTATGAGTCGGAAACGACTCGATGGCACCTAAGAAGTCCAATTATTCTCCACTCCACCTCACATTTTCCCTCCTGTAATTTTCTCCATGTAATTTATCACCTTCTAACATATCATTTTATTTATTATTTGGTTTAATGTCTGCTGCCCACCTTCACCTCTGTCAATGTAAGCAGGGCAGGGAATTTTGCCTGTTAAATAAAATTCACACAACTGCAAACACTATTTAAACACTGCCTTTTTCTTCTTTCTCCAGTTAACTTACTTATTTTTAGAGATTTTATCCCTGTTAAGGAGTGAAAGAAACATATAACTCCCTTCTATCTTTCAAGAAAGGATAATTTTCATTCCCCTCCCCCTCAAAAAAAAAAAAAAGCCCACAGTGAAAAGAAATGTGGTTACTAAGTATAATCCAGATGTAAGCCACCAACCTAGGTTTTCATATTCTTAACACACCACAGTGTTTGACTTCTTGCTTCCTTCCTTGGATTTAGTTTTATTTCATCATTGACCTCAGAATTCTAAAACCCACTTGACTTCCACAAGATCTAATGCCTCTTTTGGAGTTCGTCTGGTAAAACATAATGGAAGACTTTTGAAATCACCATGACAGTCAAGCTAGGCAGATACACTTCAGGGAAGATCCATAAAAAACTTGATCTATAAATTCAATGCAATCCCAATCAAAACCTCAGAAAATTATTTTGTGGTTATAGACAAGCTGACATTAGCATTTATATGAAAAGGCAGTTCCATGTGATCTAATGCCTCTTTTGTGGTTCATCTGATAAAACACAATGGAAGACTTTTGAAATCTCTATGCCGTTCAAGCTAGGCAGGTATACTTTAGGGAAGCTCTGTAAAAAAAATAACTTGATATATAAATTCAATACAATCCCAATCAAAACCTCAGAAAATTCTTTTGTGGGTATAGACAAACTGACTCTGATGTTTATATGGAAAGACAATAGATCCAAAATAATTTTTATTTATTTATTTTTTTTTTAAAAAGGGAGCTTTGGTGGTGTAGTGTCTATAGCATTTGACTGCTAACCAAAAGGCTGGCGGTTCAGACCCACCAGCCACTCCTCAGAAGGAAGACTGGACAATCTACTTCCATAGAGATACTTCCTCAGAAACCCATGGAGAGGTCGCTATGAGTTGGAATCAACTCCACAGCAAATAGCCAACACAATTTGGAAGAGAAAAACAAAGAGGGAGGACTGACAGTACCCTACTGACACTACCCAATTTCAAGACCTGCTAAATTTGTGAAATAGACAAATAATAGATCAATGGTGCAGAATAGAAAGCCAGAAATAGATTCAAAGATAGTCAACAACTGATGCATGCATCTGACAAAGGATTTGTAATTAAAATATACAAACACCTCTTTAAAAATGTACCCATAGTTTGGGATGCTGTGGGACCCATTGGCAAGGTTTTTAACACCTTTGAGCTTAGTTCTAGCTCTTTATAAAATAAAAAGAACGTGTATTTTCGTGTTTATGTGAGACTCTGAGACTACAAACACAAAAACATAGAGATAGATTATTATTATTACATAACAGTATTTGAATCATATGGGAGTCCCTGGTTGGTTGCAACCTTTCGGTGTTCCACGGTTAACTGAAAGGTTGGGGGTTCCAGTCCATCCAACGGCACCTGGTTAGAAAGGTCTGGCTACCTACTTCAGAAAAATCAGCCTATGGAGCACAGTACTACTCTGGCATACATGACAGTCACTACGAATCAGAATCGACTTGAGGAGAATCGACTAGAGGAGAAAGAGGTCCAAAAAGGCAAAAAAAAAAAAAAAAAAAAAATTAATACAAAAGAGAGGAGGCAGGGGCTCTACTGCCCCCAAACAGTATTAAACATGCCATTGCATGCAAGGTTTTAAAAACATAATCTGGGAAGTGTTTTTTCTACTTTAAGTTGTTGTTATGTGCCGTGGAGTCGGACCCGACTCATAGCGACCCCTCCTTGCGTTGCCGAGGCAGTATCACTACGGAAGTAGATTGCCCCATCTTTCTTCCGAGGAATGGCTGGTGGGTTTGAACCGCCAGCCTTCTGGTTAGCAGTCAAGTGCATTAGCCACTATGCTACCAGAGCTCCCCTACTTTAAGTGGTGGGGTCGAATCTTCTGTGTATGTCAGAGGATTCCAAGGAAATTCTTATCTCTGTTTCTCTGTTAACTCTTTGCCCTCCTAGGAAATTACTACTTTCAAACGACTTTCTTCGACTTGCAAATGAAACTAGCTTTGGCGGCGAAACAGGTACTTATCTCCATAGTGTCATATACAAAAAAGCCGGCGTTACAGCCTATTCACAGTAGGGTTACTCAGCCACGCCCTGGGCGGAAAAGGCGGGGACTCCACCTTTGCGTCACACGCAAGCGCCGGAAGTTGGCAACGACTTAGCCACAAACTGATCGCTATTTTGAAGTGCAGAGGAATAGCTTTTTCTTACTTCCTAGGTAGGAAAATGAAGGATTAGAGTTTGGGGGTGAATATTTAGGTCAAAACTGGGAACCACTGCCTACTAAAAAGGTCTGAGTGTGGAGTCAGGATTGACTGAAGTCTGGAGTCTTGTACTATCAGCTCTTTGCCTGGTTTCTTTTAGTGTAGCTGTGTAGGTTATTAGTGGGGAGTAATTCCTTTTTTTTTCCCCTTTATCTCGTGTTAGCATGTTCCCCTGGAAGTAGATCGTTTGGGGGCCATATTCTACTAAGCTTTGGAAAAATAGAACTTGTATTTGAGTTAAATGAGAACGCGACCTTTGAAAGCAGACCCGAATCCCTCTGCCTCTTCCCGAATAACCCGGTGCAAACTTCTCTGAGACTCGGTTTCTTTTTCTGTAAAATAAGAATTATATCTTCTATGGTTGTCGTGAAGATTATAATTAAATTAAATGTATGAGGTATTTATGACTGTGCCCCATTTAGGGTAATGCGCAATAGTTTTTTCGTCCTTTAGACCTACCTTTAGTGTTGGGCGTGGTGGGAGTACATATTAGGAGTTGCAACCTTTGGGCAATGTACTTCTGTAGAGATACCGCCTCGAAAACCCAAGGAAGGGTCGCTATGAGTCGACTTGACTCGACTCGACGGTGGTGAGTTTGGTTTTTGATTGAGAAAAATGGAGCCTGGATGGATTTGTGAGAAGCCCCCTTGAGATATTCAGTGTTTTGAGTATGTGGTTTCAGGGACAAACAATGGACACCCAGAAGGATGTGCAGCCCCCGAAACAGCAGCCAATGATATATATTTGCGGAGGTAAGAGGAGTACTTACATAAAGTAAGAGTATTAACTTTTTTGAAAGTGATATTTATCCTTTGCATAAACGACTCACTGCTATTTAAGATTATAAAGTAAAACACTATTATAACCGTACAAAAACCTCATTAAAATTTAATTTTCTCTTCTATAGAAAAGTCCATTGCCCACAAGTCTTTTTCTTTTCCCTTTCATATATTTGGTAATACCAAAATACCCCTGAGATTTAGTATATTTTAGTGTTTTGAGTTGTTTTAAGTGAAAAATATGGTTAAGATAATTTACTTGTCTATAGTGGGTTTTTTTTTTTTTTTTTTAAGACATTGAATAAATATGTTTTCTTTTCCAGAATGTCACACAGAAAATGAAATAAAATCCAGGGATCCAATCAGATGCAGAGAGTGTGGATACAGAATAATGTACAAGAAAAGAACTAAAAGATGTATCCTTTTAACTATACTTTCTAAGTATAAAGTAGGAGGATATGAAGAATAATGCTTGGGTTGATAGTCAAAGACTTTTCTGATAACTATGGTAATAACTTTTAGAAAAATACTTTAAAAAAAAGACATGATTAGCATTTCCATGGACCAGTATGCCAGTACATAAGCTGTTACAATTCAAAGTACTAGTTGATTTTGGTTCTCATAGTTTGTTTTTCAGGAGTTCTGTTTATTCTTGATCTTGAGTTTATGGACAAACTAGATTATACAAGAAGAAATAACGAGTATTGTATATACTACAAAGAGGAAAAAAGTGTGGCCTATATAAGTTAGCCCAAAGACTGAGGGTAAATTGTTCTGTGGTAACTAATAAATTTTTAGAAATAAGTTATCACCTTTAGCATTGCTTCAGTGTGTTTTGATGCTTCAGCCTTTTATATCATGGAAGAAAGACTAACTAAAATTGAAATTGTTTTTCAGTTCATCTCTAATTCTCATAGTAAATAGTGAATTTTATTATTTTGTGTATTTCAAATTAAAAATAACAAGCTAATTTATTACAAAGAGAAAGTAACTTGGAAGTGTTAAATGTTTCATAGTTTTTAAGTAACCTCTTTGTCCTTAACTCAGTTTAACACAGTGGTGGTCTTTGATGCTCGATGAAACATGAATTCAGAGGAACATCTTCACTTCTATTTGGATTCACCATTAATGTTTCACATTGTTGTATAGCTTTTGGATAGCATATGTATCTATATAAATCCAACTATATACATATGATTTCATTGTATTCAATTTTTAAATCGTTTTATTTAGGTATCAGTATTTTGTGTAAATAAATTATTTTTTGTTCAATTACATGACTTAAAATTTAGTTTTATTGTGCATTTATTCTGACACACAGTGAAGGTTAAAATTGCATCCACAAACCACACTTTTAATCAAAACTTAGAATTGTCTGGGACTCTCTGAAGGTCTGATTAAATATGTCCTTTGGAAACAACTGGTGTGTCATCAACTGTAAACTTTGTAGTGTCATTTGTACAGAGTTTATTGGTGTACTTGTCAGAGTGCATGCATCATTCTGAGTTCTGTTTTTCATTTATTACTTGATGTATGTCTTTTGTATCTCTGTATAATGCTTGACTTTTAAAAATCTTGGGAGAAGGAAGAGAAACTTTAATAGTTGTTCTTTGTAAGGCAAAATCAACCTGAAGTTAAATGTGTGAAGTAGACTGTTACATCAGGTGTAGTTTTCTAGATACCATCATTCATTCAGGTAAAAAATCCTGCTTTCAGGATATGAAAAGAATGGGGATTGGTTTATACTGAATCATTAGATAAATGTTTAAATACTAGGCATTTGGAATTGATGGTTGCATCTATACTCCAGCTGTTCCAAAAGTCCATCATTACGGAATGTTATATTAGCCTCCCAAATATTGATTTTAAAGATAAGATATATCTGATTTAACTTTATTAATAGCTATCTCTGACCCTTGATAGTCAAGAAATAACCTATATAATTTTTTTGATACAGCTATATTTCCACTAGCATCCTCACATACTAAGTTCTAAAATGTATTACCTGCTATGTAAAATACTACCAGGCTCAGGGATTTTATGTGTGTGTGTGTGATTTTTTTTGTTGTTGTTGTTATAAGAAATGTGGGCTTTATCGTTCTGTAACAGAAGGTTCATATAAGGAGCCAACCTAACCAGGGAGAGAATTCTTTTGGGCTGGATGCTCACTCATGATAGGAGATCATGGGTATACATCAAATAAATGACTTTAAATATATATTTCTGGTCAATCCAGACAACAAGGGACACTTTAATAACTGAGTTCAGTGTCATTTCTGATGTTGGCATAATAAATTAGTTTTCTAGAGCTGCCATAACAAATCATCAAAACTTCAGTGGCTTAAAACAACAGTAATTTGTTTCACAGTTCTGGATGCTAGAAGTCTAATCAAAGTGTCAGCAGGACCATGCTCTCTTAGAAAGCACGAGAGGGAAGATCTTTCCTCGCCTTTTCCTAGCTTCTTTCGGTTGCTGGCAATCCTTGGTTTGTGGATGCATCACTCCGATCTCTCTCTTCACTTGGCTCTCTCCCCCTTTGTTGTTGTTGTTGTTGTTGTTAAGTGCCGTCGAGTCGTTTCCGACTCATAGCGACCCCATGCACAGCAGAACGAAACACTGCCCGA
>NW_006921608.1:12781645-12784854 GCF_000298275.1 Orycteropus afer afer | reverse complement strand
CTTCCCTTCAAGGCTCAGGGGTCCAAGATTATCTTCTGTGTCTGTGTTAATTGGTTTCCCTTTTCTTTGTTGAAGAGCATCTGTGCAGTCCTTGTGCCTAGTCCGCCATCTTGCCAGAACTCCTGTGTGTGTGTGATTTGGGTGAAAATTTACAGAGCAAATTGACACTCCATGCAGCAGTTCACATATACTTTGTCTCATGACATTGACTACAATTTACTCCAATGCAACAGCTCCCCTCCCACTTTCTCCTGATAGTTACCTCTTCCCTGTGTCCTTCCCTCCATGCATTTCTGTCCCCTGAGCTGTCTCCCTGTGCATAAACAGCCCTTCTTTCTCTCATGATTGTTCTCTCCAAGAAGTGTATCTACCTCAGGTAAATGTTCAACTCCTATGCCTGTCTTTTGTTTGGCTGGAAGCCACAGGTATGGGTTCAGTTGCAGACCTGAAGGGCACCTAGGGGCCATAGTCTCAGTGGTTCCACCAGGCTCTATCAGACCAGCAAACCTGGTCCCCAGGCTCAGGGATTTTTAAAGTCTTTCCTTGGTCACGGCTTGCCTTTGTCCATAACTTTTACAACTTTTTTACTCTGGTATGTTCTTGACATTATCCTTCTTGACCATATCCTTTTCAGACAAGGGAGTCCTTTATGACAGCACTTTGGAACAAATATACACCATCTCACAGGCTGTTGTAGTTAGGCTTCCCTTAATTTCATCATAGGTCCTTTGTAAATTCATAGTTCACTTGAATATTGCTATTTTGTTGACAAGACAATGTTTTAGTGGAAAAATCATTAAAAGCTAGAACTGAAGACCTATGCTTTCAGACAGTCACTTTACCCTTTTGTGCCCCTTTAATCTATAAAATGGAGCCCTAGTGCCACAGTGGTTAAAGAAGTTGGCTGCTAACCGAAAGGTTTACAGAATGATGTGACAGTGTGGTTCCGAAAAAATTTATGGCCTTGGAGACCCAATAGAGCAGTTCTGTCCTGTAGGGTTGCTATCTGTCAGAACTGGCTCAGCAGCAGTGGGTTTCATCTATAAAATGGAAGTAATTTTACCTATATGGGTATTTTAAGAAGAAATGAGAAAATAGAAGTAAAATTCCTTTAAAAATATTGTTTTGTTCAGTGCTGTCTTTGTTGTTGTTGTTGTTTTGCCGTCGAGTCAGCCCCGACTCATAGCGACCCCTCCTTGGGTTTCCGAGGCAGTATCACTACAGAAGTAGATTGCCCTATCTTCCTTCCGAGGAGTGGCTGGTGGATTTGAACTGCCAGCCTTCTGGTTAGCAGTCAAGTGCCGTAGCCACTATGCTACCAGAGCTCCCAGTGCTCTTTAGTGCTCTAAATACAAAAATCAGAAATATGAGCATAAGATTAGCATATAACTTCTCCCCTAATTTCTTACCAACAACTTTGGACACACTGATTAGGAAAAGCACCGAATGAGAATTTTCAAATCTAGTCTTGCAACTTAGTAACTCAATGAGCAATTCACATTATTTCTTCTAACTTCCATTTCATTGTCAAAGTAGAGAAAATGTGGTCAATATGTGGAGTTAACAGTCTTTTGAAACAAACTATCATCAGAGATTATCATGAGAAATTCACATGTGGCAGATGAAATCAGAAAGGACCAGCCCCAAGGAAGAATAAAATAGAGATGACTGAGGAGATAAAAAATAAGCTGCCTCTTCACACACACACACATACATATACATCCTTGCCCTTTGCAGAATAAGTTTTATATAGAAAATTAGTCAGGGAGGAGTGGTTTTGATCAGAGGGTTGAAGGATCCATCTGTTGTTTTGTTGTTATGTGCCGTTGAGTCGGCCCCGACTCAGCGAACCCTCCTTGGGTTTCCGAGGCAGTATCACTACTGAAGTAGGATTGCCCAACCTTCCTTCCGAGGAGTGGCTGGTGGGTTTGAACCGCCTGCCGTCTGGTTAGTAGGCAAGTGTCTTAGCCACTATGCTACCAGAGCTCCCTCTAGCCATAGTAAATCAGGGGGGCAAGCATTCCTCAATTAGAGGAAACAGTGTGAAGGCTCTGGGGTAGAACATCAGCTTGTTTTGTTCCCACTTCAGAATGAAACCCTTATGACTGGAATTTTCATGAACAGAGGGGAAGAAGATGTTGCAGAGGTAGGTAGGGGTCACCTCACTTGGGGCCTCAAGAGAGGGATCCATTGGAACAGTAAGCAGGAGAGTAACCTACTTAAAAACTTCAAAGGTATTTGACTATTGGGTGAGAACAGACTATGGAAAGGAATGGCAGCAGGGAAACCAGTCAGGATTATTCTAATCCTTTGTATGTGAGCCATTTTTTCTCTGGAAGCAGGATTTTCTTTGTATTTTAAGTTTTTACAATATGTGCCTTTGCATGGGTCTATTTTCTTCCATTTTGGTGGGCACTTTCAATCTGGAAACTCAAAGGCCTTCAATTCTAGGAAATTTTCTTAAAATATTTAGTAACTTCCTACACTCAATTTTCTCTTTGTATAACTTATTTTTTAATCAAATATGAGGCTTCTTAGACTTTTTTTTTTTTTTTTTGTCTTTAGTGTTTTCCATCTTTTTTTCCCTCTACTCTCACAGGGATAATTTTAACATTATTAATTACCTAATTTTATTTCCCTCACAGAGTAGAGGGAAACAAACAAAGACAAAAAAAAAAAAAAGGAAAAAAGTTCAAAAAAGTCTCATATTTGACGAAAAAAAGAGACAAGTCTGCAAAAGATGTCTTTATTTAAGAGCAAATATGTCACTTTGAAGTCTAAAGTGTGCCTGACTGAAGCCATGATATTTTCAGTAGTCTCGTGTGAAAGCTGGGCAATGAATAAAGCAGATCACAGAATTGATGCATTTGAATTGTATTGGCAAAGAATGTTGAATACACCATGGACTCAGAAGAACAAACAAATCGGTCTTGGAGGAAGTACAGCAAGAATACTCCTTAGGTAGTGACTGGGATCTTAAAAGCTAGCAAGCTGCCATCTAGATGCAACGATGAGTCTCTTGTCAAGAGCAAAGAAGAAAGAAGAAAACCAAAATTAATGGAAACAATCAGTCCTAGTGACTAGTACATCATCTGATCTGCAACCTATACAAGTATGAGACCAGAAGAACTAGATGGTGCCCGGCTACCACTGTCATCCACTTGGAAGGGATGTAGGAGATCCTGGATAGAGAGGGAGAACAATGTGGA
>NW_006921608.1:12767420-12781265 GCF_000298275.1 Orycteropus afer afer | reverse complement strand
GGTTAATGACATGAGACAAAGTATATGTGAACTGCTGTATGGAAAGTGAATTCGCTCTGTAAATCTTCACTCAAATCACAATAAAATAAATAAATAAATAAAAGAATACTCCTTAGAAGTGAGGATGGCCAGATCCGTCTCATACTTTGGTCATGTCAGAAGGGACCAATTCCTGAAGAAGGATATCATGGTAGATACAGGGTCAGTGAAAAAGGGGAAGACTCGCAATGAGGTGGATTGACATAGTGGCTGCAACAATGGGCTTAAGCATGAGAACGATTCTGGTGCAAGACCAGGCTGTGTTTCATTTTGTTGTTCGTAGGGTCGCTATGAGTCGAAACTGACTTGACAGCACCAAACAACAACATTGTGAGAGAGTTGTTCAGCTTTATCTTCTAATCCTTCTGTTGGGCTTCTCATTTCTAATATATTTTTAATTTCCAAGAGCTTAGTTATTTTTCTTTGTTTTCCCTTTTGTATATACATAATACCATGCAGTGAATTACTTGGTATGGCTTTTCTAGCCATGGTCTTTATGACTCCTACCAGATGATTGGGTGAAACTATGCAAATGTAAGGTGCTTATGGCCCACCAAAGGGATTGGATAGCTTGTTAGTAATGTAAATAAGATACACAGAACCCTTGTTGTTGTTGTTGTTACATGCCGTGCCGTCGTCGAGTCGGACCAACTCATAGTGACCCTCCTTGGGTTTCTGAGGCGGGATCACTACAGAAGTAGATTGCCCAACCTTCCTTCCAAGGAGTGGCTGGTGGGTTTGAACCAGCAGCCTTTTGGTTAGCAGTCAAGTGCCTTAGGCACTACGCTACCAGAACTCCTCCTTATTGGGGTGGGACTGTGCAAATAAGGCATATGGAACCTAAATGTGAGGATTGGTCAGTTCTGTCATTCTAAAATGAACTCTCCCAGAGGCAGAAAGGGGGCCTACTGCCATCAAGAGAGAGAAGGTGGGAGTGGAGCATATCCTTGGACTTGGGATCCCTGAGCTGAGAGGACAGCAGAGGGACAATGGCAGCAGAACCAAGAGATTGGCACAAGAAAGCAGAGGCCTTGGAGCAGAGGCCTTGCTGAGCAAGAAAGCTGAGTGCCTTTGGGCAGGAGGCTTGCTGGTGGAGTGGGGTGTACCTAGGTGCACCTATCAGCGAGCTAAAAGAGCTTTGTAACATTTGCCCATGCAGGGCAGTGGCCAGGCCTAGAAGCCAAGGACCAAAGAAAGGTGTGCCTTCAGACATGACCAAGGAAGGGGAGGATGTCCTGATCAAAGAATTGTATCCTGAGGGCATTCCTGAACCATCATTGTAACCTGTTGCTTCCCTAATAGGGAGCTCTGGTGACATACTGCCTAAGGCATTTATTTTACTGCTAACCAGAAGGCTAGCAGTTCAAACCCACCAGCCACTCCTCAGAAGGAAGACTGGGGAATCTACTTCCATAGTGATACCACCTTGGAAACCCAAGGAGGGATCGCTATGAGTCAGAATTGATGCAACAGCAGTGAGTGTGTGTGTGTTTGTGTGTGTGTGCACACTTCCCTGATAAACCCCATAGTCATAATGTCTGAGTTTTATGTGGCCACTGCAATGAATTATCAAACCCAACAGAGAAGTATCCGTGTCCCCCTTGTGAAGTTAGAGGAGGTCAGAAGAAGCCATCTGCATGCCCTTTTTGCACATACACATTCATATATAACATGTAAATATACATATTTATGTTTTTGTTTGTGGATGCAATATCTTTTCTTTCTATGAAGACAATAGTGATAATTTTCATTTGCCGACATAGTCTGTTTCCTTCACATTGCTTTTTATCCCATTTGTTTATTCAGCATATTTTATGTATGTGTATGTGTGTGTGTGTATATATATATACATATATATACATATATACATACATACATACATACACATACACACACATTGTACCACTCATCTGTCAGTTTGTTGTATTGTGCTGGCTGGCACGTTGCTGTGATGCCGGAAGCTATGCACCAATATTCTATCAGCAGGGTCACCCATGGTGGACAAGTTTCAGCAGAACTTCCAGACTAAGACCAGGAAGAAGGACCTGGTGATCTGCAAAACTTGGCCAGTGAAATCCCATGAACAGCAGTGGAACACGGTGTGACAGAGTGCCAGAGGATGAGCCCCTCAGGTTGGAAGGCCTCAAAATCCACCTGCCTCAAAGGAGAGTCAACCTTAATGAGATGGACGGAGTAAAGTTTTTGGAACTTTCATCCAGTGCTGGAGATGATTACTCATCTATGCCAAGAAATTTGGAAGACAGCTATGCAGCCAGTCGACTAGAAGAAATCCATATTTGTGCTTATTCTAAAGAAAGGTGATCCAACAGAATGTGGAAATTATCAAACAGTATCATTAATATCACATACAAAAGTAAAATTTTGCTGAAGGCAGTTCAAAAACAGTTGCAGCAGTACATAGACAGGGAACTGCCAGAAACTCAAGCTGGATTCAGAAGAGGACATAGAACAAGGATCTTGGCTGAAAAGCAGAGAATTCCAGAATGATGTTGACCTGTGTTTTATTGATTATGCAGAGGCATTCGGCTGTGTGGATTAACGAGACTGACACAGTGACTGTAACTACGGGCTCCAACACAACAACAGTTGTGAGGATGGCACAGGAACAGGCAGTGTTTCATTTCTTTGTATATAGTTTGCAAAAAGCTGGAACCAACTGGACAGTGGCAAACAACAATACATAATTATATGTAAACAACAATACATAATTATAACCAAAAGAATAATGAAATATTAGTGAAAAAATTGTAAGGCATGTGCAATTACAACCACTCCCTCAAATACTTAAAGCCTTCCTTCCTAGGCTGAGAGTAAAATCGTGACATTTTAGTAGACTGAATGTTTTCAATTTAGGGCATAATTTTAAAGGAAGTTTGCTGGCTGGAATGAGGTGTGAAGTGACTTTGCAGCATTGGTGAGTATGATGCTGTACTCCATCATGAATTTAGTAAGGTAAGCCTAAGAATTATTCTAGATTTTCAATCTATTCTCCATCCCTAGCAATGGAAATGACAACATAAATATAATAAATCATATTTTGAGCATTAGAATTTTTACCATCATCAACAAGTGATGAAAGACTGTAAGGTCTTTGATACAAATACAAATGGGAGAAGTATATTGAGCCTCTACTATGTGTTAGGTACTGTATTAGGTACTTTGCATTCATCAGCTATTTTAACTAGTGTGAAATTATGAAACTGAAGTACACTTCCCCACAAAAATTATTGTTTCATTCATATGAATTGTATTATGTGTCATTCACCTTTATTATATCCTAGCACCTCGTACAGTGCCTGACTCATAATTAGCTCTCAGGAAATGTTCAGTGGATGAAAAGAGCAAAATCTTGTGTAACTAGAAGAGTGCCAGAGTAATTTACTCATGATTAAAGATAGGGAGAGCGTGGATCTAGGTTGCAATGTAGACCATCAAATTTTAATTGCGTTTCTATGATTAAGTAGGAGTGAATATCACCTTACCTGTCAGGTACTACAACAGTCCGGGATAACAGAACAGTAACAGCATATCAAAACTCAGTCTGAAACGTATTGAAACTCAACCGGGAGGGAAGGGAGCTTTCACACTTCCACTTTTGTTAAATGCCCTCGAGTAGATTCTGGCTCATAGTGACTCTATATGACAGAAGAACTGCTCCATAGTGTTTCCTGGGCTGTAATCTTTACGGGAGCAGATTACCAGGTCTTTTCTGCATCGGAGGGAGCTCTGGTGGTTCCGTTCCAATCACAGACTTTCCAGTTAGTAGCCTAGCACTTAACCATCAAGCCACCAGGACTCTTCCACTCTTTAACAAAAACAACCCCATTACCATCGGGTCAATCCCGACTCATAGAGACCTTATAGGACAGAGTAACACTGCCTCGTAGGGTTTCCAAGGCTGTAAATCTTGGAAGAAGCAAACCGCCACATCTTTCTCCCTCTGGGTGGCTGGTGGGTTCCAACCCTCAACTAGCAGCCAGCACTTTAAGCGCTGTGGCATCAGGGCTTCCCCACTCTTCTTCCCCCAAATAGTCCTCTGACCCAGCGAAGAAGAAGGAGGTGACGCGAGGACAAGTAAAGCCAATCAGCGGGAAGGCAGGGCGGGATTAGCCAATCACTCCGTAGGGAACCTAGTCCCCGCCCCTGCCTCCCCCGCCCTGCAGTCCGCAGGTTGTCTTGGGGTCCCGGGGCTGGGCGACGCGCCGCTCCCACGGCCCCTGCGGCGCTTTTAGTACAGTTAGTGACGGCCGTGTCCTCACCCTGCGGGGCCGAGAGCCAGGCAACGGATCTGAGAGCATAGTGAGTGCGGGACGGGTGTGTGACTGCGGGACAGAAGTAGATTACGTCTCACCATTGTGGTCCCTCCCTCCCGGAGCTGGGGTGAGTGAGAGTCGAGGGATAGATGTCTTTTCTGTTGGGAGAAACACTCTCGGGGCCTTGCAGACAGTGAAGATGAGAGGCGGATGTTGGGACGGGGGTCCTTGGGGCGGGGTCGCCGCACGACTGCTGGCGGAGATCAGTGCAAAGAGATTAGTCCAAAGCTAAGGGGTAGGGAGCGATTTCAGAAGGACTTTAAGGTGCCTTTTGACCGTTGTGGGTTGTCTGTAGCGTTCTAGGATCTGTGCTAGCTCTGATCCCGGCGCGCTCCTGGGCTGCGCTGTACATAGAAACCGTTGCTACGGCTGAAGGATGCCATTTCCTTCCGTCTGCAGCTGCTCTGCCCTGAGTGTGGTTACTGGAAAGAAAGTGCTCTGGTGGAAGATGCTCAGGTTTGTATGTAACTGGCGAATCCACCGCAGTTTATACTAGAGATATTATTCATAAACTGATTAGGACGTATGGGGAGTGAATGTGGATCGGTGTGACGGAGAGGCAATGAAATCCAGGTACATTCATACAACAACATTCATAAGACAAGATTTACCTAATCAGAGACAAAAACAGCAAACAGATGTAAAAGAATTTTAAAGAGAGCAAATAACATAACTTGCTTTTTGAAACTTGAAAATTAACATTTGTAGTCTTGAGAATGTTTGTGCTACCGCCTCCCCCTAAAAAAGGAGGGTGAGAATTTTCAAACAATTCTCAGAGAAATGTTAAAATAGTGTTCAGAATGAAATTCATTAGATTGTGTCTTAAGAGGTGGGTCTATCATGTCAAATATTTTTTTATTAAAACTGTATTTTAATTAGTACATAAAACATCAGGATTGTCAGTTGCCTTAAGTTCTTTGTAATCCATTTTAATCCCACTTAGGTCTCTCCTATCAAAGATCCTCCATTATCTTTCAACAGATTTCCCAAACACAACCCATTCTATTCTGGGCAGCACCAATGATTAAAAAGTTCTTCATCTTGCTTTTCTGTACCTTCCATCCTTAAGGTTATCCTTGTGATGGAGGCATTCATCATGGTGGGCCCTGCAGGTGTGTGTGAAAGTCACAATCTAATTTCTCAGCTGAGTCTTGTCCAAAAGCTGAACTGTAATGTATATTCTGTACCCAAGTCAAAGCCAGCAGGTATATGGAGGAGAACCTGATAAAGGTTCTACTTTTCTGCAGAGGTCTGGTGTATGACCAGACTCTCAGAGGGCAGTCTTGCTGAAGGAAAAACCCTGGTGAATTAGGCCCACTGCTACTTCCTCTTTGTTTTTAAAACCACCACCCAATGTGGTTTAGTCAGTGTTTCACAAGAAGTTTAACAGTGACCCATAGTAAGAAATAATTCTACTTTGGATCCACATGCATTCATACACACAGGTACATACAACTTCTATTTACATAGATAAGAAAAAAGTTTTTACGTAATAGTATTTAATGTTACATTCCAGGCAATGTGATTTTTAAAAATTCGCCTTTTAAAAGAATGCTGATTTCAGGGCGCTCTGGTAGCATAGTGCCTAAGGCACTTGACTGCTTATTAGAAGGCTGGTGGTTCATACCCACCAGCCACTCCTCGGAAGGAAGATGGGGCAATCTACTTCTGTAGTGATACTGCCTCAGAAACCCAAGGAGGGGTCACTATGAGTCGGGTCGGGTCTGACTCGACGGCAGATAACAACAACAACAAACTGATTTCAAGGATTGGTACTTTCAGTTTGAAAAGCACTGATTCAATGGTTAAGTAAGTGGGCTCTGTAATTCTTCAATTTAGATTCAAATCCTTAGTTTACTGCTAAGTAGCTATGTGGCCTTGAGCAATTTACTTACTGAAAACTTGAACTTCCTCATATGTAAAATGTGAATAATTATTGTCCTTCATGGGAGAAATTTGAAAATTAAGTGAGATAATCCATATATGGCACTTAATAATTTAGATTCATAAGTGTTAACTGTTTTTATCATTATTACTCTCTACTTAAAATAACTGATACAGTATCTGAAGGATTAAATGAAGTAATGCAAGTAAAGTGCCTAGCATGATGCCCTGCACACAATAAAGAACTGTAAAAGTATCTCTTGTTATTATCATCATCATTAGCAGCAAGATGACTACAGTGAAGCTGTTCAAGGCCTCCTTATTTCCAGTGCAATTCAATTCAGCAAGTATTTATGAAGGCATATGAGGAGTAGCTGGTTGGTGCAAATGGTTAGGCATGTGCCTACTAACCAAAAGGTTGGCAGTAGGAACCCACCCACAGTCACCTTCGAAGAAAGGCCTGGTGATGTGCTTTTGAAAGCTTACAGCCATGAAAACCCTGTGGAGCACAGTTCTGTACTGCGACACATGGGGTCAAGCAGTAGAACTGAATGGATGGCAGCAGGTTGGGTTTTGACATGACACTTACGCTAGTTCTGAAGTTAGGAAGATGGGTAAGAGAATCCACAACCTAAGAGGGAAGACAGAGAAATATACATAATTAAAATATGAAAAAAACTATATGAAAAGGGTATGCACAGAGTGTATTAGAACACAGAACTGGGAGCTGTTCATTGATGGGAGTGAGTGGCAGGGAATGTAGGAGGCAGAGAATGGGGAGGAGAGTGATGGAGAAGAAAGTCAGAGGGTGCCATTTACATTTGCTCTGAATCACAGAGGATGATGGGGAGTTTAATGAAAAGTGAAGGTGGAAGCAGGAGTCCTGGTGGTGCAGTGGTTAAGCATTCAGCTGCCAAGGGAAAGGTCAGTCCTTCATTCACCAGCCGCTCCATGGGAAAAAGATGTGGCAATTTGCTTTGGTAAAGATCACAGCTTAGAACCCTTATGGCAGTTCTACTATTCTGCCCTATAGGGTTGCTATGAGTAATCCACTCAGCAGCAACTGACTTAAGGTGGAAGAAGATCATTTAAAATCAACATAAAGATATTTTAAAAAGCAGCTGAACACAAAAACCTGCTTTGTCATTGTATTCTAATTTTGCTTACGTGAAGATAAAATGAGACAGTCCATGGCACGTAGCCCATATGTGCCTTTTAATAAAGTGTCTCCATACGTGTTAACTGTTAGCAGGGAGAGAGAGTTTAAAATGAGTAGCCTTCTTCCTCCCTGGAAACAAATACTCCACCTCTTTTTCTGTAGAAATGAAAAATAAACATGACAGAAGTACCTAGTTGCTTACCACTGTCTACACTGGGTATTACTGTGAATACTGTAATTGTTGTCCTGTACTGTTGAATTTCAGCCATGGCTGCCAAAGATTGTCCATCGTTGTGGGGCTTGGGAACAACAAAAACATTTAAAATTCCCGTTGAACATTTGGATTTCAAATATATTAAAAAATGTTCAGATGTTAAACACTTGGAAAAAATTTTTTATGTGCTCAGGTAAGCATTTTTAAATTGTTTCACATTTCATTAATAGTCTGTTGATTTTAATTGTATTGTTGCTGCCTTGCAAAAATTAAGAAATTACGTTAAAAGTATTGGAAACAAGTTTTAAATATGGAGGCTGTTTGTTCTTTTTCCCCTTGTTCGGTTTCAAAAGGTTTTGCTCCTGTGCTTAGTTTTTTTTTTTTTTTTCCTGATTAATATGAATAGTTTAATATCATCCTTAGGATTCAATTCATTTCTGAACTTTATTTCAGCTGTAGGGTTTCAAGAAAATAACTGTGAATTATTCAGAGAAAGGAGTGCTAGGTGTGACTTTGCAATATTACATTTTTCTTCCCCCTCCCTTTTTTTTTTAATGTGGTACAAATATATAACAAAACATTCGCCAGTCAACAATTTCTACCTGCACAATTTAATGACATTGGTTACACTCCTTATGTTGCACAGCCCTTAACCCTATCTTCTTTTGTTTTGTTTCATTTTTTACTGTGATTTGGGTGAAAGTTTACAGAGCAATTCACTTTCATACTGCAGGTCACATACTTTGTCTCATGACATTGACAATTTCCTACAATGCAACAGCTCCCCTCCCACTTCCTCTCTGTAGCTACCTCTTCTCTGTGTCCTTCCCTCCCATGTGCTCCTGCCTCCCGAGCTCTCTCCCTGTGCACACACAGCCCTTCTGTTCTAAGAGGGGATTTTCTTGCTTCCCGCACTTTTTACTGGCAAACATAAGGTAGTTGTGCAGGTGGCTGTTAGAAAGTAAGGCTGTCGCACCAGCCTACACTGATAGAGTTCCTGGGCACTCTCCCACTTCACACCATCTGCCAGCATAGGTGGGTGGCTCACAGCAAGCTGGTGGAGGGAGGATGGTGGGAGGCCTGAAGGTGGCGTCAGAAGGCAAGGAATCCAGACCTTCTCTGGCAAAGAGCCTGATTGTCAAACTGTAATGTGCACCAAATGTTCTTGTTAAAAATGAAAAATTGAGGGTCCTATTCCCAGAATCTGCTTCAGGAAATCTCTTGTGGGTCTGAGGAACATGTGTTTTTAACAAATGGGGGGCAGGGGGAGCTCATCATTATGCAGATGGTCAAAGGAAGCACTTCTAGAAACACTGCCCTGTGGACTACCAATCTGGGACACCTGTTTTGGATTTCTTGGTATGTTTTCACTGGCAACCCACGCTCTGTGGCAGCAGGGAGTTACAGAGTGTGAGCAGTGTCCTCCACACTCAGCTGTGGTCCTCTCTTCATTCCTCGACTCCCTTCCTTCATCATCACTATGTTCTTTCTTTTCTTTTCCTCTTTCATCACCTTCTATCCTCTTGTCCCGCCTAAACATCCCTGCTTGTCCCCAGCCAGAGTTCATGTGATTACCTCATCATTTCTGAAATGGAAAAATGAAAAATCATATCATTGTTTTTCTCAGCAGTATTCCTGTTTGGTCAAGGATTAATAAAGAACGTGAGAAGTTTATGGGATGCAAGAGTTAGAAAGCCACTGTTATATTGAATGAGCCCTGGTGGTGCAGTGGTTAAGCACTGGGCTGCTCACCAAAATGTTTGCAGTTCAAACCCATCAGCTGCTCCTTGGGAGAAAGAAGTGCCCGTCTGCTTCTGTGACGATTACAGCCTTGGAAGCCTTATGGGGCACTTCTGCTCTGCCACATAGGTTCACCACAAGTTGGAATCAACTTGACAGCAACGGGGTTTTTATTATAATGTTGATTCTGTGAAATCCTATGACTAACCTAATTAAGTTATTTTGTGTTAAGGTGGAATTATTTTTTTTTAAATATTTCATTTAAAAATGGATTTCTATTTTTCTTTAAAAAATTATGAGTAAACAGGTGGACAAGAGAAGGGGAAAAGATAGATTTCCTTAAAAACAAACAAAAAATGAACAGTGTCTCAGTTTAACTCTCTAAGGAAAAAACTATTCCTTGAGTGGGAAAATTTAGAGGCTTTTTGTCTAATCAGTGTCTGTGTCATTTATTTCTGTGCCTTTTAGGGGGAAAAAAAATTGAATTACAAACAGAAACTCATCATTGGAACCAAACCAAAACCCACTGCCCATCAAGTCAATTGTGACTCACAGTAACCCTTTAGGACAGAGTAGAACTGCCTCATGGAGTTTCCAAGGCTATAAATCTGTATAGAAGCAGACTGCGTCTTCTTTCTCCTGTGGAGCGGGTGGTGGGTTTGAACCACTGACCTTTTTGGTTAGCAGCCAAGTGCTTTAACTACTATACCACCAGAACTCCTCCTCAGTAGAAACCACACACCCCCATCCCCAAAAAACCCAAATTCACTTCCATATAGTTGATTTTCTGCCATTGACTCATAGCAACCATTGTTGGGTTTCTGAGGCAGTAAGGCACTTGACTGCTAACCAGAAGGCTGGCGGTTCAAACCCCCCAGCCACTCCTCGGAAGGAAGGTTGGGCAAGCCTACTTCCGTAGTGATACTGCCTCGGAAACCCAAGGAGGGGTCGCTATGAGTCGGGGTCGACTCGATGGCACATAACAACAACAACAACAAGTCTTTATGGAAGTAGATTGCCCCATCTCTCTTCCGTGGAGCGGCTGGTGGGTTTGAAATGCTGACCTTCTAGTTAGCAGCCAAATGCTTTACCCACTGCACTACCAGAGCTCCTTCCTCGTTGCAAAGGAAGGCCAAATTCTAACTCTCTCCCTGTCTCCAATATTAAATTTCCATTTATAGGTTTAAACGTAGTGATGCATAAAAGTCATCATAAGTGTGTTAAAGAGGAGAAAAATGTTTCTTCTCCAACTTTCAAAGTGTGGATTGAAAATTGGTTTCTTTGGAGTTTCTTTTTTTTTTCTTCTTTGCATCAGTTCATCACTTAACAGCTAAAAGTAGAGGTTGCCCTTGTTGTGGAGGGTCACTGGGAAGCCAGCAGCCCAGCCTTTGGCCTTGTGCAAGGACAACCCTTGAGATTTCTCCAAACCTCTTGACTACATGGAACCCAATTTGTAAACAGTCAACTTAGGTGATATCTATATACAGCTCTAACTCTAAAATTCTGAAGGTGTTTTTTTTTTTTTTTTTTTAAGGTCTGGTGAGGAAGGGTATTATCCTGAACTTACAGAATTTTGTGAAAAGCGCCTCAAAAGCTTGGCTCCTCAAAGTAGAGCCTTGAGGAAAGATAAGCCTGCTGCAACAGCAGCCAGTTTTACAACAGAAGAATGGGAAAAAATTGATGGTGACATAAAGGTAATGCCAATTTTTGATAAATACGGTAGTGATATGGTGTATGTATCTACTTCACTTACATGAAATCCTAGGCTTCTTGCCTGTCAGTAAAAGGCGTTGAGTGGTAATTAAGCCATTGCCATTGAGTTGATTCCTGGTCATGATGATCCTGTAGGAAGCCCTATATGGTTTCTGAAGCTGTAAATCTCTATGGAAGCAGACTGCCACGTCTTCTTCCTGCGGAGCAGCTGGTGTGTTCCAGTTCACACAGCTGCTGGGGCTGGTGAATGCAAGATTGGCAGGTAAAATGGCAGATTGTTGGCTCACTTTTAACTAGCAGTCAAGCGCTTAACCGTTGCGCCACCAACAGTCCTTTCACTGGTAATTATTTCGGTAGTAATGGTTACTTTTTGCACCCAGGAGAATATTGTGAATGCCTATCTGTGTGTGTGCGTGCATTTTTAAGTGATTAAATAGTATTCCATGTTATGAAAAACATAATTTACTCAGTTTCTATAATTAGTGTTTGTCCACATTTTTTTTTTTTTTTTTTGCACCACTCTAGTTATTTCCACAGGATAAGTTACTAGTATTCAAATTGCTTCACAAAGAGTTTGAATGTTTTTTGAAATTTCCAATTAGGGTTTGAACTGGATTTCCATGTTCTCCAGAAAAGTAACTTCGTTCTTTGCCACCAGCAGGATTTGTAAGGGCGCATCTCCTGTCATTCCTGATATTGGTCATTTGTGTCCTAGCTCTTATTTTCCTCATCAATCTGGCTAGGAGTTTATCAGTTTTATTGATCTTTTCAAAGAATCAGCTTTTATGTTCATCGGTTTTCTCTCTTGCTTTCCTGTTTTCTATTTCATTGATTTCTATTCCTTTTATTATTTCCTTACTTCTGCTGATGTTGGGCTTAATTTGCTCACCTTTTTCTGGATTTCGGGGATGGAAGCACATATCACTGATTTCAGACCTTTCTAATATAATCAATCAATGCACTCTACTTTTCCCTGTAAGCACTACTTGAGTTGTGTCTCGCAAACTTGGCATGTTGTGTTTTTGTTTCCATTTAGTTCAAAGTATTTTCTAATTTTCTTGTGATTTATTTTTTGGGTTATTTAAAAGCATATTTTTATCCAATGTTTGGGGATTTTTCAGATATCTTTTTATTATTGATTTTTTAATTTAATTCCATATGTGATAGTTAAGATTATGTGTCAACTTGGCTATGTCTTATTTTGAGTGACTGAGCAGCTGGATATTCCCCTGATGAGACTGGTAATGAACTCCATGGTGGAATCTACAGTAAGCAGCTGAGTAGCTGCCATAGGGATGTGGTCTGCTCCCAGTATTTAAGGAGAAGCTTTAGGCATGGTCTGCAGCTTTTGGCACGCTAGAATCTTGCAAGTAGTTGAATCATCATTCAGCAGCCTGCAGTGTTATCTGCTGATCTTGGGATTGTTAATGGACTTGAATTAATGGCAAGCCACGTGGTTTGGTAGTGTCAGGACTGTGCCTTTGTTACTTGTTGACCTTGGATTTGTCAGCCTCAGCAGCCAGCCGCTGCCTGAGTGAAGAAAGCCTCCAGCTTCAGTGGGCTGGAAGCAAGAGGTAGAGCTGAAGCCCAAGGTGAAGGGGCTTCCACCCAGCCTCTACAGCTGGCATATTGAAATCGGATTTCTAACCTCCAAAACTGTAAGAAAATAAATCCCTGTTTGTTAAAGTCACCCATTTGTGGTATTTTCTGTTAGGGCAGCTGGAAGTAATCAAAACAGCACAGTAGTCAGAGAAGATACTTTGTATAACATAAATTTATTGAGGTTTGTTTTATGGCCCAGTAAGTGCTGTACCTTGGTGAATGTTCTATATGCACTTGAAAATAATATACATTTAGATCTTGCTAGTAGAATGTTTTTTAAAACTGACTTTGGAGAAACAGGCTTTTTGCTTTCCTTTTATTTATTTTATTCAACATATTTTTTTCTGAGGGTGATTGATACATTTAAGCAAAATGTCTAAGGAATGTTGAATGGAAAACTAATTTACTCTGTAAACTTTCACCAAATCACAAAAAAAAAAAAAAAAAAAACTATGATGATGTATAATCCTTTCTCTTGCCCGATTAATTACAGCATTCCCCAGGTTACGAACCTCTGACTTAGGTATAACCCATAGTTACAAACCAACCCCCCTAAAACCTATTCTATTAGAAATTTGAGGTATATACAATGGGATCTACTTTGTAATACACATCAAAATATTATTAATTACTGTATTATTATGTTAAACATGTTTTTAGTGTATCTAGAAGTGTTTCTTTAATGTTTCTTGTGTATAGAAAGGTATGCTAATACTACACGCTAAGATAAACATTTGACTAACTGATACTAGATATGAACTACACCTAACTGTCCAACTTGCATACAGATTCACCTTAAAGGCAGGTTTAGGAATGGAACTCACTTAAAATCCAGAGACTGCTTGTATTTCAAACTGTGTATTTACCTTTTTCGCCCTTGTTCTTAGAGTTGGGTGTCAGAAATTAAAAAAGAAGAAAATAAAATACACGTCCATGACACTGAAACATTTCCAGCCATGGGAGATAATTTGCCTCCAGTTCGTGGTTCAAATAGCTGTCTTCCTATTGGCAAGGTAGGCCTTTTTGTGGGTGGGGTATGGGTGTTAGGAGGAAAGGTGGTGATTGGGTTTTTTATTTTTTTATTTGGGTGAAGATTTACAGAGTAAATTCACTTTTCATACAGCAGTTTACATATACTTTGTCTCATGTCATTGACCAAA
>NW_006921608.1:12757580-12759275 GCF_000298275.1 Orycteropus afer afer | reverse complement strand
GTCCAAGATTATCTTCTGTGTCTGTGTTAATTGGTTTCCCTTTTCTTTGTTGAAGAGGGTCTGTGTAATCCTTCTGCCTAGTCCGCCATCTTGCCGGAACCTCTCGGTGATTGTTTTCTAAGAGAGCTATCTCAGTTTGATCAGAGTATCCAAAGTGGGGAATTTTTTGAGCAGTCACTTTCTTGAGCAGGGTATGTCATCACTTGGAGATCAGAATGAAAGAGCTTTTTCCTTTGCAGACTTGTATCTTGAGTTTATTGCTTTTCCTCATTTTTCCTTTTCCTGTCCTGTATCTTCTACTCTGACTCTGATATTACAAAGTAATGTCTCCTCAACATTGGAGGTCTCTTATCTTTCTCTTCACTCTCTCATTCTATTCCCTCAGCCAAATATATACATACATACATAAATATACACACACACATACACATACATGCACATACACACATATACATGCACACATACATATACATATACATACATACACACATACATATACATACACACGTATATATACATATATACGTGTATATGTATATACACATATACATGTGTATGTATATGTATGTGTGTATGTATGTATATGTATATGTATGTGTGTATGTATATGTGTGTATGTGCATGTATGTGTATGTGTGTGTGTGTATTTATATATGTATGTATATGTATGTGTGTGTGTGATGATTAACATGGGTCTGTCACTTCAGGGAAAACAATTGAGAGTATTTGTTGCCAATGATAAAATCTGAGCTTTCAAGTGTAAATCAGGGTATTTGATATCCATATGTGGCTCTCAACTACCTGTTCCTGCAAAAAGAAAAAAAAAGCCTTTTAAAAGGGATACATAAAGACTCCTTTGATGAGCTCTGTAGGGATCCTAATATGTGTTTTTTTTTTTCATATCATACAATAAAGTGTGTCAACATTTGGAAGATCTGCATAACTCAGAGTGACCAATTCATGATCTTATAAAATTGTACATGTGTAAAGACCCATTCAAAATACAAAATAGACCAATGGATTTTAATGTACAAAAAGTTTATTGCTATGGTTTCAGATTCTATGTTTCTACATTATAGCTAATCTTTAAGAAACTACCACTTGTTGGAGACTTCCTGTAATTATCCAAAATCTATTAAAAGCCTCCTCCCTTGTCCAACCACAGACCTGTGAGAGGCTGGATTTTCCTCATATGCTTCATCAAAATAACATGTCACAACAGATTGAATGCTGAAGAAGCTATAAGAACCCAGCTGTCTTCTATTAAGCCACACATTAAAGAAATTTGCAAAAATGTGGAACAATTCCATTTTTTTTCATATAGTTTTGAAATCATAGTTATTTAAATGAAAGTATGTTCTTTATGCTAACATGCAATGGGCTTAATTCAACTGTTTTTGTTGAATTAATCAAAGAATAAATAAAACATTTTCTCAGTTTTAATTTCTAATATTGTACATATAATCTATCTAAATGAAAGCTCACTGGAACCCTCAATAATTTTTAAGAGTATAAGAAGATCTTGATACCAATAAGTATGATTGCCACTATGTAGTATATTATGGATCATAATAGAATAAATATAAAATACTAGGGGGATGTGTTAATTATCACTGGTGACTGGAATGCAAAAGTTGGAAACAAAGAAGAATCACCGGTAGTTGGAAAATTTGGCCTTGGTGACAGGAATAATGC
>NW_006921608.1:12738359-12755390 GCF_000298275.1 Orycteropus afer afer | reverse complement strand
GATGATGGGCTCAAGTATAGCAGGGATTGTGGGGCTGGCGCGGGATCGGGCAGTGTTTCGTTCTGCTGTGCGTGGGGTCGCTATGAGTCGGAAATGACTCGACGGCACTTAACAACAACAACAACAAGGGGGACATGTAGAAGTGGTGCCCATCCTAATCTTTTGGAGTCAGAGAGCGTCACCTTCTTTTATGACATAAAAATGTAATATCACATGTGTTTTATCCCATGCATCGAGTTGGACCTGACTCATAGTGACCCCTCCTTGGGTTTCTGAGGCAGTATCATTACGGAAGTAGATTGCCCCATCTTCCTTCCGAGGAGTGGCTGTGGGTTTGAACCGCCAGCCTTCTGGTTAGCAGTCAAGTGCCTTAGGCACTATGCTACCAGAGCTCCCAAAAAAGAGACAGCCCCGGCTACCTGGCAGGGAGTGGCCAGTGGGTTTGAACCGCCAGCCTTGGGTGTGACAGCTGACTACAAATTTGGTAATAGTGAAGATGTAGTGACTTAAAAAATCATTACCCACTTTATTACTCGAAGTTCTGCTATATTTATTTCCCTTTTTTCAGACTATATATTTTTGTAAAATTAACATTCCTTACACCTCCACAGTCCAGCACATAACAACAACAACAACACACTTTAGTACTTATCTAGCCTGAAAGTTTGCTTGCTCTGGGAGGTTAACTATTTGTGAGAACAATGGCTATTGTCTGCTGTCCAGCACACCTTTCCTCCTGTTTCCTTCTGTTGCAGAACCTGTTCTCCAGCAGCAGGCATGTGACTTAATTAGCACCATTTAATAGCACCAAGCTGGTGCTTGGTCAGGGATGGGCACATGACCTAAACTAGCCAGAGGCCTCTCCTGGGATTTCTCTAACTGAAACTGGAGAGAAGAGTTAGTTGTTTTTTCTCTCTGATTGGGAAGGCTATACAGTTATAATTCCAGAAATACTTATGGCCACATTTCCTGCTACAGTGAAACCTGTTTTTCACCTTTGATATGATGCAGTCTTATCGCTTGACTATCACTCTCTGTTAGTGGAAAATATTTGCGTTTCCCTCTGACAGGTTTCTGCCTTACACGGTTTTCTCGGCTTTCACAGGTTTATTGTGCATACAGAAAGCCAGAGGGAGAAGTGCAATCAGTAGGCAGAAAGCAGAAGAGTCTAAGGATGGGGGAGACAGAAGGCGAGGTTGGAAGAGGGGGAAGGACAAGGACAAAGGCCATGAGTCCCTTTATCCAGTAATACGTCCACCCTTTCATCAGTTTATCAGTATGAACCAATAATTTATTCTTTTTAAATAGAATTAGTCCTAGTTTGGGAGCTCTGGTGGTGTAGTGCCTAAGGCATTTGACTGCTAACTAGAAGGCTGGCTGTTCAAACCACCAGCCACTGCTCGGAAGGAAGATGGGGCAGTCTACTTCCGTAGTCATACCACCTTGGAAACCCAAGGAGGGCTTGCTATGAGTCGGATCCAACTCGAAGGCAGTGAGTTTGGTTTTTGATTTTGGTTTAGTCCTAGTTTGATGTCTGCCATTGCAAATAAGACAGCTCTAATACAGCAAAGTGGTTGTTCTTTTTTTTGTTACTTCTCTAATGCCTAGGTTTTAAAAGAGTGAATAATAGTTTAATACCTTTTTAATGTGATAAGAAAATCAGTAATAATCACACATTTCACACGTGAATTATTTTATTGTATACATCTTAAATAATAAACTAGTAAAAATCCTCTTATGTAGTTGAAGGCATGTAGATTTTTCCCAAAATTAACCACACATTTAAAATCCTTTCTTTTACCCGCTGCACATGCTATACATTCTTATGTTAATGATAATAATACTGGATAGCTTCAAAAGGACCCTGTTCTGATTACCTAGTGCCGCTCTGACGAGAAATACACCACAAATGGGATGGTCTTAACAAACAGGAGTTTATTCTTACAATTTTAAGTCCAAGTTCAAAGTGCCAGGCTCTAGGGGCTGGGTGAAAGCCCCTCAACCTTGGTCCAGCTCTGCCTCCTGCTCCCAGCGCATTGAAGCTAGAGGCATTTCTTCACTCAGACAGCTGCTGGCTGCTGAGGCTGAGAAGCCCCAAGGTTGACAAGTGAAAAGTCACAGTCCCCATGTTACCAAACCACACAGCAGGCCATTAACATAAGTCCACTGTAAGTCCCAAGGTCAGCAGAGCAAAGCAGGCTGCTGAGCAACAACACAGTTACACGCACGGTCCAAGCGTACCATAGGCTAGAGACGATTCCCAAGCCTTCTCCTCAAATACAGGAAGCAGACCACATAGCTACTCAGCTGCTTGTGGTAGATTCCACCATGGAGCTGATTGCCAGTCTCATCATGGGGAATAACTATCACCAGCTGCCCAGCCACTCAATCAGGCCCAGCCAAGTTGACACACAAACATAACTACCACAGACCCTCATCCATTCAGTTTTTATATCTCAATCTGATGCTTTGTACTACATTTACATTAACCTGCTGATCTTAAATAAAATGCATCTCATAACACATATTTTTTTTCTCTTTCAGAAAAAGAATTCTAAAAGTAAACCAGCTAAAAAGAAAATTCCAAGAGATTATGCAGAATGGGATAAGTACGTTCTGTTTTTCTGTATAAATTTGTCATTGAAAGATTTTCCACCATAAATTACTGTAATAACTGCTTAAATAGTTATTATAAAACTGCCTCTGTTAAGAATACTAAAAATATCTAAGCTAAGCCCTTTTAATTATTTTTTTTTCATTAAAGAAAACACTACTGCATCTTTTTGTTTATAAAACCATCCAAAAATATTTAACATAATTCTTATGCCCCTCTAAAATGAAAAAGAAGAAAATATTAAAAACAGAGAGATTGATCAGTTATAATTGCAAAGTTCTGAACAGTATAAAGACCAAAAAAAAAAAAACTCTCTGCCATGAGTCGAATCCAACTCATAGCGACCCCCACTGGTTTTCTGAGGCTGTAAATCTTTACGGAAGTAGATCACCCCATCTTCCTTCTGTGGAACAGGTGGTGGGCTTGAACTGCTGACCTTCTGGTCAGCAGCCAAATGCCTTGTCCACTAGCCACCAGAGCTCCTCTGAACATCTCATTGATTTTTTAATAATTTTTTGTTGCTTGTTGGGAATATACACAGCAGAATATATACCAATTCAATAATTTCTACATGTATAATTCACTAATTTCTACCTGTACAATTCAATGACACTGATCACGCTCTTCAAGTTATGCAATCATTCTTACCTCCCTTTTCCGAATTGTTCCGTAAACTCACTGCCCCATAAGTTTCCTATCTAATCTTTTGAGTTGCTCTTGTCAATTTGAACCCATATAGATAGTTGTTAGGCGCTCTGGTGGCATAGAGCCTAAGGTATTTGACTGCTAACCAGAAGGCTGGTGGTTCAAACCTACCAGCCACTCCTTGGAAGGACGATTGGGCAATCTACTTCCATAGTGATACCCCTGGGAAGCCCAAGGAGGGGTCGCTATGAGTCGGATGCGACTCCAGGACAGTGACTGAGATAGTTGTTAAAAGAGCCCAATGCTCAAGGCAGACATTCTTCACTAATTAAGCTAAACTATTGTTTGATTTGAAGAAGACTTCAGGGGATGTTTTTGGTGTAAGGTTTAACACTTGTCTTAGGGCAATAATTTCAGAAGTTCATCCAGCCTCATTGGCTCAAGTAAGTCTAGATTCCGTGAAAATTTGAAATTCTTTTTCTCATTTTCCTCGTTTTGGTCAGGATTCTTCTGTAGAATCTTTGTAGATATGATTAATTTTCAAGTCTTCACTATATTGCATGTTTTCTGAGAGGAAATATGAATGACTTATAATACAAGCCTATTATGAATATGTGTTCAAAGGCACAAGGATATACATATAAGAATATAAATAATAAAGTATATTTTTTTTGCTTGTATTACACCTTTTTAAATTTTTATTCTTTCATTTAAGATTTGATGTGGAAAAGGAATGTTCAAAAATTGATGAAGATTACAAAGAAAACATTGTAACAAACAAGGCACATTTATCTAAAATTGAGACAAGAATAGACACAGCAGGTAATTGGCGGGGGGTGGGGAGCGGAGTGAGGAACAGGAATAATTTCAGGAGTTTAAAACATGTTTGAATTTTAACAAAAGCTGTTTACCTGCTAGCCATCCTCCTTAATTGCTACAGAATTTTATTGAAAGTTTATCAGTCTTGCCCTGGTGTTAGCCACCACTAACAAATTCAATTCTATCTTTTAAATACATAATTTTTTAAGGTAATAGTTATAATACTTGAATTTAGTAAGAATCTAAAATATAAACCTGTTTTTCTTAACCATAATTCATTTGTTTTTCCTTTTTTCAAATTTTTTTTCTCCAAATTCCTCAATTTTTTTCTTTGCCTCAAAACAAAAGGATGGAGCAGTTTGTTTTCATTTGATGAGCATTAAATGAGTAGCGTTTAAATTTGAAATAAATCAATTATAAAAAAAAAAGTATGCCCTCAAAAACTATAAATGATTAAAAAAGAAATGAAACATCTTTAAACTTAGGAATAAACCCTTTGCTTTACTTTATAATTTTCTACTTCTACTGTAGAAATAGGCATTCTTTTATTTATTTTCCCTTTAACCACACTTAATTTATTTGGTACCATAGTATTTTTGGGAGCTCTGGTAGCATAGTGGCTAAGACACTTGCCTGCTAACCAGACGGCTGGCGGTTCAAACCCACCAGCCACTCCTCGGAAGGAAGGTTGGGCAATCCTACTTCCGTAGTGATACTGCCTCGGAAACCCAAGGAGGGGTCGCTATGAGTCGGGGCCAACTCGACGGCATATAACAACAACAACAATAGTATTTTTTAAAAGTAATTTATTTTATGTTTGCTGTTGTTGAGAATATATACAACAGAACATAAAGTAGTTCAACAGTTTCTAAATGTATGATTCAGTGACATTGATTACATTCTTTGAGTTTTGCAACCGTTCTCACCCCTCTTTTCTGAGTTTTCCCTCCTCCATCATATAAACTCACTGCCTTCTAAATTTCCCATCTCATCTTTCCAGACGCTGTTATAAATTTCATGCCATATACATAGATCACAGTGCCCAAGGCACACATTCTGTACTATTGTTTGGCTTAAAGGAGACTTGAGAGAATACTTTAGGTTTAAGGTTTAATGCTTATCTCAGGACAGAGAGTACACCTACTCCTGATCTATCCAGCATTTCACATTTACAACAATAATAAAACATCTACTATCCAATATTTTACATATTAATGACGCATGTCTGGCAGTAATAAATGCAGAGGTGTGAGTCAAGAGTAACATAGGCTGTGATGGTTCTGTGTCAACTTGGCTGGGCCATGGTTCTCAGTGGTTTGACAGTTATGTGATGATGTAGTTACCCTCCATTTTGTGATCTGATGTGGTCATCCTGCATTTTTGCATGATGCTGATTTTTGCATAACGAACTGGTCTTTGGAACCTAAACATGTCAGTAAGTGAAGAGTAAGTGTAGTTTCAGGAGGTAGAACGGAAGCACTGACCACATTATTAGGCCATGTAACTGGGCTGTCCTATGATACTATGACCCTAAGCCTCCAAATCAAGTAACCAAATCCCATGAGGTGTTTGGTTGTACATAAGCAGCCACAGCAGCCACTCTTTTTTTTTTTTTTTTTTTTGTCAATATATCTATCACACAACTTTTGTCAATTCAACCTTTTAAAAATAAGCATTCTTGAATTTAAATTTGAAAAAATTATACTGAACTATATTTTCATATAACAGAAACATTTATATTTAGGTCTAACTGATAGAGAAAAGGATTTTCTTGCAACTCATGAAAAGGAAAAAGGAAATGAAGCTTTCAACTCAGGGGATTATGAAGAGGCTGTGATGTATTATACTAGGTGAGCCAATTTTTGTTGTGGTCTGTACTTGCCTTTTAAAAAATGATAATGCTTAAATTTAATTATTGAGTTGATATAAGCCAGTAGTCTATGCCAAAATCATTCAAGAAATTATACTTATGTTTTGTCATAAATTCACTTATGTTTGTCTTGTTTTTTCAATATTTATCTCAAACTTCCAACCTCCTATCCCACCACTATTTTTGACAGATGACTTAACATTCCTATTTTTCAGAGAAAATAGAAGCTATTAGAAAGGACCTTGATAAAAAGTTCATAAAGTATACCTGTTGTCATCAAGTTGTTTCTAACTCATAGTGATCCTATACAACAGAGTAGAACTTCTTTATAGGGTTTCAAAGACTAAATCTTTATGTAAGCAAACTGCTACATTTTTCATCTGTGGAGCAGTTGGTGGGTTCAAACTACAGCCCTTTTGTTTGGCAACCAAGTTAACTGGTATGTCACCAAGCCTCTTTTCATATAATCAAAAAAACTCCGAACTCACTGCCATGGAGTCAATTACAACTCATAGTGACCCCTTTTGGGTTTTCGAGGTGGTAAATCTTTATGGAAGTAGATTGCCCTGTCTTCCTTCCATGGAGTGGCTGGTGGGTTTGAACCACCAACCTTCTGGTTAGCAGTCAAATGCCTTAGGTACTACACCACCAGAGCTCCTTTTCATATAGCATAAACCAAAATCCAAATTCACCGCTGTGGAGTCGGATCCAACTCATCGCAACCCCTCCTTGTGTTTCCGAGGTGGTATCACTACGGGAAGTAGATTGCCCAACCTTACTTCCAAGGAGTGGCTGGTAGGTTTGAACTGCCAGGCTTCTGGTTAGTAGTCAAATGCCTTAGGCACTATACCATCAGAGCTCCCTTTCATATAGCACAGAGATCAAGAAATTGGTTTCCAGAGTCAAATTGCCTAGATCTATCATAGTAATTGTACATCTCCCTTCTACCACAGGACCTTTGCACATGTTGGGTTTGCTGTTTGGAATGCTCTTCCTCCTCTTATTATTTTATTAACTGTATTTTATACTTCAGGTCACAGCCCATGCCTTTCTTCCTCAGAGAAATCTTTCCTGACCTCTCAACCCACCAAATCCATTGCCATAGAGTTGTCTGACTCATAGTGACCCCATTGGGTTCCTGAGGTGGTAAAACTTTATGGAAGTAGATTGCCTGGTCTTCCTTCTGTGGAGTGGATGGTGGGTTTGAACCACCAACCTTCTGGTTGACAGTCACATGCTTTAGGCACTGCACCACCAGATCTCCTTTTCCTGACCTTCTAGACTAGGTCATTTAATTTATAGGCACTTATAGCAGTCCTCTTTCTCCTTTGTAGCATGTGTTATAGGTATGACTTAAGTTTGTGTGATGTGACCTGGCAATCTGCTCCCATAAGGATTATAGCCTAGGAAACCCTGTAAGGCAGTTCTACTCTGTCATACAGCTTTGTTATGAGGCAGAATCAACTCAGTGGCACATTACAACATGTGTACTTACATTCTCACATTGCCAGTAAAGCCTGAGTTAACTTTAAACCTTTTAACTGAATATTTAAGCATCTATGTAAACTGGGCAATCTACTTCTGTATAGACACCGCTTTGGAAACCAAAGGAGGGGTCGCTATGAGTTGGAATCGGCTCGACAGCAGTGAGTTTTGTTTTGTTTTGTTTTTAATGTAATTATTGCCTTTAGTGTATTTTGTGTGTTTGTAGAATTGTATTTTATTACTTTTGATGATATAGGCTATAATTGTTTCATTTACAACTGATGCTCAGTTTTTCTATATTTTTAAGTTTACCTGAAGTGTACTTGGTACCAGTAAGTGTTTCTTTTACAGGAGTATATCAGTGCTTCCTACTGTGCCTGCATATAACAATCGAGCTCAAGCAGAAATCAAATTACAGAATTGGAATAGTGCTTTTCAGGACTGTGAAAAAGTCTTGGAGTTGGAGCCTGGAAACCTAAAGGGTAAAAAATATTCATAGAATATTAAAAAAATTTGTAGAAGGATCCATTATCATTTTTAGACATTCATTACATGTATACTAAAAATATTTAAGATAAATTTGTTCTTGTGGGTCATCACCTTCATAAAATTACTTTTAAGTTCAATCTGGGATGTAAGTCACTGATTATTTATATTGAAGTAGCTAATAATTCCAGAAGATTGAATAAAAGTTGTATTTTAAGAAATAGCTCAGGCTTGATCTGTCATTTAATCTTAAAAAAAACTTAGGTGTATTTTAATATGGACATTTTCTGATGTTATATGTCCTGTTTCTGATATAATGAAACAAACAGCTCTTCCTGGAGCTCTGAAGCCTTCTACTGTCTGCTTTGTGGGCATTTCTGCTTAGTCAAGTCAGATCCGACTCATGGCGGCCGCTCCGTGGGTTTCCAAGGTGGTGTCACTACAGAAGATTGCCTGATCTTCCTTCCAAGAAGTGGCTGGTAGGTTTGAACCGCCAGCCTTCTGGTTAGCAGTCAAATGCCTGAGGCACTATATCACCAGAGCTCCTAGATGTCACTAGATATTTTAAATATGTCCCAAACGGACTACATCCTTCCACCCAAACCTGCCCTCTGTCTTGTATTTCCTGCCTCAGTGACTGTTCCACTTTGCCATGGCTCAAGTCAAGTATGCAAGTCAGACTCTGTTTCTCTTCCTTTTCTATTACCAAGAAGGACTCATTCCAAAAGAGAGTGATACAATTTATAATAGACACAAAATATTTCTTTAAACATCTGTGGACTTCAAGTAAATATAAATACTTACTTTTTTCCCCACATGGAATGCACCCCTTTGTGCCTGCAAACATGGGTGGGCAGAAGCCAAAGCTGTGCTAAGGAAAACCTGGTACATCAATCTTGACCATTATTGTCATGTACTGTTCTCCTTTCCCCAGTAAAGTCCTCTTGTGCCTATATTTTGTGCCAGTTGGTCTTCATCACAGAGTATGAGTGGGCTCCCAACTTTAATCAGATATCTGATGAAAGTTTTGTATTCTCCTGATGGGCCCACACCACATCTGTACCAGACCCTTCAGCCAAGAGCTTTATATGTATTAAGGAGCTCTGGAATTGCAGTGGTTAAAGCATTTGACTGCTAACCAAAAGGTCAATGGTTCAAACCCACCAGCTGTTCTATGGGAGAACAATGAGGCAGTCTGCTTCTGTAAAGTTTACAGTCTTGGAAACCCTATGGGGCAGTTCTACAATGTCCTGTAAGGTCACTGAGTCAGAATCAACTTAATGGCAATGGGTTTTGGTTTGGTTACATGTATGAAATTCATTAATTTTCACAACTGACTCATAGAGGTACAGATACTATTATTAGCACACCAATTTTACCAAGGAAATAACTGAGGTGCAGGGAGATTAAGAGACCCACCCAAAGTCACAGAGTTAGTGAGTGGCAGAACCAGGACCCTAAAGCAGAGGACAGACTCCAGAGTCACATTCAACCACTGTGTTACCTTCTGCCATTAGCATTGGCCTTGTTTAATTCTTTTTTGTTTGAGTAATTTCTTAAACACCAGAATCTTCACTACTAAAAAAGAAATTTGGAAAAGCCAAACTGGTAATGAGTATGGCCGTAAAGCATTAAGAAATTTTACATTTGCCTGAGTGAATAAATAATTTCCTCTTCAAAACTTTTAACTCAAAAAATAAGTGCTCTAAACACAATGTGGTAGGTTAGATTCGATCCTGGAACAAAGGAAATTAGTGGAAAAACTGGTGAAATAGTTAATAGACTCATTAGCATACCTACGCTAATTTTTTAATTTTGGCAAAGGTTAATTAAGATGTTAGCATTAGAGGAAGTGGATGAAGGGATATGGGAACTCTCTGTGCTGTCTTTATAACTTTTCTGTAAATCTAAAAGTAAACTCTTACTGCCATCGAGTCAGATCCGACTCATAGTGACCCCTCCTTGGGTTTCTGAGGCAGTATCACTACAGAAGTAGATTGCTCAATCTTCCTTTCGAGGAGTGACTGGTGGGTTTGAACTGTTAGCCTTCTGGTAAGCCTTAGGCACTACATCACCAGAGCACCTAATCTAAAATTATTCCAAAATAAAAGTTTAAAGAAAGAGAATTTTTTATATCAGTATTCATAAAAATTCCCTGAATAGTGAATCTGAATAGCAGTAGCTAAACTGTACTACTTAAAGCACAGAGCTACAATTTGGATTGAATTTATGACAAAATGACCTATGCTCTTGATTTTTATGACTCATTCTAAGACTAAAATTAAATTGGTCTAATTTATAATTGAATTTTTAAATGGCATATTAAAATACATCAGATACATATCCTCACTTTTAGAATTACCAAGGCTGATTCTTTTAAAAATAA
This sequence comes from Orycteropus afer afer, assembly GCF_000298275.1. Classification (NCBI taxonomy): domain Eukaryota; kingdom Metazoa; phylum Chordata; class Mammalia; order Tubulidentata; family Orycteropodidae; genus Orycteropus; species Orycteropus afer. The sequence continues at coordinate 12,745,085 of NW_006921608.1, read as the reverse complement.
TAGCTTACTATACAAAGTTCTCTTATTGTATGATAATGGATAATGATGGGACTAGAAAGGCATTCATTTTTAGTATTAAATAATTTTCAAATTATAAGTTATAAAAAAATGATGCAAATTATCAATGTACTCAGTTTCTGAACCTAGGTGACTTAATCATCAGGATTCTCTCACAGTTACCTGTTCAAAATACCTCCTTCTAATAATTTCAGGGGAGCTCTGGTAGCATAATGCCTAAGGCATTTGACTGCTAACCAGAAGGCTGGTGGTTCAAACCCATCAGCCACTCCTCAGAAGGAAGGTTGGGCAATCTACTTCTGTAGTGATTCTGCCTCGGAAACCCAAGGAGGGGTCACTATGTGTCGGGTCCGACTCAATGGCACATACCAACAACAACAACAATAATTTCAGACATGGCTGTACAGATTTTGGTAATGAGCCCTTTATCTGAGATAGATGCTAATCACCCATACAGTAAATAACAGATTTTCTAAGTTGTCATAAAGTGGTGAAACAATAAAATAATTCCAGTAATGGGTATAAAAGGAAAACATTGGTCAGTGAAAAAAAACCAAAAACTATACTCACTGCCATTGAGTCAATTCTGACTCATAGCGATCCCCCATTGGGTTTTCGAGGCAGTGCCTTTATGGAAGTAGATTGCCCAGTCTTGCTTCCACAGAGTGGCTGGTGGACTTGAACCACCAACCTTCTGGTTAGTAGTCAGATAGTAGTAGGTGCTACCAGAGCGTCAGTGGTCAGTAAAAAGCTTCCCAGTATTGCAGCATGATGTGGTGCGTCTGAAGGGTCACATGTGGAGTTTCTCAGGCGCTGGGCCAGCTGGCAGGGCCTGGGGCTGCCATAGAGGGAGTCGTTGGAAGGAATGGTTGCCTGCTGCAGCCTCTTCTATTTAGTATCATTTTCCATACATACAACAATGAGGAAATGGGCGTAGCTAAGCGTTTGTATAACATCCTAAACTTTTCCATGCTACTTATATTCTTCCACTTGCAAAATAAGTTATAACTATAATGCCATATCTCGAAAATGTAGAACTTTTATTTTGTTCAATTTTCAGCTCTTCTGCGCCGTGCCACTGTGTGGAAACATCAAAACAAGCTCCAGGAAGCTGTAAAAGATTTGAGGAAAGTACTGGATGTTGAACCTGATAATGATTTGGCAAAGGTAAGTACAGAGGATGATTTCTTACCTGATTCTCTAGTTTGCTATTTCTGTATTTATGTTGAAGTGATGCAGAAACTACTGCTTTCAGTCATGCTGAATAAATTATATGAGGATTAGGGCACAGCTTTAAAAAAGTAAGTATAGTCCAGACACCCCAAAATGCTGCCATTTATTTGAGCTCAAAGAAAATAGGCTCTTTAAAAAATCATCCAAAGCTACAAATCTATGTCTAAAGGACAAATGATTACTTTTTTTCCTTTCCAGTAGTCAATTGTCAACAATGCTGTTCTCTGCGATAATCTTGATTTATTATGCAGCATGGTACAGAGGCTAGGATTAGGCATGAGCTCTGGGGCCGTAGAAGAGTGTTTCTCTTTATAACACTGATTTGTATGGTTGAACTCAGACTTCTAGCCTTCAAAACCATAAGAGAATAAACTCCTGTTTGTTAAAGCCATCCCATTTGTGGCATTTTCTGTTAGAGTGGCACAAAGTAACCAAACAGTAAGCATAGCTTTGTTGACAGCGCTTACTACTGATTGAACAGACTGACTCAGATAAGTACTGAGGGAGTTATGTATTAAATTGTACAGACAAGTGTCAAGACTGTGAAGGGTCTGAGATTTACTCTACTTGCAAATTAAACAGCTAGCCTAGTAGAAGCTATGGGACTCCTGGGTTAGAGATAAAGACCTTATTACACACAGCATAGCAAGCCGATAAGCTTCATGTTGCCTCAGTTCCCCTTGCTGCCGGGATGGCAACACAGAGTGGCCCGCGCTCTTTTGATTTTACTATAACTTTATAGTAAGTCTTGAGGTCCGATGGTGTTGGTCTCTGACTTTGTTCTTCCTTTTTCATATTTGTTATGTTCTAATTTTTTTTTCCACAGTGGACATGTATAATTAAAATCAGATAGCAATAATGTTTTCATGTTGAAAAGAAAAATAAGAGCACCATAAAAGACTTATCTTAGTTATCTTTATTCATTTTTTAATATCTGCATTTTCTTGCCTAAAAGTATAGTTATTGTTTTCTTTAAAGGAAAATATTTCTTTTGATGTGGTAATTATGTTACAGAAAATCTTGTCAGAGGTTGAAAGAGATCTGAAAAATGCTGAATCTGTATCTAAGACTCAAACCAAAAGAAAAAGGATGGTTATTCAGGAAGTAGAAAACTCCGAGGATGAAGATGGAAAGGACGGTGGAAGAAAACATGAAGAAAGCAGTGGCGACAAGAGTAAAATATGTTTTCTATTCTGGTTATGTCAAAAACTACCTTCTTGTTTGAAAAGCTTTTTCAGTTTTTCTGTTTGTACAGAAATTCTCAAGTTTATCAAACTTTTTCTAACTTGTAAAACCACTAGGAATTTTAGCTCATCTTTTCTTAATAGAGCTTTCTTTGGACTATACCCTGACCACATTCTCCTTAAGCTGGTACCTCTCTGTAGTGTTCAGTTTAATTCCTGATTATTGCCTTTAAACATACATGGTTGCATGTTTCTGATACCGATCATTTGCAAGTTAACCTTAAATATCTCTCTTAGGTGATTGTTTTGTATATATGCACTTGGTTGCAAACAAAAGGCTTAAACGGCTTACAAGGGGGTATGGATAGCCCCATTCATATGTCAGAAATTAATGCAGTTAGAAAATTGTTATTTGTGCTTCCTCAATTTTTTTAAAAAATATAATTTCACTTTGGAAATAATACTTAAGAAAGAATCTAGACTAGATTAAAATTCTTCTTCATAATATAAAGCAATGATAGTTACATCAGTTCTGAGGGAAAATTTCTCCTCACTGGCTTGACAAGAAGGGAGAAAACTTTTTCTTCCTTTTAAAAGCCCTGGAGCAACCGGGGGGAAATACCACTTTTGAAAATCTTTCAAAAGTAAAACTCAGCTTATAGGTAATTTGATAGAATATTTAATTAAAGAGAGAAATATAATATGTTCAATTCAATCAACTTTAAAAGTAAGAACTAGCACAAGGTTTTATTTTTTATATAACCTAAAATACCTACCCACTCACTGCCATTTAGTCCATTCCAATTCAGAGTAACCCTGTAGGACAGGGTAGACTTGCCTCATAGGATTTCCAAGGCTGTCGGTCTTTAAGGAAGCAGACTGTCTCATCTTTCTCCCACAGAGTGGCTGGTGGGTTTGAACTGCTGACCTTTTGATTAGCAGCAGAATCCCTTAATCATTACACTACCTGAGCTCCTTATAACATAAAATTGTTGTTGTTGTTGTTATGTGCTGTTGAGTCGTCTCCAACTCATAGCAACCCTATGTATAACGGAATGAAACACTACCCAGTCCTGTGCCAGCCTCACAATCCCTACTATATCTGAGCCCATCGCTGTAGCCACCATGTCAATCCATCTTGTTGAGGGACTTCCCCTCTTTCATTGACCCTCCACTTTACCAAGCATGCCATCCTTCTCCAGAGAATGGTTCCTTCTGACAACATGACCAAAGTAGGTGAGACCGAGTCAGGCCATACTCACTTCCAAGGAGCATTCCAGCTGCACTTCTTCAGGACAGATTTGTTAGTTCTTTTAGCAGTCTGTGGTACTTTCAGCATTCTTCGCCAGCACCACAACTCACAAGCATCAACTCTTCTTCAGTCTTCTTTATTTGTTGTCCAGCTCTCACATGCATATGAAGCAATTGAAAATACCATGGCTTGGGTTAGGCACATCTTAGTCTTCAAGGAGATATCTTTGCTCTTCAGCACTTGAAAGAGGTCTTTTGCAACATAAAATATTCAGATTAAAATATGATCAGTTGAAACAGGAGAAAGACAAGGAAAGGGAAAAGAGGGAGAGAGAGAGAAAAGGAAGAGACAGAGATTATTAGTGAGCACTAGTGTCAGAGAGAGGTGGGAAAGGAAGTTGTTGTTAGGTGCCTTTGAGTTGGTTCTGACTCATAGTAACCCAATTCACAATAGAACAAAACACTGTCTAGTCCTTCACCATCCTCAGAATCATTGCTATGTTGGAGCCCATTGTTGGAGCCACTGTGTCAATCCAACTTGTTGAGGGTCTTCCTCTTTTTTGCCAACCCTCTACTTTTCCAAGCATGATGTCCTTCTCCAGAGGACTCATTCCTCCTGATAACATGTCCAAATTATGTGAGACAAAGTCTCCTCCTTGCTTTCAAGGAATATTCTGGCTGTACTACTTCCAAGACAGATTTGTTCATTTTTTTGTCAGTTCATTGCATAAGCAATATTCTTTGCCAACACCATAATCCAAAGGCATCAATTCTTCAATCTTCCTTATTCATTGTCCAGCTTTTGCATACATATGAGGTGATTGAAAATGCCATGGTTTGGGTTAGGTGAGTCTTAGTCTGAAGTCTTAATCTTAGTTTGAAGAAAATACCGTGGTTTGGGCCAGGTGCACCTAGTCCTCAAGGTGACATTTTGCTTTTTAACACTTTAAAGAAGTATTTTGTAGCAGATTTGCTTAATGCAATATGTCATTTGATTTCTTGACTACTGCTTCCATAGGCATTGATTGTGGATCCCAGTGAAATGAAATCCCTGACAACTCCAATCTTTTCTCCATTTATCATGATGCTTCTTGTTGGTCCAGTTGTGAGGATTTTTGTTTTCTTGATGTTGAAGTGTAGTCCATGCAGAAGGCTATAGTTTTTGTTTTGTTTTAATTTTTATTGTGATTTGGGTGAAAGTTTACAGAGAAAATTCACTTTTCATATAGCAGTTCATATGCATTTTGTTTCATGACATTGACTGTAGTCCCCACAATGTAACAGCTCTCTTCCTACTTCCTCCCTGTAGCCACCCCCTCCCTGTGTCCTTTCCTATGCATTCCTGTTCCCTGAGCTATCTCCCTGTGCAAATATTGCCCTTCTGTTCTCCCATGATTGGTCATTCCACGGAGCATATCTACCTGGTATAAATATTCACCCTATTTTCCTTTCGTTCTGCTGTGCATGGGGTCGCTATGAGTCGGAAACGACTCGACGGCACTTAACAACAACAACAACAACATATGCCTTTCTGTTGTTTCGCTGGAAGCCACAGGAATGAGTTCAACTCCAGGCCTGATGGCTAACTAGGGGCCATGCTCTTGGGAGTTTCACCAGGCTCTATCATTACAAGTAAGCCTGTTGTGTTTTTTTTCATGATTTTGAGTTTTCTTCCACGCTGTTCTTCCACTGTATCCAGGATCTAAGACCATAGTCTTTGATCTTCATCAAGTGCTTCAAGTCCTCTTTACTTTGTGCAAGCCAGGTTATGTCATCTGCATATCACATGTTGTTAATGAATCTTCCTCCAATCCTGATGCCATGTTCTTCTTCACATAGTCTAGCTTCTCAGATGATTTGCTTAGCATATGGATTGAATAAGTATGGTGAAAGGATACAACCCTGATGCACATCCTTCCTAATTTTAAACCATGCAGTAACCCCTTGTTGTGTTTGAACAACAGCCTCTTGGTCTATGTACAAGTTCTGCATGAGCACTGTCAGGTGTTCTGGAATTCCTATTCTTTGCAATCTTATCCATAATTTGTTATGATCCACACAGTCAAATGCCTTTGCATAGTCAATAAAACACAGGTAAACATCTTTCCGGTATTTTCTGCTTCTAATCAAGATCCTTCTGATATCCTCTTCTAAATCCAGCTTGAATTTTTTTGTAGTTCTCTGTTGATGTACTGCTGTGACTATTTTTTTTTTTTTTAATTGTGATTTGGATGAAAGTTTACAGAGAAAATTCATTTTCCATACAGCAGTTTAAATACACTTTGTCTTATGACATTGATTGCAATTTCCCACAGTGTAACAGCTATCTTCCCACTTCCTCCCCATAGTTATCCCGTGTCCTTCCCATGATTGATTCTCCCATGATCGATCTTTCCAAGGAGCATATCTACCTAATGTAAATGTTCAGCTCATATGCCTGTCTTTGTTTGGCTGGAAGCCACAGGAGTGAGTTCTCAGGGGTCCTACCAGGCTCTATCAAACCTAGTCCCCCTCTTTTTTTTTTTTTCTTTTTTAATGATTTTGAGTTTTGTTCCACATTGTTCTCTCCCTCTATCCAGGATCCCCTATATACATCCTCCTCCAAGTGGTTGTCAGTGGTAGCCAGGCACCATCTAGTTCTGGTCTGACAGTCATATAGGCTGAGAATCGCATGGTGTACCAGTCCCTTGGACTAAGTGTTTCCATGCATCTTTGGTTTTCTTCATTCTTCTTTGCTCTGGATGAGGAGAGAACCATCATTGCATCTAGATGGCTTCTTGCAAGCTTTTAAGATCCCAGTCACTACTGGCCAAAGTAGGATGTAGAACAATGTTTTTGTGTAGTATATTATACCAGTTGAGCTTGATGTCCCCTACAACCATGGTCCTGAGCCCACAGGTCCAACTTTCTCCCGCTCTCCTACCCTGCTGCTTTGGGCGTGCCTGAATTCCTCTCCTCACCTGGATGCCTGCGGCTGTAGGATCTTGGCTCAAGGCTCAAGGCAAAGAATACCAGAAAGATGTTGACTTGTGTTTTATTG
>NW_006921608.1:12730444-12737579 GCF_000298275.1 Orycteropus afer afer | reverse complement strand
TGGACTGCTAAAAGAACTAACAGATCTGTCCTGGAGGAAGTGCAGCCAGAATGCTCCTTGGAAGCAAGAATGGCCAGACTTTGTCTCACCTATTTTAGTCATGTTGTCAGAAGGGATCATTCCTTAGAGAAGGATATCATGATTGGTAGGGTGGAGGGTCGACGAAAGACATGGAGGGAGGCCTTCAACAAGATGGATTGACACGGTGGCTGTGATGATGGACTCAAGTATAGAAGGGATTGTGGAGCCGGCGCGGGATCAGGCAGTGTTTCGTTCTGCTGTGCATGGGGTCACTATGAGTTGGAAACGACTCAGCAGTACCTAACAACAAAAACAAAAGAACATCATGATGTACATCCATTACCACTATTAGTCTGCAAATTATTTTATCACCACTAACAGAAACTCTGTAGGAGTTCTGGTGGTGTAGGGGTTAAGGTATCTGGCTGCTAACCAAAAAGATCAGTGGGTTCAAACCCACCAACTGCTCAGTGAAAGAAAGATGAGACGGTCTACTTCCGTAAAGATTTACAGTCTTGGAAACCCAATGGGGATTGCTGAGTCGGAATCAACTCGATGGTAGTGAGTTTGGTTTTGAGTTTAATAGAAATTCAGTGCCCCCTAAGCAATGACTCCTTTCCTCCTCCCTCCCACCCTGGTAGCCAGTAATAAGCTTTGCTCTCTATACATTTATCTATTTTATGTAAGTGGAAGTACACAGTGTTCTTTTGTGAATATTTCACTCTGCATGATGTTTTCAAGGTTCATTCATGTTGTAGTATATATCAGGACTTCATTCCTTTTATTCCATTGTATGGTTTTACTGCATTTTACTGCATTCATCAGTTGGTGGACATTTGGGTTGGTTGTATTTTTTGGCTATTATGAATAATGCTGCTATGAAAATTCATGTAAAAATTTTTGTGAGAACATATGTTTTCAGTTATCTTGGGTGTGTACCTAGGTGTGGGTTATTGGGTATTTTGGCAACTCCGTTTACCTTTTTCAGGAACTGCCAGACATTTTAAAAGTGGCTATACCACTTTGGGGAGCTCTGGTAGCGTAGTGCCTAAGGCACTTGACTGCTAACCAGAAGGCTGACAGTTCAAACCCACCAGCCACTCCTCAGAAGGAAGATGGGGCAATCTACTTCTGAAGTGATACTGCCTCAGAAACCCAAGGAGGGGTCTCTATGAATCGGGTCCGACTTGACGGCACATAACAACAACAACAATGTACCACTTTGGAGCTGTGGTAGTACAGTGCCTAAGGCATCTGTTAACCAGAAGGTTGGCAGTTCAAACCCACCAGCCACTCTGTGGAAGCAAGTCTAGGCAATCTACTTTCGAAATTTACTGCCTCAAAAACCCAAAGGGGGTCGCTATGAATTGGAATCGACTCAACGGCAGTGGGTTTTGGGTTTTTTTGGTTTTGCACCATTTTACATTTCCACCAATTCCCAGTATGTGAGGGTTTCAATTTCTCTGTATTCTTGTGAACACTTGTTATTGTCCATCTTTTTTTTTTTTTTTTAAATAGTTATCTTAGTAGCTGTAAAGTAGTATTTCATGGTTTTAATTTGTGTTTCCCTAATGACTAATGACTACCTTTTCATGGGCTTATTGTCCATTTGTATGTCTTCTTTGGAGAAATGTCCTCACATCCTTTGTGCATTTTTGTATTGGGTTATTTGTTCTTTTATTGTTGAGTTGTAGGAGTATTTAATATACTCTCATACTAGATCCTTATCAGGTATATGATTTGCAAATATTTTCTCCCATTCTGTAGTTGTCTTTTCATTTTCTAAATAGTGCCCTTTGAAGCACAAAAGTTTTAAATTTTGATGTGTTTGATTTTATCTGTTCTGTGTTTTGTTGTTCATACTTTTGGTATATCTAATAAACCATTGCCTTATCCAAGGTCAGGAGCTCTGGTGGTGCTGTGGTTAAAAGCATTAGGCTGCTAACCAAAGGATTGATGGTTCAAACCTACCAGCTGCTCTGAGGGAGAAAGATAAGGCAGTCTGTTTCCACAAAGATTTATAGCCTTGAAAACTGTATGAGGCAGTTAGTTCTACTCTGTCCTATAGGGTTGCTGTGAGTCGCAATGGACTCAATAGCAATGGGTTTTGTTTAGTTTTTATCATGAACATTTATACCTGTGTTTTCTTCTAACAGTTTTAGTTTTATTCTTACATTTATGTCTTTGATCCATTTTGAGTAACTTTTTGTATATGGTATGAGGTGAAGGTCCACATTCATTTCTTTTGCATGTGAATATCCAGTTTTCTCAGCACTGTTTACTGAAAATACTATTCTTTCCATCATTGAATTATCTTGGCACCCTCGTCAAAAATCAATTGATCATTACTATGAAAGTTTACTTCTGGTCTCTCAATTATATTCCATAGATTCATTTCTCTATCCTTAACCCAGTACTAGATTGTCTTGATTACTGTAGTTTTGTAGTAAGTTTTGAAATCAGGAGTGACTCCTCCAACTTTGTTCTTTTCTTTTTTTTTTTTTTTTTAAGATTGTTTTGGCTATACTGGGTCCCTTGCATTTCAATATGAATTTTAGGATCAGCTTGTCAATTTCTGGGTTAAAACAAACAAATAAAAAAGCAAGCTGGCATTACATTAAGTCTGAAGATCAACTGGGACAGTATTGCTATATTAAAAATATTAAGCTTTCCAATACAAATAAGCATTCCTGTACACTTATGGTGGGTATGTAAATTGGCACAGCCTTTTAAGAAAATGATCCTGCATCTGTACACTTAAAAATGCTCTTTATGTTTACTAAAGTAACTTGATTTCTAAGAATTTATCCCAGAAAATAGAGATGTATGGCCAATTTATCTTTATATGATAAAAACACATATTTTGGGAGGACACAATTCAATCCATAACAGTTGGTGATCCAAATTAGATGTTTGATAGAGCCAATTCTGCTGTAAAGAAAACTGTATTAATTAGTATGTTTTTTATACTCAATGCTTGTCCTAAGGCAATCATCCACTGATTTTCATTTAGATAATTATGGTTTTCTATTCCCCGTCTTTGCATTTCACATCCTGATTTTAACATTCTTGCAGCACAATGGAAAACTATATCCTTTAGAAACAAGATTAGCATTTGTTAAAAGAGAAAGTTTGACAGTCTCAGTATTTAAGTGCTTTTTAACATGCATTGACATTGTTAATTGCTTCCTTGCAAATTTTAAGATACCCATCAATGAAATATTTATACATCATTTTCATATTTAAAAAACAGTAGGTACAATAATCAATTATTAAAGTCATGGTAAATTTTGAAATCTCAATCGAGATAAAAGAATTTTTAAGTTTGAATAAGGTATTGAAATGGAAAATTCACTGTTTTTTAACTTAAAAATCACTTAGACTTCACATTTCTTTCAAATGATCCCTTTCTCCCAGCCGTTTACAATTAGGAAAGGTCTTATTGTGCTCAAATTTTAGTGACTTTTTTTTTCCTGTTTTCTATTCATTCACTCATTCATAAATTGAAAGTGGGATGAAAGAGAAGTAGCACACGTTAGATTTTAAGTCTAAAAATTCTGTTAGATCTAGCTCTATAGCAATGATTTGATGAAGAGTCACAGCCAACTCTAGGGAATGATTTTGAAACGCTGGTTTTCACGACATAAGCTCTTCAGGATTTAAAGAATTAATTATGGGGTTGGCTTGAGTTCGTAGCCCAAGAGCTGTGTTCATTGAAACAGTCTCGGCTGACGATTGCCCAGGAGGCTCGGGACACCGCAGGGCTCCTCCCGAGGGGGCGGCGCCCTCCCCGGCTTCCCCTGCGAAACCGCTCTTGCGAGCGGCGGGGCGGTGCCTCTGCGCCAAGGCGCCCCCGCGGCCTCCACGGTAGTTTCTTCTGATGATGCAAATACTCAGTTCCCGCATCCACTTCCCCACAGAGGCGGGAGCCGGGCGCGCTGGTGAGCCGTGCGCCATGGGCAACATCCAGAAGAAGTTCACTGGCAAACGTGAGGGCAGCAAGCGGCCGGAGAGGGGCGCGCCGCGGCGAGGACGACCTCCAGTGCCCGGCGCGGACAAGCAGGGCCGGCCGCCGGCTCCTACGGCGCTGGTGGCGGCGGCGGCGGCGGGCGGCGCCAACGGACAGCCCGGCAGCGGGCGGGACGCTGGGGAATCCACCGCTACCGAATCGCCCCCCACTCCCGCCGGCCTGAAGAGCCAGGGCAACGAGCTCTTTAAAAACGGGCAGTTCGCGGAGGCGGCGCTCAAGTATTCCGCGGCAATAGCGCAGCTGGAGCTTGCAGGTGAGCTGCGCCTCGCGATTTACCAAGACCCCCGGGCTGCGGTTAATGGGATCTCAGAGCTACCGCAGGAGTAGGCGCAGGCCACCTCCTGAATGACAAGGTCTTGCATTCGTAAATTCCTTCTCAGGACCGAGGGCGTGTGACCTGACCGATTGTGAGCCATACATTGGAATGCGTAAAATGTGCCCTGGCGAAGCACATTGCATCCGCCCTTTACTGGCTTTCCTTCTCCGTGGCAATTGCGGGAATAGACCCAGCTCCTTGGAGCGCTGCATTATCAGCAGTATGTGGGACTGCAGCGCCACCGGAGACCTGAGTCGTCTTTTAATTCTGGTGAATTGTGATTTTGCTAATGGATTTTAACTGTATTCAATTAAATGTGATTTTAGGAAGTGAAAGTGCAGATGATCTAAGTATCTTATATTCAAATAGAGCAGCATGTTGGCTAAAAGGAGGAAACTGCAGTGGCTGCATTCAGGATTGTAACAGGTAAACTGCACGTTTTCAGGTTTGTCAAGAAATTGTTGTGATTTCCATGTGATGAAAGCAGTATTTAATATCCTCAATTTTCTGTACAAGGGTCTAATTTCTTATACAGGTCTAAATCATATTACTTGATTAATACATATGGTCGTAGATGTGCTTTTCACATACATGAAGACAATAAAAGGATTTTCATTTTCATTGCTGCCACCCTAATTCATGCTCTTTTCACATCACTTCTAGACTACTGAAACACCTTCTGACTAGTTTTTTTGCTTGCTCTCGTCCACTATGGCATCAGAGCAACTTTTCCACAGCATTATGTTGCTCAGACTGTTTTCAAACAGGCATTTAATATTGTCTTCGAGGTAATCACAAATGTCACCACACAAACAAAACAAAACCCAAACTCACTGCCTTTGGGTCGATCTGACTCATAGCAACCCCTCTTTGGGTTCCTAGGTGGTGTCTCTATGGAAGTAGACTGCCCAGTCTTCCTTCCCAGAAGTAGCTGGTAGGTTTGAACCACCAGTCTTCTGGTTAGCAGTCAAATGCCTTAGGTACTACAAGTTTTGTGCTCCCATTTGGTCTACGCACCAGTTCTTAACACTTACCCACCCCAGGCTCTGAGCCTTTGCCCATCTTGTCTTGCTTTCTGGAATGCCCTCTGCACATCTTTGCTTTTGCAGTCTCTGCTCAGCTGCCACCTTTTCTCTGCATCCGTGGCTGCCCTAGCCAGAGGAGGGGCCCAGTCTTTTGCACATCTGTATTGTCTGCACTGTCACTGTCACACTGCATTGGATTTAATGCTTCTTGAGGTCAGAAACTATGTCTTCTGCAGCTTTGTACTCCTCAAAGCACAGTACCTACCCATGGTACTCAATAAGTTGCTTACGGGGATGGATGAATATGTTTACATGAATAAAAGTTGTTTTTTTTTTAACTGTTAAGCACTAAGTCAGCTTCAGGAGTTCTTTGGCAAGAAATGAGTAGTAGTGTGTCTGAAAAAAAGTCATATTCTGGTTTGACTGATAGAGTTCTGGTTGTCTGTGTAATTATTAATACCACCTTCTTTCATTCTCAGAAGTTCTAGGTTCAGTAAAGTATGTGGACACTGTTTATAAGTTGAACAATTTATTATTGTTTCCATTGGCAGTATCATTTTATTGATAAGGGTAAAAGCTTTCTAGGAGCTCTGGTGGCATAGTACCTAAGGCATTTGACTGTTAATCAGAAGGCTGGCAGTTCAAACCCACCAGGCACTTCTCAGAGGGAAGATTGGGTGATATACTTTCATAGTGATACTGCCTTGGAAACCCAAGGAGGGGTCGCTATGAATCGGATCCTACTTTGACAGCAGTAAGTTTGGTTTCAAAGCTTACTAGCATCTGTGCCTAAGATATTTTGAGAGACCCTTGGGTATATGTCAGTTTTACATATTCACATTTAAAATAAATAATGTTTATGTTCAATTTTGCCTGACATTAGACATCATCCATTCAACAATGGCTTGCACAAGCTAATCACATTTTCAGGATTTTGTAAACCATTTTATGTCAGGTTGGTAGCTTTAAATCCGTAATGCTAGGAGTACTGTTACCATGAAAGTTGGCAAACACCACAAGTCTGATCTTTTTTTCTTTCACTGGAGAGCCAGTTGTTAAACATTTACCCCTGCCCATACTAACCACCGAGACTAAATGCATCTGCAGGATACCAGGCACTTTGTGATTTGCAACTAAGAACCTTTCAGCTCAAGTGTTTGTTTCTATTACATTACCCTGCAGCTTTGTTTAATGTCTGTCTTTAGTGAGCAAATTCAGAACTCCTTAGTTAAAACTTGGGGCCCTTCAAGTTATGGCTACTGTAGAACAATGGGCTTCTTCTGATCTTACATGAGAGCATTTAAGGAGCAGACATTTAATAGCGTTAAGTTCCTTACATTCACTGTAGACCCAGGAGGGAGTCCAAGATGGCACTCTAGCCATGACATCCATGGGGTGTGGAGTGGGAGCTTGCCGTAGGGAAGAGGGGGAGAGGTCTTTCAGGGGAGATTTAAGTAAGGTATCGTTAGATAAGAGCTGTGTTCTGGGCCAAGGAATCTGGATCTGCTAGTCAGTGCTGGCCTCCAGAGAGACCGACCTACTTAGATGTTTTCTTGGACACCTGGCATATGAGTCCCAGCATAAGGGCCATGGAGCTGATGCCCAGTAAGGTGTGATTTTACTCCAGAGCAGTGGTTCTCAAACTTGTAATGCCAGAGAAGCCATGGTGTGCTTTTTTTTTTTTTTTTTTTTAAATTTTATTTGGATTTGGGTGAAGATTTACAGAGTAAATTCACTTTTCAT
>NW_006921608.1:12707910-12728674 GCF_000298275.1 Orycteropus afer afer | reverse complement strand
AAGGTCCCAATCATCTGGCTTCTCTTCTGCTGTTGGTGCATTTTGAATTATGCTTGGTAGTCTATTTATACCATATATTAGGGCCCTTAAGTTTGACCCTAAATTTTCCTTGAGAAACTGTATAGTTCTAGGTATATGGTATGCTTTTGAGAACACATTGCAATATGGATGTATTCAAACCCATGTGAACTAAGAATAATTAGAAGAAATGACTGCATTTTCTATATCTTTATATCTTCCGCTTATTAAGATATGACTATATCTTTATCTCAAAAAGGTTGCATACATTTTAAAGGAAGCTTATTTTTTAGTTTTTTAGTTAATTCTGTTTGCTCCTAGAAGAGTTGCATTGTGTTCCATGAAGCCTTATTATCAGAGTTAACCAGAGTCAAACAACTAAAAAGAAAAACTCATGGGGACAAAACTTAAAGGGAAAGAGGGTGTCTTACCTAGTAGAGTAACTTTTATTGAATTTGGAAAAAACTGTTTGATTGTAAATGTATGAACTCTTGAGACCCCCTCGTGGGTATGTGGTGTTTCCTGAGGGCGTGTTTGGAGAATCACTGTTCAGAGTGTAGGATGCATAGAGGGATGTTCTTGGAAGATGCTCATGGGGTTCCACGCCCTACCCACCTCCTCACCACAGCAGCTTCATGTTTCTGTTTTAAACTTTTAGATGTGAAGCATGAAAAAGGGTTATGTTGCCTAAACATAAGTATGAAAACCATTATTCTAGAAATCACGGTATTTTCCCATATAACTTGTCCACATAAATAACATGCACATGCATATTACCTACACAGCACATAAGAAACTGACACGTGAAGGGGTTACATGGTTCGCAAAAAAACCTGAAACGTGTAACACGTCATTTGTGTAAAAATACAGTACTTTTTCTTCTCATCATTCTTATCAACTAAAAAAAAATACTTGTTTTTCCCATTCTGTTTGAGAGCCTTTTAGGTCATTGAACCACACCAAAAAATTTTCGGTGACTTTCTGTTGAGCATATTTGGAGAGACTATCACTGTATGTTGGCTAGTATTTGTCTGCTTTTGTTTGTCTTTGCTACTCTCTGGCATGCTTTAAATTATTGTTGTTAATTGCCCTTGAGTTGATTCTGACTCATAGCAACTTGAAATTAGAAGACCTTTTAAAAGTCTTAACTATGTTAACTTTAATAGAAATCCCACTATATAAACTCTGGTTTATAAATCCTGTTTGTTTTGTTTTATAAATACACACTCATTTTCCTTAATGGAATTTCCATTCATAAGCTTATATTCATTTTCAGCATTGTGGTTAAAGAAAAGAAACATTTTCTAGGCTGGGAGGTGCTAAAAATTAAATGCATCATCTCACTCAGTTTTACATTCCCAGACTGGCTCAAGTCCATCTTGATAAGTGGCACCTTGGATGTTGGGCGGTGTGCTGTGAAATGGAGGTAGCCAGTGGCCCTGAGAGGGAAACATCTTCCTCATCTCTCTTAATGAAGTTCATATCACCTAAAGCTGTTAGGTGTCGTCAGCTGGATTTTCACCTCATAGTGACCCCATGTGATAAGAGTGGAACACAGGGTTTTCTTGGTTAAATCTTTGTGGAAGCAGATCACCAGGTCTTTTCTCCCGTGGAGCCACTGGGGGTCCAAACGGCCAACCTTTTGACAGTCGAGTGCTTAACCATTATGTCACCATGGCTTCTCCCCTAAACTTTTAGAGTAGTTGACTGCTCTGAAAGGAACAACAATAGAAAGTCCTGGATAGAGTGGGAGAAAAATGTGGAACAAAATTCAGTATCTTAAAAGACCAGGCCCTGGTCAGATAAGAGAGTGTTGGAACCCTTGGGACTATGGCCTTGCATTCACTGTAGACCCAGGAGGGAGTCCAAGATGGTCTTAAAGCCTGGAGCTGAACTCTCCCACCCCCGTGACTCAACTTTCAGCCCAATAATAGACAAGTCTATATATAAGGTGAACAGTAACACCAAGGTCCTCCTTAGAGCAATCCCCCATTGCAGATCAAAAGGGCAGCATTTGCCCAAAGTTTAGAAAGCAGGAAGGGATAGGAAAGAAGGAATGATTGGGATTATTGCTGTTACATTCTGGGGATTGCAATCAGTAGCATGAAACAAAATGTGTCTATGTTGAATGGAAAACTGATATGTTCTGTAAACTTTTATCCAGAGCACATTAAAAAGTTAAAAATTTGAAGGTAGTGGTACAGGTGATGAGTCCTGATCCTCAGGAATCTTTTTTTGTTTTAACATTTTATTGCACTTTAGGTGAAAGTTTACGAAGAAAATTAGTTTTCCATTTAGTTGATCATGCACAGATTGTTCCATTTCACTGGTTGTGACCTCCGCAATGTGTCAGCACCCTTCCCATTTCCACCCTGAGTTCCTGCTTTTCATTTGTCTAGGTCCCCTACCCCTCCCTACCTTCCCATTTTTGCTTTTAGGCAGATGTTGCCTTTTTGGTGGTGATGTTTATTTTATAGGCCAGTCTGTTATTTGGTTGAAAGGTGGACTCAGAGAGTGGCTTCAGTTCTAATTGAGCAGGTTGTCTTAGGGCAGTATTCTCAGGGTTTCTTCCAGTTTCCATCATACCAGTAAGAGTGGTCTTTTTTTATGAATTTGAATTGGGTTCTACATTTTTCAACCACCCTAACCAGGATCTTTTATTATGTTCCTGTTCGGAGCGGTCAGTAGTGGTAGCCAGGCACCATCTAGTTCTTCTGGTCCCAGGTTAGAGGAGGCTGTGGTTCGTGTGGGCTATTAGTCTTTGGACTAATTGCTTCCTGGAGTCTTAGGTTTTCTTCCTTCTCCTTTGCTCCAGATGATAAGAGACCAATAGTTGTATCTTAGATGACCACTTGCAAGCTTTTAGGACCCCAGATGCTACTGACCAAAGTAGGATGTTGAATGTTATGTTTATGAACTATGTTATGCTGGTTAACCTAGATGTTCCCCAAGTCTAGATCCTTAGCCTTCAAATCCAGTAGCTCAGTACTGCAAGGTGTTTGGTTATGTCTAAGAAGTTTCCCTAACCATGCTCCTTATGTGCTCTACTATATATATGGATGTACATGCAGTGCTTGCAAATACGTATGTAGAAATATCCACAACCATACCTATATATGCACACGAGTATATTCTCAATACGACCTCCCATACCTATTGTTGTTAGGTGCCATTGAGTCGGCTCTAACTCATGGTGACCCTGTGTACAACAGAACGAAACACTGCCCAGTCTCATGCCACTCTCAGAATCGTTGCTATATTTGAGCCCATTGTTGTAGCCACTGTGTCACTCCATCTCATTGAGGGCCTTCCCCTTTCTTGCTGACCCTCCACTTTACCAAGCATGATGCCCTTCTCCAGGGAATGGCCCCCTCTGACAGCATGAACAAAGTAGGTGAGATGAAGTCTAGCCATTCTCACTTCCAAGGAGCATTCTGGCTGTAGTTCTTCCAGGACAGACTTGTTCGTTCTTTGGGCAGCCCATGGTACTTTCAGTATTCCACTCACAAATTATTGTTTGTTGTTAGTGTTGTTGCAGGGTTGCATGCATTGTAGAATTTACCGTAATTGTCCTTCATTTTCTGTGCTTCTCGGTGTCTTCCTTTGCTTGGTCACGTGGTGCTGACTTTGCCCATATTGTCGGAATTGATTTTTTAATGTTTAAATATTTCACGTGATTTTAATTTCACTTTTTAAAATAACTTACTGATTACAAAAGTAACACCTATTCATAGAGAAATATAAAAATCTAGTACAGCACAAAGAAGATAATTAAAGTCACTCACATCTTAACTACTGGATGATAAAAATTGAATAATTTTCAGAGAAATGATGCTGATTAGGTTTATCAACATTTCTAGACTAACTTCCACAGTACACACTTGAGATGTGCACCGTGTGTGTAATTGAGTATCTAGATGGGGTCCCTCTATGAGTTGGAATCTGCTTGATGGCAGTGGGTTAAAGGGCAGGATAGGAGAGTTATAAATGAGTCATGGTGGCAAATGACTCATGCTTCCTTCACTTGCAGTGTTATATGTATGTTTGTGGTAGAAAGAATGTAGGCTCTGAAGACTGAGTGCCTCTCGTGGCTCAGGCATTGATCGAGGTGCTGGAATACAGTGCTCAGGCCAGATTTGCCTTTGTGAAGCTTTACTTCAAAAATTCTGACATATGTGCAGATCGCTCCATGTGTCTCTCAGCTGCCTCACTTGCAGAGTGAACATACTAATGTTTACCTTGCAGATTTGTTGTGAGATTAGATGGAACATCTGCAGTGGCTAGCATAAATAGATACTCTTATCACCTCTTCCTCCTTGCCAAATCATTGTAGACAGGACTAGACAGCAGATTGCTAAGACTATTGGAACAAGTTAAACAAAGCAGCACTTACTCACACTTCCCCTGAAGCAAGTTAAATATTTGACATACAAATTGCCTGTAGCATAAGAGTTAACAGAAAGAGCAAACCTGCAGTCCTTAGTGAAGACAGTCTGGTGTGGGTATTAGTAGACTATATAGAAAGTATGGACTTCACATGCTCTCTGCAAAGGCTACTTCTTCACAGCTCCAGTGAATTTTGTTAAAGCAAGAGTACAGTGGTTTTCTTTCATAAATACAATCTTTTGATTGTATGCTTTGTTTCAGAATATAATGAAGTACATTAAATAGTGAAGTAGCTTTAAGCAGTTGTTTCAAACAAAACCAAAGGACATACCTTGAAATATGTCTTCAGTGACATTGGAAACACTTCATAGACTAAAAAATTCAAAGTGAAAATCCATGATTTAAAGAAATCATTGTATGTTTAATTCCTTTCTTCCATCTGGTCAGTATTTGAAGCCCTTTTTCAGCAAGTAAGTCATAATTAACTATTAAATTTTAGAAAGCTGATTTTCAGAATTCGGATTTTTATGGTTCTGTGCTAAGAACAGAATTAAATTATTAAATAGACAGGTGCAAACAAGAATTTCTTCTTTAATCTGCCAGTAACAAGCGTCTGTGGAAAGTCTGCTCTGTGCCTGATACTGTACTGGGCTCTTTCGGGACATAGAGGAGTGTGAGAGGCACCCAGGGACCCCAGTGTCTCAGTGGGAATGAGGAATCTCCAGAGAGCACTGGCATTGGCTTGCCTAACCGATATGTACCAGCTACCTGAGATAAATTATTAGACTTGTACATATTTGGGAATCCCTAGACGGGCACAAATGATTAAGCTCTGGATTACTAGCCAGAAGGAGTTCAGACCCACAGAGAGGCACCTCAGAAGACAGGCCTGGTGATGTGCTTCTGAAAGGTCACAGGCTTGAAAACCCTGTGGAGTTTTCTGCACCTTATTCTGCACATGTGGGGTCACCATGAGTTAGATTTGGCTCTACAGCAACTAAACAACAACCATACTGCAAGGTACATTCCGCTAAGTGTAAACGGAGGAGTAATTTGCAGAGTAAATAATTTGTAATATCTTTGTTTCTTTAGGGCTCTGGAACTTCATCCGTTCTCAATCAAACCTCTTCTGCGACGAGCAATGGCCTATGAAACTTTAGAGCAGTATCGGAAAGCGTATGTGGATTACAAAACAGTGTTGCAGATAGATTGTGGAATCCAGATAGCAAATGACAGTATTAACAGGTAACGTCACCTGAGCCAGCCAATGAAGGGCTGCTTATTTTGTAATGGAGTTAGATTTTTTTCTCCTTCACGTTCAAGAAAGATGTCTAACTGTAAACATGTCAGTTCTGTATTTTATATGAATGATTGCCTTCTTTTTACACCATTAAAGCTAAGTGGTTCTCTCTCTCCAACTTAATTTCTAACTGTCCTTTAATACATTTTGAGTTGTTCTCTCACTGCTTCATATTGTTTGCTCTCTGGTCCATTTCTTACCACATTCAGTGAATGTTCTTTTTTTTTTTTTTTTAACAACACAGGTGTAACTCATATCTCGTGCTCAGAATGTACAGATATAATTTAAAGTTTGTATATGTCTGTGGGGTTAGGAAAGTGTTTTCATTGATGTCATAAATCAGTATTAATTATAGGATTAGATCCAAAAATGTAGTGAAAAGTGCCATTTTGAATCTTCTGTTAACAGTCTTTGCAGATGTCTGTAGATGTGTCATTGGAAGCGTATCTGTTGCTTCTCCTCAGGAGAACAGATGTCTTCATGAGCCTTCCAGATATTTGTGTTATATGCCCTTGTAAATAGACACTCACCTATGATAAGTATTAATTTATAATGCTGAAATGGCAAGGAGTTTGGACCTAATTATGACCTATTTACCCCTTGAGTGAGAATGGGAAGGTAAAAATTTTCCGACTTCCTAAGTTGCTTTCAGGTGGAATATGGAAAGTCCTAGTTGGATAACATTTCCAGTTACGTATAATACTGTCTGATCCCATTCTGCCCAGAGCATAGTCTCAAGTATTTAAGTGCTACACTGTGCTAATGCTGGCCTACTGCACCATGTTCCACTTTCCCCAAAAAAGGGGGGAAAATGACATGGTCTCTGTCGTAAGCTGACTCAAATCTAACTGGGGTGGTTTGGGGTGGTGCGGTGGATAACTTAACACAAGACAGATTTTCCCAAGTATGAGATGATAAGACAGTAAGCTTGGTGGCGGTGGTGGAGAGTTCAGGCCACCTTTTTTATAATTACCAAAGATCAGATATTGACTTTCCATTGTAAGAAACTATAGGGAAAGTCTGTGTGTTCTATTTGTGTGGGGTATGGCTGTTTGGAATGTCTTCCTAGTTAGAGAACACTTGAGATGGTCTTTGAAAGACGCTGATAGAAAGTGGCTGATAGAAAGCGAGGGGACCTTGAGCAAAATTATCGAAAATGAGAATGGGCATATTTTGGATGAATCTCTTTTTAAATCATGTCTTACCTCTGCACATGG
This sequence comes from Orycteropus afer afer, assembly GCF_000298275.1. NCBI lineage: Eukaryota > Metazoa > Chordata > Mammalia > Tubulidentata > Orycteropodidae > Orycteropus > Orycteropus afer. The sequence continues at coordinate 12,721,753 of NW_006921608.1, read as the reverse complement.
TCCTGGCCTGTTGTAGGCAAAACAGAGCAGACAGCATCCACTTTGTGGTCCTGTGGAACCTGTCGAGTCCCAGCCTGAGCAGAAGAAGGAGGGATATATATTGTCTATATGTGGCAGCGTGGACTAGCTCAAACCTCAGACATTCACAGCTTCCTTATCTCTAGCTTGTGAAGTGAGGTGATCTTATCTGGTAACTCACCAGGCTCTTTGCTGCACAGGAAAAAAAAAAAAAAAAATCACTCCGTGTGATCTGCTCTTTCTTCATTTGTGCCTCTGTTTTGCATCATTTGTGTCTGTTTCACCCCAAAGAGAAACTCAGTACTCATTAAGCAGTAACTTCTTTCTTCCCTTCCCCTAGCCCTGGGTAACCACTCATCTATGTATTTGCCTATTGTAGATATTTTATGTAAGTGCATATTTGTTCTTTTGTGTCTGGCTTATTTCACTTAGTGTGTTTTCAAGGTCCACCCATGTCACAGCATGTATCAGAACTTCATTTTTTTTCTAGCTGAATAATATTCCATCGTATGTATATACTACATTTTATTTACCCACTTATCTGTTTATAGACAATTGGGTTGTTCCCACCTTTTGGCTCTTCTTAATAGTGCTGGATTGAACATTGGTGTACAGGTATCTGTTTGAGTCCTTTCTCTCAAGTCTTTGGAGTGTACACCTACGAGTGGAATTGCTGATTGATACAGTAATTCTACGTTTAACTTTTTAAGGAACTGCCAAAGTGTTTTCCACTGCAGTGCCACCATTTTGCATTCCCGCTAGCAATGGATGAGGTTCTAATGCTCTACATGCTACGTCTGTTATTTGCCGTTTTTCTGATCATCGGCATCCTGGTGAGTGTGAATAATATCTCATTGTGGTTTTGAGTTAAATTTCCCTAACAGCTAATGATATTGAGCATTTTTTCACATGCCTATTGCTCATTTGTATATCTTCTTTGGAGAAATGTCTGTTCACATCCTTGGCCTGTTTTTAATTGGGTTGTTTAACTTTTTGTTATTGAGTTGTAGGGGTTCTTTACATACTTGGGATATTAAACCTTTATTAGCTGCATGGTTTCTAAATATTTTACCCATTTTTTTAGGTTTTCTTTTCATTTTCTTGATAATGTCCTTTGATTCACAAGAAACTTTAATTTTAATGCAATCCAGTTTGTTTTATCTTTTGTTATTCCTGTTTTTGGTGAAATGGGAGTTTGGTGAATATCTAAGTATCTATTGCCAAAAACAAAGTCCTGAAGCTTTACCCCTGTGTTTTCTTCTGAAAAACCAAAGATGTGAGAATTATGGTTTTAGTTCTTATATTTAGGTCTTTGATTCATTTTGAGTTAATTCTGGTATATTGTATGAAGTGTATGGTATATGGTCATGTATGGTCTCTCTCTCTTTAAAATTCTTTCTCTCTTGGTATTTCTTGAAGGAATTATGGTTTACCAAACATCTTTGTAGCTCCAGTGCCCCATATAGTAGATATCTTCAATAAAAATGTGTTCTTCAACATAATAGTTCCCTCATATGCTTAAGGGCTTTGCTTTTAATCTGTCCCATTCTCTACCTGGCAAAAAAACCAAAAAAAACTTAACTTACTGCCATCAAGTTGATTCTGACTCTGGTGACGACTCCTTAGATTTCTGAGGCAGTATCTCTATGGAAGTAGATTGCCCAGTCTTCCTTTTGAGGAGTGGCTGGTGGGTTTGAACCGCCAGCCTTCTGGTTAGCAGTCAGATGCCTTATGCACTACTCTACCAGAGCTCTGCCTGGTAGTTCCCAAGATATTCAGGTAAAGTAGGATCTTCACACACACGGTTAAAGGTTCTCTTGCAATAAAGTGCGAAGACACCTGAAGAGTATCTGACATAGAGGGACCTGGTACAAAGGTTTTAGGAAATGGAGTTTACTGGGAATAGGTTGGACGGCTACAAGGGAAAAATAGCATGACTAAGAGACCATGATTATTCACCTCTACAGCTTCTGTATTACGCTTTTTATATGTACTTAACCTGGTTCTTTCAGACAGATTGACTTTTAAGAGTCAGCCTTTTTTAATTGAATCATTGTTGTTGATATTCATCTGAAGGGAAGATAAGGAAGCTTATGCAAATTTTGCCATATATGCTTTTTCATAAATAACTATTTTTAAAAATTTTTTTAAAACTTTTCCTTTTTGTGAATCTCATATTTGCTTTTCCATCTATTCCTAGTTTGTTGTGGAAAATTAAAGAGCAGCGGCTTACTATTATTATTATTTTATTTAAACATTGGTGCTTATTTTGTTTTCTTTCTTCCATTAACCATATTCCTTTCTTCCTCTCCAGGAACTTATATGTTAAATTCCCCTGCACATACTTATTTACTCCCTGGCAACACATCATCTCTTTTCAGCTGCTTCTTCCTTCCTCTCTGCTGGTAATACAAGTTGTGCTTGAAAATTCTTTTCCTAAAGCTTCTTTTTCTTCTACAGCTATGGATAGTTATACATTAATTTCCAGATTTATCTTTAGCTAAAATAAGATGAGATTTGGTTATCATAATCAAAGATCAGATATTCACATTTCACTGAGAAACTGTAGGGAAAGTATACGTATTACATTAGTCTCTATATAAATACAAAAATTTCTCCCTCAAAGAGTGTAGGAAACTCCTGAGGTAACTAAGTTGAGTGCATTCTACTAATTACCAGTGAACCTTCTCAGTCTTCAGAAACACCTTTTTTTTTTTTTTTTTTAACCAGATTCATCCCAAAGACATAGTTCAATTTTGTTTTTAAATGTAAGTATGACATTTTAAGTTTAAAGTAATGAGAAAGTGATCATTGATTTTAAGTTTAAAGTAATGAGAAAGTGATCAGGATTATATGATGGCCATTAGTAAATGTTGTCAATACACAGGGCCCTGGTAGTGGACTCAATATCCCATTCTTTCATCTTGGTTCACAATGAAACTGGGTTATTTTAGAGATGGAAAGAAAATACAAAGTAAGACTGTCTCAACCACATGTTAATATTTTAACAAAAAGCAGCATGCCACATAACAGCAAACCCCTCTCAGTTATAGCAGTCAGTTTTGTCCACTTGTTTTTTATTTCTTCAATATACAGTTTAGACACAGATATTCTAAAATGCCTTTAATTATTCTCAGTAATGTAATATAGTATCAATTTAATGCTTCTATTAAAATATTAGAGGAGACATTTCTCCTAGACTTCCTAAAGTTTAATTTTATATTTCACTTTTTGAAAAGTTAAGATTTTATTATATTGACATGAATTTTTTTTTTTTTTAGCAAATTAGAAATATCTCCATTTTCTCTTTTAACTAAAAAATGGTTTAAATGTACATAGTGTGTGGCAACTTCTAATCATTCTTTTGAAGGCTTTGTAATCTGTGTGGACAGAAAATTCCTCAAGATTGTATGTTTTCTACAAGGAAGTACACATTTGCATGTTGTTGTTACGTGCTGCTGAGGCAGTCTCACTATGGAAGTAGATTGCCCAGCCTTCCTCCTGAGGAGTGGCTTGTGGGTTTGAACCTCCAGCCTTCTGGTTAGCAGTCAAGTGCCTTAGGCACTATGCTACCAGAGCTTCTACACATTTGCATAGCATTTATAAATCTTACTTTTGATTATGACCTTCAGTGATATAAAAAGCAAACTGCATGATCAATAGAGAAAACTCATTTTCTTTTTAGAATAACAAGACTTTTAATGGATCTGGATGGACCCAACTGGCGAGAGAAGCTGTCACCCATCCCATCTGTGCCCACTTCTGCCCAGTTGCGAGCTTGGCATCCTGCTGCAGAGACAACCTCAGCCCAAGCAGGAGATTCCAGCAGCCATCACCAACCAGACATCCCAGGTGTGGAAGCCTCCACTCGTTTCTTCTGAAGGTTATCTTGAGTCGTGTGTGTGTGCGTGTTTTCACAGTAAAGCAGAAGGATTAGAGCATAAAGTGTGAGTTTACAGGCACCAGACCTGAATTGAACCTTCCTTTAGTATGTAATCTAAGAAGTTGCTTCACATCTCCAGTGTCCTAGAGTATATAACAGGGAGAAAATACTAATAACTATCTCATGGGGTTGTTGTCAAGAATAAATGAAGATATGCATGTAAAATACTTAGTACATTTGCTTACTTTGTAAACCCTGTACCGGTTGCTGTCAAGTCAACTCCATTTGCAGTGCAATGAATTACTTGCTATGGCTTTTCTATCTTTATGTCGTAAGTCATAAGTCTTTATGACTTCCACCAGATTACTGGGTGGGACCATGCAAATAAGGTGTATGGAACTCTAGAGTAGAGTATTGGTTAGTTTTGCTATGCTGCTGGGCTTAAAATGAGCCCTCTTAGAGGTGAAAGAGGGAATTTCACTGCCATCAAGAGAAGAGCTGGTGTAGGAGTGGAACATGTCCTTGGACCTGAGATACCTGCGCAGGACCTTCTTGGCAGAGACGCTTGGCTGAGAGATGATGGCAATGGAACCAAGAGGCACGAGACAGAGCAGCGGGCCTTCTAGCCCGTGGAGGGAGAAAGCTGAGTGCCCTTGGGCAGGAGGCTTGCTGTTGATACTGGGTGCACGTAGGTGTAGCTGTCGGCAAAGCTAAAAGCTTTGTAACACACTTGGCCAAGCAAGGCAGAGGCCAAACTGAGGCCAGGGGCCTGAGGGCATGCGTGAGGGCATAGGGGAGACTCCTGATTGAAGATTGTATCCTGAGCAGATTCCTGAACTTGAGTTGCAGTCTGTTACTTTCCTAATAAACCTCATAATTATGAGGATTGTCTGTGAGTTCTGTGTGGCCACTGCAATGAATTATCAAACATAGCAGAGTAGCAGTGAGTGCCATGGGAAGGATGAGTGGTGTTGGAATTGGTAAAAAGGCTGGTGGGGGGTGGCATGTCTAAGCCTTGTGCTGCTGATGGTGATTCTCTCCCCCTCTTGAAGTTGAAGGAGATCAGAGGATGGCTCCTGCGTACCCTTTTTGTACCATCTCATGGCAGCCCTGAGTGTGTCAGAGTAGAACTGTGCTCCACGGGGCTTTCAATGGCTGCTTTTATGGAAGCAGATCACCAGGCCTTTCTTCCAGGGGTCCTTTGGGTGGACTTCAATTGCCAGCCTATGTTAGCAGTATTATTAATAATAATAGACTATTGATGTTGCAAGGCTAAAGTAATATAATCAATGTATTTTAAATGACAGTAAAACACCCCACAACATAACTCCATAGCAGGTACCGCCTTCCTCGTATATCATAGTTGTTACCTTATCCATATTCCCATAGTGTCTGCCTTGTTACTTTATGCAGGTTGTTGTTGTTATGTGCCGTCGAGTCGGCCCCAACTCATAGCCAGCCTCCTTGGGTTTCCGAGGCAATATCACTACGGAAGTAGATTGCCCAGCCTTCCTTCCAAGGAGTGGCTGGTGGGTTTGAACCGCCAGCCTTCTGGTTAGCAGTCAAGTGCCTTAGGCACTATGCTACCAGAGCTCCTTACTTTATGCTTAGTAAGAGTTAAAGGAACATGATTTAACTCATGTTTTCTGAGCTTTAAAGCCAGGTGAGGCCTCATTTCACCTGCCTGCTTAGGAACTCCAGGTACTTCTGAGGTTGGGCTTTATTTGGAAGAGTCAGTGAGGTTCCTGAGCCCTGCTATCTGAATGGCTGGTGTTAGACCCTTATCCTCATCACTGCTTAGAAAAAAGAGGCAGGGAACATCTGCCAGTGCTTTTAGACAGTTTAGCATCCTTATGAAAATCGTGAATATCTCTAATTTTCTAGAGTCCATTATTAATGGGGCTTGGAACAAAGTATTTGCTCAATAAAGGGAAGCTATTTATTATTATTACTATTTATTTAGTGAGTATATCTGCTGCAAAATATCTCTTAAAGTGTTAAAAAGCAAAGATGTCACTTTGAAGACAAAGGTGCACCTGGCCCAAGCCATGGTATTTTCAGTAGCCTCATATGCGTGTGAGAGCTGGACAGTGAATAAGGAAGACTGAAGAAGAACTGGTGCCTTTGAATTATAGTTTTGGAGAAGAATAATGAGTATACCATGGACTGCCAGAAGAATTAACAAATCTGTCTTGGAAGAAGTACGGCCAGAATGCTCCTTAGAAGCAAGGATGGCCAGACTTCATTGGCCAGACTTCATCTCATGTGCTTTGGACACGTTGTCAGGAGGGGCCGGTTGCTGGAGAAGGACACCATGTTTGGGAAAGTAGAGGGCCAGCGAAAAAGAGGAAGACCCTCAACAGGTAGGTATGAGGATGGGCTCAAGCATAGCAGTGATTGTGAAGACGGCGCAGGACTAGGTGGTGTTTCATTGTGTTGTACATGGGGTTGCTGTAAGTTGGAACCAACTCCGTGGCACCTAACAATAACATTTATTATTAACAAAATGCACATACCATCTAAACTATAGACAAATGATAGAAAAATCATAAGCATAAGTATAATCAACTCTTTCTGAGTTTTTCTGTCCATGTTTGTTGACTGATTATTAGAATGGATACCAGAGGTTTAAAAAAAATACAGGGGAAGAAAAGTTTTGAGGAAAGTCTTAGAGCAAATTGGGGGAGAAATCCTCTGTACTGTCCTGTTTTGGGATTTGTACACCAGGACATTTTATGAGAAGTATCATTTGACAGCCATTGTGTGAGTTGACATATGAAACATTAGGCAGAAATCTGTGATTTGAAACAAAAGATGAAGAATTAACTGAGTAACATTTCATACAACTTTGTGCAGAGAGAGAAATAAGATTATCATTTACATTCCAAGGTTATAGTGGTGTAAATTTAGTACATCTCTCAGAAGATGAGGCGCCCTCGTGACGCAGTGACTAAGCACTCAGCTGATAACCAAAACACTGGCAGTTCAAATCCACCAGCTCTCTGCGGGAGGAGGATGTGGCAGTGTTTCCATAAAGATTACAGCCTTGGAAACCCTATTGAGCAGTTCTGCTCTGTCGTATAGGGTCACTATGGGTTGGAATCAACTCAGTGACAATGGTGTGATTATCAGAAGATTTCTTGTTTTTGTTGTTGTTATGTGCCGTCGAGTCGGCCCCGACTCATAGCAATCCCTCCTTGGGTTTCCAAGGCAGTATCACTAAGAAGTAAGATTGCCCAACCTTCCTTCTGAGGAATGGCTGGTAGGTTGCACCACCAGCCTTCTGGTTAGTAGTCAAGTGCCTTAGGTAGACTGCAAAATTGAAAGATTTATTTTAAATTTTAAGTTACAGATTTTTAGTACATATCAAGGAACTCCGTAGTTAAATTCATTGCATAGGTTTAAAACTTTAAATTTTAATACTCTTTTATGTGTGTTGGAAAACTTGGTTGCAAATAACAGAAACATGTTGGCTTGAACTGTAAGTGAGATATTAGTCATGTAACTAAAAGGGGGACAGGCTCTAAAGTCAATCCTGGCTCATCCGGGCTCAGACTCTGGCCAGAAGCAACAGAACTGTAGCAGTTCTAGACTTCACCACTACACATATTAATGTCAAAGGGAGAGAGACACCATTGCTTTTGGTTGCGTTAATTTAAGAGTGAGGACATACGTTGCCCCAGAGCCCTAGCTTTCTTCATCCTGTTACTCTGTTGTCCTGAATTGGGTCATGTGTTCCTTCCCGAGCAAATCCCTTTGATGAATAAATGCCATGTACTGATTGGCACAGGCCTGGGCTCCTTATCTGAGGGGCCACTTTCTCCTGAACACATGAAATAGATTCTAAGCAGAGAGCCAAGTCGGCTCACTGTGCAATAATAGGAATAATCTGGAAATGAAAAGTTGGGACTTTGAGTTACTGCCAGCAGAAACCTAACCTTTAATGGCTTAAGCAAATAAGGATGTTTATTGGTGCTTATTGTGGAAAAGTCCAGAGGTAGGATAGCTGCAGGCCTGGCTGGATTCCAGGCTCAGAGGCTTTTCTGGCTAGTGTTACTATCTCTAGAATCCCAGGAGAGAAAAGAAGGCCTGCCAGTCAGAGGTTACTTGGCATTTTATTTTCTAACTTGAAAATAATCATGTCATTTTATAGTTATACAATGTATGTAGTACATTTTTAACTCATATCAAATGTTTTGACTTTAGCTCTGCATGGTGTGTAGTGAAGTCAGTTTGTACTAGGAATTTCTTAGGTCTGTGGTGGTGCTTTTATGAATTCTTTTTCTTTCTCTTTATTTTGGTCCTATAGATGAAAAAATGTTTAGAACCCTAAAGGAAGAAGGAAATCAATGTGTAAAGGACAAAAACTATACAGATGCCATTAGTAAATACAGTGAGTGCTTAAAGATTACCAGGGAATGTGCCATATATACAAACAGGCAAGTTCTTTGTAACTTGATGCATTACTTATGTTCCTATTTTTTGTTTTTAAAAACAGAAATATTAATTGCCAAAGTTTGCTTTCCATGGTACTGGGAGTTTATATATAGCAAATTGTGCTAACTAAATGAGTGTTTTTCAAAGTGATGGGACCACAGGAATTCTAGAGAGACTGGGAAAAGGAGGTGAGGGAAGAACTGGTGGTGTGATGTATACAGTCCACGTGTTACCAGGTTGCTGCGAGCCACAGTTGCTGCTTTGCCAGTCTTGCTCTGATTGGCATTTCAAGTATGTTGGTACTTCTGTGTCTTTTTTCTTTTTTTGCCTTTGCAGCTAGCTGGGTGGGGCATTGCCCAGTGTGGTAGGAAGAGGAATCAGTTGCCTTTTTCAGAGGCGTGTCTTGGGAGCAGTGCTCTTTTTCTTCCGATGCACTGAAGGAAGGAACCGGCATCTTTTACAGTGTGCACTGGGAACAGGCGGACTGTTGTAAAACTCTAGTCAGGAGCCGTCCTTACCGTCTTTGGTAAAAGATTCCTATGTAGAATATGGTGATGGAAGTGTTTAGGGAGTGGACGGAGTATGGGATAACAAGGAGGAATAAACTCACAACATGAGTTTTCCAGCAATTTCAGATAAATTCTTTCTGCCTCAAGCTCTCGCCACTTTGCTTTTGTACGTATTCTCCTCTATTGACAATCTTTTTGCTAAAAAACTTTTGTTGTCACTGAATCCAACAGACGGATTTTGCCCCCCTCCGGGCCTGTTTAACCTGGGCAGCATTGGGCATTACTGGCCTCCCTGTTTTCCTGAAGCCCCTCGGCCGAGGCTGAGTGGCAGACAGCTGCCTTGGCTGGAGCTGCTCTGCTCCCTCCACAGGCTTGTCCTTCCCTGAGATTCTTGGGCTTAGGGAGGTCTAGGTGCCTTTCTTTCTTTGCTAACTTTCTGAGCCATGTCATCCTCTCCCAACTCTGTATCTTCTGAGCTCCAGGCCAGTACCCTTCCCCACCTTCTGCACTCATTGCTGGTTCTCATTCCCGACTGACACCTCCCTTTAACAGTCAGTCAGCAAACCCTGATTTTCCTAAATATCTCTTCACTGTGACCCTTCCCACCCTCACCGTCTCTCTCCTGCTCTGAGCCACTGTTGTTTCTTCCTGATGCCTGCAACACCCCAACAATGGCCCTGAACTCTCTGTTCCCTCTGGTCTCATTCTCCAAGCTGCAGCTCAGGTGATCTTTCTGAAAAATGTCAGTCTCTGTTTAAAAACCCTTCAGTGGATCTCTGTGAAGCTCAGGATAAAGCTCAACCTCCCTGCCATGACTTATAAGGCCCTTCATGATCTGGAATGCCCACATTTCCAGCCTCATCCCTGCACTCTGGCTGTGGAATTTTCTCAGCTCATTGAGAGAACCACGTTGCCTTCCACCATAAGCCTTTGCTTAGGCTGGCCCCTTACCCTCCACTCTGTGTTCCTCCATCTTAATGCCCCCAACCCAGTGCCTTTACATTGGATACTTCTCACTTCATACTTTGAGTTTTAATTTAAATGTCACTTCTTCCAGGAAGTCTTCCATAATTACTATGGCCCCCACCTTGGTCCCACCAGATCTTACTAGGTTGTCCGTTGTTTGTCCGCTGAGCATTCTGTGCAGTTTTTATTGTGTTTGCTTCTTTTAACTGTCTCCTCTACTCTACTGCCTCCTCTTTAACAGCTAGGACTATATATTTTTTTCTTTATAAAATTTTTATCATGATTTGGGTGAACGTTTACAGGGCAATTTCATTTTCCATATAACAGTCTATACATTTTGTCTCATGACATTGACTGCAATTTCCCACAATGTAACAGCTCTCTTCCCATGTCCTCCCCATAGTTACCTCTTCCCTGTGTCCTTCCCTCCCATGCACTCCTGCCCTCTGAGCTGTCTCCCTGTGCACACACAGCCCTTCTATTGTCCCATGATTGCACTCTCTAAGGGGTATATCTACCTAATATAAATAAATGTTCAACCCATATGCCTGTCTTTTGTTTGGCTGGAAGCCACAGGAGTGGGTTCAATTCCACACCTGAAGGGCAGCTAAGGGCCATAGTCTCAGGGGTTCCATCAGACCAGGAAACCTGGTCTTTTATATATGTATATATATAGTTTTGAGTTTTATTCCACATTGTTCTCCTACTCTATCCAAGATCTCCTACATAGATCCCCCTCCGAGAGGTTGACAGTGGTAGCCAGGCACCATCTAGCTCTTCTAGTCTCATGGTCTTATAGGCTGAGGATCACATGGTCTGCCAGTCCCTTGGACTAACTGTTTCCAGGTGTCTTTTGTTTTGTTCATTCTTCTTTGCTCTGGATGAGGAGAGACCCATCATTGCATCTAGATGGCTGCTTGCAAGCTTTTAAGATCGTAGTCACTACTCACCAAAGGATGTGGAACAATGTTTTTGTATAGTGTGTTACACCAATTGAGCTTGATGTCTAGGATTGTATTTTATTTGTAACTGTATCCCCAGTGCCATAAGTTCATGTATTGCAAGGAAGTGCCATAATTGGTGTAAAACATTATGTTTCAATTGGAACTTCTTTGTTGAGAAACAGACTTACTGAGATACTTTTTCTGAATTTTATTAACTCTCTAAATTTATAGACACACTCTCTTTCCCTTTTATAATCCTGAGTTCCATTGTATTATGCCAGAGCTCTCTGTTACTTGAAGCTGTGTCAGTTTGAAGAGGCAAAGTATGACTGTGACAAGGCTCTTGAGATGGATGACGGGAACGTGAAAGCTTACTATCGACGAGCTCTGGCTCAGAAAGGACTCAAGGTGAGAAGCTCTTCATCTCAATACGTATGCTTCAGCTCTAAACCAGTGAATTGGTTTCCATGAACATAAACCTGGGGGTCATAACATAGGGGAGTGAGCTTATCCTGAGATTTAATCTTGGTTCTATACTAACCAGTCCTGAATTCCTGGGATAGACCTTAGATTTTAATTCTAACTGTAACCTGGTTCCTTCCAGCTCCAAAATTAGGATTTATTGTCTCATTTTATAAGTAATAGATCCAACTTAAGGGATCACAGATACAGTTACTGAAGGCCACCATAAATGCCACCAGGTTCCTTCAGCAAGGATTGGAGGTACAGGTGGGAGGGGGCATCAGAATGGAAGATGGGGACCGCCCAATGGAAATTGGTAGAGACACATGAGAGATTTGGAAGCTCGTGGTGAGCTGGGCCTTCAGCCAGCTGCTAGTCAGTGTAACTGCAGGGTGGCATTCTTTAAGAAAACCACACTATTAGTTTAGAAGAAAGAATTTTTTTTTTCATAATTACATTTTTCCTTATGCTCATTGTTCTGCATGAAACTCTTGATGAAGAATGTTCACCTGTGTAGAAAATAAAGCCACAAGGGAATACCAGAACATATGGGGAAATAGCATTTCCTTAAATGGTATTTTTAAATAGCAGTTTTATTAAGGTCTGATTCAGTGAATAACTGTTCATTGAATTAGACCTTTATAAAATTGCTATGAAGAAGGAGCTCTGGGGCACAGTGCCTAAGGCATTTGACTACTAACCACAAGATCGGCAGTTCAAACCTAGCAGCTTCTCCATGAAAGGAAGATGGGGCAATCTACTTCCAGAAAGATTTACCACGTTGGAAACCCAGTGGGGCTTGGTATGACTCGATGGCAATTGGTTTGGTTGGTTTTTTTAATTCAGTGAAAAGGAGCTCTGGTGGCACAGTGGTTAAAGCATTGGTCTGCTAACCAAAAGGTTGGAAGTTCAAACCCACTGGCTGCTCCATGGGAGAAAGATGAGGTAGTCTGCTTCCGTAGATTTACAGCTTTGGAAACCCTACAGGGTAGTTCTACTCTGTCCTATAGGGTGACTATGACTTGGAATTGACTCAGGCACTGGGTTTGTTTTGGTTTTAATTCAATGAAATTTATACATTAACTTTTGATGAATGTAAATCCCCATGTAGCTAACCCCCCAATCAAGATAAAGAACATTTTTCTCTCTCCAGAAAATTCCCTATATCTCTTGTAATCAGTCTCCCTCCCTCCACCCTTATCCCAGGCAACCACTGATCTAATACCTATCACTGTAGATGAGTTTTGCTTCTTGATGTTACATGAATGTAATTATACAGAATATTCTCTTTGACCTCTTTTGCTCAGCATAATATCTGAGATTATCCATATAATGTGTGTCAGAAATTTGTTCCTTTTATTGTGGAGTTGTATGAATATACCATAATTTGTTTAAACATTCACTAATGGATAACATTTGGATTGTTTCCAACTTCAGTAAAGCTGCTGTGATACTTGTGTGCACATCTTTTTATGGAGTTGTTCATAGACTTTACAGCTGGAGCACAGGTGTAGGTGGGGCTGGGGAGAGAGGGTCATGTCATAGGGGGCATGGACTTCATTCTGAAGATAATGGGAGCCCCTGAAGGGTGGTTAATAGTGCATCGATGGATCAGATTGAAGGCAGCATGGAAGGTGGATCAGAGGGGAGCCTGCGTGCAGTAGGGAGAGAAGTGAGAGGCCACTGAGGTGTGAAACAGACATCTGAAGGAAAGTACAGTCAGAAGGAAGGGAGACGTGAAGAGATTAATTCGCTTTCCCTTCAGGGACAAATTTGTTTGAAGGTAAAGTTGATACGACATAATGAGCAGTAGTATGTGTATCGGGGAAAGGAAGGGCAGGGCTGCCTCCCAGGTTTCTGCCTGGAATGGCCAAGGGTTGAAGGGGAATAGTTCAGATTTTACCTTAGCGAGTCTGAGATGGTACTTTTAATTCCGTCCTTTCATGACGGGGAAATATTTAAAAGTATATTCTACTGCTGACCTAGGTTTTGTTGGGAGGAGGCAGTCATATTTCTGTGTGATGATATCAAGTGAGGACAATCTGTATGCATGGAGTGGTCCTGCTTTGCCAGACCACAGGTCCACTCAGGCTCCATGGAGAGGAGAGCAATGCCAGTGCCTCTCCCCAGGACACAAACGCATTGGATGGTCCCCATGTGACAGGGTCGTACAGCTGCACTGCATTTACAGGGCCCATGTGACCTGACGCCCTTATTTGTTAGCAATGTACACATCTATAAACTTTCTGTAAAGACTTCTGGCTGGTGTGTGGCACCAAGAATATTTTTTAAAGGCGGCTGATTTGGAATTTACTCTAAACTCCTTTTGAGCTGAATCATTTGCATAAATGAGGCCTAGAGCTGCATGACTCATGAGTCGACTGTAAGCCCAAAGTCTGGGACCAGGTTTATGTCCTCCTGGCTGCCTGACTCTTTGACCCTGTTCATCTGATTAAAAGCCAAAAGCTGTCCCTAATGAAAGACCAGAATTTTCTGCTTTCTGGAATGAATTCTAGGAATTGTTTTTTTTTTTTTATTTTTTTTTTTAATTAGGATTTGGGTGAAGATTTACAGAGTAAATTCACTTTTCATACAGCAGTTCACATATACTTTGTCTCATGTCA
>NW_006921608.1:12659142-12693718 GCF_000298275.1 Orycteropus afer afer | reverse complement strand
CAGCTCCGTAGGTCTCCTTTTTTTTGGTATTTTCACGCAAATTCTTCTGCTAGTTGGGGTTTAGTCCAATTCTGCATCCTTTCCTTCAAGGCTTAGGGGTCCATGATTATCTTCTGTGTCTGTGTTAATTGGTTTCCCTTTTCTTTGTTGAAGAGGTTCTGTGCAATCCTTCTGCCTAGTCTGCCATCTTGCCCCCCCTCCCCCTGTTCATTCTTCTTGCAGTCCATAGTGTGTATTCAGTATTCTTTGCCAACACCATAATTCAAACACATCAGTTCTCCTTTGGTGTTCCTTAGTCATTGTCCAGCTTTTACATGCGTATGAAGTGATAGAAAATACCATGGCTTGGATTAGATGCATCTTAGTCGTCAAAGTGACTTCTTTGCTTTTTAATACTTTAAAGAGGTCTTTGTAGTAGATTTGCCCAATGTAATATGTCATTTGATTTCTTGATTGCTCCTTCCATCAGCATGAATTGTGGACCCAAGTAAAAATGAAATCTTTAACAATGTCAGTATTTTCTTCATTTAGCGTGATACTGCTTATTGGTCCAGTTGTGAGTATTTTGGTTTTCTTTAGTTGAGGTATAATGCATACTGAAAGCTATAATCTTTGATCTTCATCAGTAAGTGCTTCAAATTCTTTTCACTTTCAGCAAGCAAGGTTGTGTCATCTGCATATTGCAAGTTGTTTTCCTCCAATCCTGATGCTGTGTTCTTCTTCATATATAGTCCAACTTCTTGGATTGTAGTGGGCTCAGCATACAGATTGAATAAGTACAGTGAAATGATACACCTAATGTATACCTTTCCCGATTTTAAGCCACACAGTATCTCCTCATTCTGTTCAAACAACTGCCTCTTGGTCTGTGTACAAGTTCTGCATGAGCACAATTAAGTGTTCTGTAATTTCCATAGCTTCCAGCAGCACAGCCACAGGTAAGCCACCATAGATAGTACTACCAACTGACAGACAGGTGAGGCTGTTAGCAACTTTTAATGTTCTCCTTTTTGCCAGATGCATACATTTCTCAGTGTAGAAGCCCTCTTCTTCCCTGGCTTCCACATGGCTGATTTCTCTTCAGTTCTTGTTGTCTCTGACACCTGTATCAAAAGGAGACTCTTTCCCCCTCATTAGCGTCCATCTCAGTCTTTGGTTTTCTTAATTGTACTAACGTCAGTCTATACGTGATTTATTCATTGTTTATTTATCTTGTCATCTTCCCACTATAGATATAAGCTTCCATGAGGACAGAGACCACATCTGTCTTTTTTGCCATGCTATTCCCAGTTAGCCCTGGTGGCACAGTGGTTAAGTGCTTTGTTGCTTACCAAAGGGTCGACGGTTCAAACTCACCAGCCACTTGCAGGAGAAAGATACAGCAGCCTGCTTCCATAAAGATTACAGTCTTGGAAACCCTATGGGGCAGTCCACCCTGTCCTGTAGGGTTACTAAGTGTCAGAGTTGATTAGATGGCAATGAGTTTGGTTTTTGTTTTATTCCCAGCTCCTAGCACAGGGCTATGTTCAGTGAATATTTGCTTAGTTAATGAGTCTAACCACTCTCTGAGGTCTGACAGGCTGGACCACCTCCTCTTACCCTGCCCCCTTGCTTGATGCCAGTTACACCCTTCCCACTTCCCTCCCCCCTCTTCACACTTACCTCTGTTTCAACACTTATCAAACTATGTTACCAGTTGTCTTCTGTCTCCTCCAACCAAAGATAGTTCTGTGGGAGGGACTTCTCTTGAACGAATGAAGAAATCCAATCCTCTTCTAGGGTCAGACTTCCCAACGCTTCAGCTCACAAATCTCTCCTTTCAGGCTGCTTACTTGAGCTCCACACCACTATCACTGACCTTCTGGTCATCACTGCCTTGATCATCCCAAAGATAACCTCTGTATGCCTCAGTTTCCTTAGTTGTTGTTCTTGTTAGGTGTTGTCGAGTTGTCTCCGACTCATAGCGACACTATGCACAGCAGAACGAAACACCGCCCAGTCCTGAGCCAGCTCCATGATTCTTGCTATACTTGAGCCCATCGCTGCTGCCACCGTGTCAGTCCATCTCGTTGAGGGCCTTCCCCTCTTTTGTCGACCTTCCACCTTACCAAGCATAACATCCTTCTCCAGGGAATGGTCCCTTATGACAACATGACCAAAGTATGTGAGACGAAGTCTGGCTGTTCTCGCCTCCAAGGAGCATTCTGGTTGTACTTCCTCCAGGACAGACCTGTTAGTTCTTTTAACAGTCCATGGTACTTTCAGCATTCTTCGCCAACACCACAGCTCAAAGGCATTGATTCTTCTCTGGTCTTCCTTATTCCTTCCAGCTCTCACATGTATAAGTTTCCTTAGTGTCCCATTTTAAAATGGAGATGGTAAAAATAATTCGTTAAAGGAACAAATGATGCTGGCAAAACTGGATATCCATTTGCAGAAAAATAAAACAAGATCTGTACCTCATACCATACACAGAAACTAACTCCAGATGGATCAAAGACTTAAATGTGGAACTTAAAACTGTAAAGTTCCTCAAGGAAAAACTTGGGGCAGATTTAGGGGCCCTAATATATGACATAAATAGATTATCAAGCATAACCAAAAATGCACAAACAGCAGAAGATAGATGAACGGGACCTTCTAAAAATTAAATTTTTATGTGTTTCCAAAGACTTCTCCAAAAGAGAATCTACAGATTGGGAAAAAATATTCAGCAATAACATATTTGACAAGGGACTCATCTCTAGAATTTATAGAAAACTCCAACACCTCAATAACAAAAAGACAAATAATCCAATTAGAAAATGAGCAGAAGACATGAATAGGCACTTAACCAAAGAAGATATTTAAGCGACCAACAAAAATGTGAAGAAATGCTCATGATCATTAGCCATTAGAGAGATGCAAATCAAAACAACGAGACACCATCTTGCCCTAGCACTAGTAGCAAAGTTCAGCAAGACAGAAAATAACAAATGCTAGTGAGGATGCAGAGAGATTGGGACTCTCATACACTGCTGGTGGGACTATAAAATGATGCAACCACTGTGGAAAGCAGCATGGCAATTCCTTAAAAAGTTCACACTAGAAAAAACCATTTGACCCAGCCATTCTGTTACTAGGTATATATCCTAAAGAAGTGAGAGTAAGGAAAAAAAAAAAAAAAGAAGTGGGAGTAAGGACAAGAACAGATATATGCATACCCATGTTCATTGCAGAACTGTTTACTATAGCAAAAAGATGGAAACAACCTAGATGCCCATCAACAGAGGAATGGGTAATCAAACTGGGGTACATACACACAATGGAATACTATGCAACCATAAAGAGTAACATAGAATCTACAAAACACCGCACAATGTGGATGAACATTATGCTGAGTGAAATAAGTCAAATCACAGAAAGACAAATATTGTATTAGTCTGTTATTGTAAAGTCAAGGAAAGGTTTATATATGGAAGGAAATTTTCTTTCTTGGTTACCAGGGGTGAGAGGGGAGGGGAGGGAACACTGTTAGACAGGTAGAGACAAGTATTGATTTGGGCAGTAATGTACCAAATGTGAGTGATCAACACGGTGGCATTGAGGATGAGGAAGCCATAGAGAGGTGTATGGGAAGTATAGACAATAAAGATGAATGCTTTTGCACATACAGTACTGCGTTGTCAGTGATGGCAAACATTGATATATGGATGGACAGGCTGAACAACCAGGTATGTCTAGGTAGAGGGAGAGTGTGCCCATGATAGGGTTGGCAGACAGTGTTTCTACAAGTGTATTTGTATGTTCTGTAAGAATTTCTAGGTATATAGCAGAGCTGACAAGAAGGTTGTAGTCACTTTCTGGCCACAACCAGCTACTTGTAGGGAACAAGTAGTTGAACCTGTGGGCTTGGGACCATAGTCACAGGGGACATCAAGCTCAATTGGCATAACATACTACACAAAACATTGTTCCACATCCTACTTTGGCGAGTGGCAACTGGGATCTTAAAAGCTTGCAAGTGGCCATCTAGATGCAACAGTGGGTCTCTCCTTGTCCAGAGCAAAGAAGAATGAAGAAAATCAAAGACACCTGGAAATAATTAGTCCACATGACTGGTACACCATGCGATCTTCAGCCTATATGACTATGAGACCAGAAGAACTAGATGGTGCCCAGCTGGCACTGTCAGCCACTTGGAGAGGGGTCTCTGTAGGAGATCCTGGATGGAGTTGGAGAACAATGTGGAACAGAACTCAGAATTGTTAAAAAGGACCAGGTTTACTGGTCTGATAGAACCTGATGGAACCACTGAGACTATGGCCCCTGGTTGCCCTTCAGGTCTGGAATTGAACCCACTCCAAAGACAGGCATATTAGCTGAACACTTACATTAGGTAGATACACTCCTTGGAAAGATCAATCATGGGAGAGTAAAAGGGCTATATATGCACAGGGAGACAGCTTGGGGGGCAGGAGTGCATGGGAGGGAAGGACACAGGGAAGAGGTAACTATGGGGAGGAAGTGGGAAGGGTGCTGTTACATTGTGGGAAGTGCAGTCAATGTTATGAGACAAATTGTATGTGAATTGCTGTATGGAAAGTGAATTTGCTCTGTAAACTTTCACCCAAATCACAATTAAAAAAAATTTTTTTTTAAAAAAGAAAGTAATTCATTAAACGGTTTTTTTGGGCTTGTGGTTCCCCCCCCCCCCCAAAATATAAAACCAAACTTGCTGCCATGGAGTTGACTCCAACTCATAGCAACTCCCATTGAGTTTCCAAGGCAGTAAATCTTTATGGAAGTAGACTGCCCCATCTTCGTTCCACAGAGTGGCTGGTAAGTTTGAACTGCTAATCATCTGGTTAGCATCCAAATGCCACCAGATCCCCTTATAAAATGCGTAGAACAGTAAGGGTTAGCTGTTATTACTTCAACATGCCCTACTGCACCACTCCCTTGCCTTTCACATGTTTCCCTGCCTAGATGCTAATCATCCGGTTAGCATCCAAATGCCACCAGATCCCCTTATAAAATGCATAGAACAGTAAGGGTTAGCTGTTATTACTTCCTCAACATGCCCTACTGCACCACTCCCTTGCCTTTCACATGTTTCCCTGCCTAGAACACTTAAGATGTAAATACAATGCCATTTTTTTTTCTGGCAGGTTCTCACTGTGCCATTGTGACACTGCGGAATGTGGAGATTTGTTACTAATCGTACATAATTAACTATAGTTTGTAAATAATTTACCTTTATTTTTATAAATTAGAATGGGTTCAAGGTTATGCCTTTAGCATGTCACTCTTACTCTGGTATGTTGCTGGGGCGAGGGAGAGGGGCTGTGGAGTTACAGCTGGTCTCTCAGGAATGTCCCATGGCCACCGGCCTATCTGTGGTACAGCCTCCAGTGCATGTTATTGATGTGTCAGGAATACTTGGAGAGTTGACACATCATTCGGGTTCTGCGTCACCTCACCAGATCATTTTTGGTTTAACCAAAATACAACTGTAGTCTGTAGTTCTAGAGGAAGACCTGTCACAGCAGACTGTGCTTTTGTGGGATTTGTCTGCCACCAGATTCATTAGCCGTGTCTCATTAATCTTGGTGTCCCCTTCTTTCTCCTAACCTCACTAGTGCTTGACTCTTCAATGAAAGGATAAATGTTGACTTTATCCTGTTTCAAACAATATATGATTTTGGGGGGTCTTAGGGGGGGAAGAAAAGTGATTCTGTGCTTTTTCTTCTAGAGTGGATGTTCACTGAGTCATGGGTTATAATGTGTTGGCTCCACACTTGCTCTGGAGGCCTGCGTTTATAACAGTGGTGATGATGGGGATGCGTTGCATTCTTGTCACATGACTCAGCTCACCTTCCATTTCCACAAGGTAGTCTATGCCATTTCTCATTTAGTCATGATGATTATTTTCTCTGTCTACTTTCAGAATTATCAGAAAAGTTTAAATGATCTCAATAAAGTTCTCCTATTAGACCCAAGTATTGTTGAGGCAAAGATGGAACTGGAAGAGGTAACCAGATGCCTTAATATTAAGGGCAACACAGCATCATTCAACAAAGAAAAGGAGAGAAGGAAAATTGACATTGAGGAGGTATTTGTATTTGATTACCTTTGAAAGTACACTTTTCGGCTATCTTACACTAGATTCTAAGATCACAATCTTGTGAGTTCTACAAAAAAATTTTAACTTTGTGTTTTCATTCCGATGATGAATGAAAAAGTTGTGACCAATTATAAAGACAAAACTTCCCTCGTCAGTGATAATTCTCATTGCCTTCAAGTCGGAGCCAACTCATAGTGACCCCTCCTTGGGTTTCCGAGGCAGAATCACTATGGAAGTAGATTGTCTAAACTTCTTTCTGAGGAGTGGCTCGTGGGTTTGAACTGCCAGCCTTATGGTTAGCAGTCACATGCCATAGACATTACGCCACCAGAGCTCTCTTCATTGATAATTAGCCAATGTATTTCTCAGCTTGGGCCCACGCCTGGTATTTGGAGTTTCCACATTACTGAAATTCTTCCTGTCTGTGCCATACCCTCCCCACCCACCATCTTGCCTGTGACTGTTGCTTCTACTCCAGATTGATGTGCAAGCCTGTGGCCCATGAGCTTTGCTTCAGGGTTGACCTTGAGAATCTGGTCTTTTTCAGTGGCCTTGCCAGCCATAATCCCATGGACATTTTCCAGATCACCTCAGAGCTTTTTCGCGTTCTGAAATAGTGGGCTCATCAGAGACTGTGGTCTGTCTCAGAAACAAACCTATTTATGTGATTTCAGATAACTCGTATGTCTCATGCTGTAGCTGTTTACTTTGCTGTTACTTTAGAATGAGAACTCATGAATTCATGAATGCCAGTATCATCCCATTTAAAGCTTGACATTTCCACTAAGAATATGAGGCTATATGTCAAGAGATTCACTAGAGAGTGTTTTCTCTCTGAGCAGGGAGGGAGAAAACTGTTCTAACTGGGAAATATAAACCCCCCTTCTCTGCTGAATGTGAAGAAATCAGTAAATGTAAAATGGATCATGAAAAGGATAGTTGTATAGATCTTTTTTATTTCATACAATAGCTTTATTCATGGAAAATTATAAAAGTAAAATTTTATTGTCATATTTTTAATATCTAATTTTTTTAAAAAAAGAGCACATTTTTAAATTAGATTCTTATACTATACCCTAACATTTATGTAAAAATTATAGAGTTCATGATTTATTACAAATTGTAGATTTTCTGCTAAGAACTTGGCCAAAATATGATATATCTTGTGTATTAAATTTCCCTTTTGAGGAATGTGACTTGCGGTGTGGTGGTGAATGTTGCTCGGTGTCACTGTGTGATGTTTTTCCCATGAAGGTGAGTGAAGGCAGTGCAGAGGTGACTGGAATAACCTCGCCCAAGGTCTCCATTGACTGCCTCGCTTCTGAAAAGGGAAATGGAAGCAGTGGGCCACCAGAACCCTGTGAAAAACTACACATCTGCAAGCCTAATAATGCCTATGAATTTGGTCAAGTTATAAACGCTATAAATAGTAGGAATGATAAAGAAGCTTGTGCAGAGCTTTTAGCCGTCACTGAACCGAAAGATTTGCCAGCATTGTTGAGTAACAAACTCGAAGGGGACACATTCCTCCTCCTCATTCAGTCTCTGAAACATTGTCTTACTGATAAAGATCCCTCATTGGTCTATCAGCATCTTTTATATCTGAGTAAAGCAGAAAGGTTTAAGGTAAGTGGCAAAGTATTTTATTAATAGGGATTGATTGATTTTTTTTTTTTAGGATGCTGTAACTTTAAAATGTTAATTATTTATGCTAATATAAATTTTCTCCTTCTTTTAGATGATGTTGACATTAATTAGCAAGGGCCAAAAGGAACAAATTGAACAGCTATTTGATGACCTTTTAAACACATCAAGTAACCAGTTTACTTTAGAAGATTTGCAGGCCCTGAGAAGGCAGTATGAGCTTTAAATCAACATTTCTATTAGATTTTTTCCATGCGTGCATGTGTTCCACGGATGCTTGGAGAGGGGTTTATAATAAATTACATGGATAAAGTCTGACTTAAAAGAGATCCCTTGTCTGGACTGTAAAATATTATACTTATTTTTATACACAGATGATGTATATTCTATGATCTGCTTTTTATTAGTTGTAAATATTTTATTATGTACCAGAGAGCTAACATCTTTATATTTAATAATAAGTATATTTGGAACTTGTTCAAAATTCATTTTAAGTTATAGTATACATTTTATTTTAATAACTTGTTAAAAATTTTAGTTAAATTGCATTTCTCTGGCTATGAAGGTGTCCTCTTCAGTTTGATAGAAATGTATTTGAAGTTAATTTTTAAAAATGAAAGCTATTATTACATTACCTTTATTTCCTGCTAAGGTACACAAATAAATGCCATTTTATACTGCTTATGGATTATAATCAATTAAGGTGAAATCCAAACTTAAATTCATAATATGATAGGATTATTAAATAATTGTATATTTTAATTTAGAGCTATAAGAGGAATTTATTATTTTCTAATACAAAAACATTGCCTTATAATTATTAAGACCAAAATTTGCCACAAATTTCTAACACTTTTTATTAGATTGTAAAAAGCTGCTTTTTCTTTTATATTGCTTATATAAGTAATACAAAGCAACTAATTTATAAAAGCAAACCAAGCCTGTGTTTCTGTTTGAATCGTCATTCCCTTCTTTTCCCCAAACGTTTAAATGTATCCCTACCCCATTTTTGTTCTGTTTTACATATAACCATATTTATTCCCTAGTGTACAAGGGGCTGGGAAGAACTCTTACGCAGTAAAGCTCCGCCCAATTGTTAACTGGGTCAGAGGAAAGGTATTTCTTGTAATAAAGCATTCCGATCTCTATCAGTAGACTCATTTCTTCCTGTAGTCTGTGGTCAGTTTCCTTTTCCTGGAAAATTTTCCTGTTCATTTTCTTATGAAGATGAAAGATAAATATCACTTTCATTATTCCCATATTTCTTTTATAATTACATGCTATATAAATAGTCACCTTGGGTAAATGGTAACTTTCAAACTATGTCATTTTTTTTTTGTTCATCCATGAAAATTTACTGTAATAGGTACTTAACTCCAACCTTAAACAAAGCATGTTTTCCCTTTTTAATACTACTAGATTTTTGTAATAGTTAATGATGGATGGTGTTAAAGTCGCATCTTGTGTATGGAATTTACTTATGGAAATGGGACCTTTCTTTTCCTCTACAAAGCAACCTGAGATTTAGAGTTAACTCTATGGTAAATAATGAGCCCTGCTTGCGCAGCGGTTACATGCTCAGGTGCTAACCTCAAGTTTCGTAATTTGAACCATAAAGATGATTGTCGTTAGATGCCATCAAATTGGCACAAACAGAACGAAACACTGCCTGGTCCTGCACCATCCTCACAACCATTGCTGTGCTTGAGTCCCTTGTTGTAGCCGTTGCGTCAAGTGGTGGGTCAGCGGGAAAAAAGGAGGAAGCCTTCAGTGAACTGAATGGACACATTGGCTGTGAGGATTACAGCCTTGGAAACTGTGGGGCAATTCTACTCTGCCCTACATGGTCGCTATGAGTCAGAATGGATGGCAGTGGGTTTGGTTATAGTAAGGACATACTGAATAGGAAACTTTCTTTTCTGTTGACATTTACAAAGCTAGCATCTAGCACGATGCCTACGATAGTAATGTTAGTATTTATAACTGATGGTTTCTCATCTTTAGTCTGTGCCAGGCCCTGGGCATAAAGCTTAGCCTGCATTATCTAATTTAATCCTCAGCAGTTCTGTTACAGATGAGGAAATGATAGTACAGAGAAGATTGTGTAGATTAACAGGGGTCACAAAAGTGATAGGTCCAGGATTGTTTTTTGAGCTCATGAACACTGTACTGTGTAATGGAAAATATTTATTAAATATATGAATGGAATGATGGCTAAAATGCCTGGCCTTTAAGAGTTTCAGCTTGGGAGAAGCACTCACTGCCATCAAGTCGATTCCGACTCATAGTGATCCCCATTGGGTTTCCAAGGTGGTAAATCTTTACGGAAGATTGTCCAGTCTTCCTTCCATAGAGTGGCTGGTGGGTTTGAACTTCCATCCTTCTGGTTAACAGTCAGATGCCTTGGGCACTATGCAACCAGAGCTCCTGTGAGCCACAGGATACGTGAATGACTGATTTTGGTAAACTAATCGAGGTATCTGTAGTGGTGACACAGAGCACGAGGAGCGCTCAGTCCTGCGTGACAGGGTGGTGAAAGGCTTCAAGGAGGCAGTGATCTAGCGGCTTGAGTGTGTCATACGACACGGATGTGCCAGGCAGAGGGAGCAGAGAGGCAAAGGCATCAAGGTGCTTAATAGCGTGAATGGAAATCGTGAAACAGCTTGGTATGTTCAGGGAACTGTATGTAAGTTTAATATTAATGGAGCATAAGGTTTGTGTGACTAGAGAGCTGTATGCTGCATATAAGATGGCAGAAGTCTCAGAATTTTAAATAGACAGGTGGTTCCTTAGTGGATTGGGCATTGCTACTCTTAGCCAGCCTGAGTTTCTTCCTCACATGGGCATACACAGCACTACTCCTCATAGCGTCTTGTGATTGGTTGTACTGTGTGACCAGTTCTGGCAGTAGAGTGTGTCACTTCCTGGGCCAGAGTATACAAGACCTGGCACGGAGCTCCCCAGCTGACTTTCTCCTTGCTACAGTGCCCTTGAGAAGGGCTCACGTTGCAGACAGTGCAGTTGCAGGACAATGGTCTCTCCCAGCTTGGTTTGAAGCAGAGTCCTACCAGCCTACATTGGACATACATCAGGAGTAAGATACAAACTTTGTGTGAAGCCACTGAGGTTTGAGTTGTTTGTAACCAAAACAAAACGTGGCCTATCCTAATACACTGTGGTGTTTTGCTTTAATTCTGTGCTAATTGCAGAGCCCCTGAGCATTTTTGAGCTTCATTTGGATTTCATACTTCGGAGGAAGACTAAAGAAAAACTCTAGCATATACACTGGTAATGAATTTATTTCCTTCCTATATTACAAAGTCTTAGAATGAGAAGTTCACTAATAGTTGGATCATCTCATCTGTAACTTTCCCAGGATGGTTATTCCTGAGATTTTAGAAAAGCTCTCGGCACCTCTGTGAAATCCTGTCCGCTTTGTTGGACTCGGTGGTCCCTTCTGCCAGCCGCTTCCCGTGTCTCTCCCTTGCGCTCCCCAGGAGGCTGTCCCCGCTTTTCTGCTGCATCTACTTTGTGCTTTCTGCTTCGCTTGTTAGTGCTCTGCACCCTTCATGCTGCTCTCTCTTCCTGTTGTCCCTTGTTCCTGTCCGTCCTTCACGCTTCACTGTCATCTCCAGCAGCCTGAGCTAAGGGCCCCTTAGTTGTATTATTATTGTTACTATGCTTTTCATATTACATAGAAATTACGTTTGTTGGTCTGTCTGCTCTTCTAGGTGAAAATCTTTAAAACCCTGGAGTCTGGTTTGTAACTCAGTTCAACTCAGTAGTAGCAACTGCAGAGGCCAGACAATAACTGATGTCCCAGTGTTAGGAGATGTGGATTCAAGTTCTGTACACAGTGGGCTTTTATACTGCCCATGAACCACAGTAGTAATAATAATTCCTTCCTCTATACAGCTTAGAAAGACTGAACCCCTCAGAGTCTCTTGTTTCCATGTCATCACTTCTGTCTTCAGCCCTGAAATCTTTCCTAAGCTCTAGTCCTGTAAAACCAACTTCAAAGAGTTTCTTTTCACATGATGTCTCAGACACTTCAAATATAATATGCCTCCATTGAAATCTTTATTCTTCTAAATTCACGCTTCATTTATTTCATATCTCACTGAAAGGAACTAGCATTCACACACTGGCCTAAGCCAGAAACCTGGGATTCTGGCTAGACTTTCCTCACTTTGTCAAACTCCACAGCTGGTGTATCCAGGCAAACTGTTTAATTACCCAAATATGGTGCACTCACCCAAGATTCTCTGCTTATGCACGGGCTGCTCCAAATGCTCGTCTGTCTCCCCCTTTCCACCTACAAAAAACACAAAACTCCTTACTCATCCTTCAAAACCCGGTTCAGGTGTCACCTTCTCTCAGAGGCTTTTTCTCACTTGCCCTGGCTGGTCAGGTGGTCTTGTCTTTGGATTCTTACAGTGCCCCGTGGATCACATGCACTGTCTTAGCCCTTAGCATGCTGCTTGGTATTTTTTGCATTTACGTGTCTGTGATGGAAGAGGTGTAATTCAGTTGTTCCCCCTCATTGCTCAGCAAAATGCCTGGTACACTAGAGACTCAGTGACTCTTCACTGAACGAATGGAAGCATTAATAACTTTATAGTCTTATTTTTGGGTGTATGCATATTAAAGTATTTCACCGGAGTGTTAGCATTTGTTACATCTACTTGACTGCTGTGAACCGTGCATCTGGAAGAGCCTCAGAGTAATTCTAGACGGAGTGAGGGTTATTTATCATCAAAACTCAACTCATCTTCAGAGACTGTGTATGCAGAGGTTTAAGACACAAGTGGAAGACCAAGTATTAGAAAAGGAAGGAAGGAAGCAAAGGTTCTTGAATTAAGACGATACATGATAGGTACTTACTAGGTACATAAACTCTGAGAAATCAGTCACTCTAGGCATAACTTCCCTTATTGGTAAAATGTTATCTGGGCTGACATTTTGTGTTGTAAAGTTCATATGGAAATGTTTTCTAAGTGGTATACAATATAAAAGGCTATTAATGCTATTGCTGGTTCATGGACAGTACAAAAGCCTTCTTGTGTATAGAATTTGAATCTGAGGTCCACATCTCCTAACTTATTGTGTGCCGTTGCTTGAACAATTTCTCTTAGAAAGATCAGCATGAGGCTGGTCCCCGTGAGGCGGAGGTTAAAGATGTCCCATATGTCCAAACTACCATGCCACTCCATCATTTCAGACATTAACTCCTCCTCCTCCTCCCAGTAATTTCTCCAGTCTTAGGGTTCTGTATTTCGCTGTAACGCCTCACAGAACTCACAGACACCCAAGGGTTCGTCTCACGTAGTAGTGGTGGAGGCTGGCAGGCTGGCGAGTTCCAGGTCCGTGAGTAGGTCTGGCGGATCCTGTCAACTCTCGGGGTTTGATGAACCTCGATCAGCAGATCAGATGACGGCTGCTGTCCCAAATCCAGGGGTGAGATGAGGATGAGCCAAGACACAAAACCAGAGCAAGAGGAGGGCGAATCTTCCCAGGAGATTCGTAGGTATACCCTCAGGGAAGCTAAGGGTGGTGATTTGAATTATACCCTCCAGCAAGGCAGGCCTCAAGATACATTCCACCTGTGTTGCCCCAACAGAAATACCCTAAATCCTATCACAAAGTGGATTGCTGGTCATTATAGGGAATGACTACTACCAGCTGCCCAGCCAAGTTGATACCTGACCTTAACTACCACACCACCCCAAACAGGCATGGACAATGGGATCTACAAAACATCACAGAATGGAGGACAATGGCTAGAAGGGCCACAAGCAATTCACTGCAGCTGTCAAGTCAATTCCACCTCATAGTGACCCTGTGTGACACAGTACAGCTGCCTGATAGGGCTTCCTGGCTGTGATATGAATGGAAGCGGATTGCCGGGTCTTTTCTCCCACGGAGCTTAGCCATTGGGCCCCCAGGACTCCTGTGTCTCCTAACTGTGGTCCATCACTGTCTGGCTTCTGCAGTTGTTTACCACGTTTCCATGGTCCACCACTCAGGTCTGCCTCAGCCCCATGACCCTAACTGAAATAACTGAGGCTGTCCCATGTGACAGTTCCAGTCAGCTTTTCCTTTTTCAACAATTCTTTTTCCTTCCTTTTCTCTTCCAGAGAGTATTCCTCCTCCTCCTTTCCATTGCCTACCTTTGATGTCTGCCAAGAAGGCTTCAAAGACATGGAGGTTTAACCTTTTCAATCCCTCTTATGGATCTTGGGGAAAACTCCCTTCATCCTACCAACTTACAGTGTCTCGGTGGTAGAAACGGTGTACTCTTCTTAAGCTTTTTGAGGCCTTCTCAGAAGGAAGCAGAAAGGGTTGATTCTATGTTGTGTCCAAAGAGATTAATCATGTTATAGTAAAATATTACGTTAAAGTTAGTTCAAGTGTATTCTTGTAATTTTTGGCTAATGCATTGTGTGCTTTGCTTTCCGGCAACTTGTTTTATTTTCCTATTAGCCTATAGAAAAAGAGCTGTGGTGGCACAGTGCCTAAGCCATTTTGACTGCAAACCAGAAGGTTGGCAGTTCAAACCCATCAGCCACTCTGCAGAAGGAAGGTGGGGCAATCTACTTCCATAAAGAGTTACAGCCTTGGAAACTCAATGGGTTTAGCTATGAGTCAGAATAGACTTGATGGCAGTGAGGTTTCTTTTTCTTTTTTTTTTTTTAATTAGCCTACAGACACCACACAGATCAAAAAAGCCCCTAGAAAATGACATGGAAGTCACAGACTCCTGCCTGTCTGAGTTCTATATTCAGGGATATCTAAGTGCTAGTAGACTAGTAGATGTCTCCCATCTCCTGACTATAATGGATTCCATCAAGTTTGCAAGTTTTGATGACTTTTGCTAAAAATCATGTAAAAGAGATGGTTGAAGGTTAATTGATGGTAGAAAAATCAATGAAAAGCAAGAGACAGAATTGAAGATTCACACGACTGCCTGCTTTATTTCCTTTTCTCTAGGAAATTGCTTAAAAGCATCAGATAAACCTGGAATCAAATCCCAGACCTATTTATGAGCTGAGGAGCTCTGGTGGCGTAGTGCCTAAAGCACTTGACTGCTAACAGCCACTTCTTGGAAGGAAGGTTGAGCAATCTATTTCCGTAGAGATGCTGCCTCGGAAACCCAGGGAGGGGTTACTATGAGTCAGGTCTCACGCAACGGTACATAACAACAATATAGGAGCTGGAAGACTTTGCAGGTTTCTGGTTCCATACCTTCCTGCCATTCAGGATTGTTGTTATGTAGTTGATGTAAAATGCCTGGTGGTACTTATTAAGATGTTGTAACTCTTTATATTTCCTTCCATTTCTAGAATTGCTTTCTTCCCATAATTATATTAATCTCATCTGGGTTGTTAGAAAAGATTAAGAAAGTTCTTTTTAAATG
Organism: Orycteropus afer afer; assembly: GCF_000298275.1. Taxonomy (NCBI): domain Eukaryota; kingdom Metazoa; phylum Chordata; class Mammalia; order Tubulidentata; family Orycteropodidae; genus Orycteropus; species Orycteropus afer. The sequence continues at coordinate 12,678,551 of NW_006921608.1, read as the reverse complement.
CTGTGGACATCTTTATATTTATCTTCTGGATAAGAGACACACACTGAGATCCCTCCAACAGAAATGGTTTAGCCAGAGAAGTGGCTGGCCTTGGACCTCTGGTGCCATCTCCTGGGAATTAGTCACGTTACTAGCTAAGAGATAACTCCACCATGTTGAGCCAACACGCAAATGGGTGTTCATTCGGAGGTGTCCCAGGCTGGTCAGTGCTTAGTAAATGTTTGTTGAATGAATGAAACTAAAGGATACTGCCCTAAAAGATTCTCTGGTTTCCAGAGTTTAGAGAAATTCCTGTAATTGAGGAAAAAACCTGAAACTGCTGTCGAGTTGATTTCTACTCATAGCGACCCCTCCTTGGGTTTCCAAGGCAGTATCTCTATAGAAGTAGATTGTCCAGTCTTCATTCTGAGGAGTGGCTGGTGGGTTTGAACCGCCAGCCTTCTGGTTAGCAGTCAGATGCCTTAGGCACTATGCCACCAGAGCTCTCTTTAACATCTGAGTTGCTTAGGCATTGTAAGTGGACTAAAATATTTATTACCCACTGAATAAAGTGTTGTGAAGATAAAAAAGCTCCTGCTTTTAATGAGTTTATGCTTAATTTGGAATAAATAGGCAATAAAACCAAGTGAAGAGACCCTAAGGAGGGGGGAGACCCATCAATTAAATGTACAACTGTCAAAGGGCCAAGTAGAGTTAATCAAGAAGGTTTTCAGGAAGAAGAAAATCTAAGCGAGGTTTTGAAATAGACACAGGTCAGTGAGAAGGAAGAGCTCAGTAGGATTGAATTACTTTACTATCGCATTTCCAGTATCACAATGCACTAGAAACTTAGTCTGAAACTCTGCCATCGCAAGCATTCTTCACTCTGCAGCAGGGCAGAAACCAGACAAGGGTTTTATGATGACCTAAATCAAATCCAGAAAGACTGAACATTTTACTAGCTGCCATTTGACCTCTTTTATGCCAATGTCCCATCTATAAAATAGGACCAAGTACTTGCTGCTGTAATTAAGCAGTGGGTTGGGAGGACTATTTAAACAAACACATTTTTTAAAATTGCTGCATCTTGGCCTTTTTTTTTTTTTTTCCCCCTCTTTGCTGTTTCAGGTTGGCAGTTTGAACCCACCAACCACTCCTCAGAAGGAAGACTGGGCAATCTACTTCTGTAAAGAATTACCGCCACAGAAACCCAAAGGGGGTTGCTATGAGTTGGAATCGACTTGATGGCGGTGGGTTTGGTTTTGTCTGTTTTTGCTGTTGTAACCACTTTTAAGTGTAGAATTCAGTGATGTTCATCACATTCACCATTGTGTACTGTCTTCAGCAATAATGTCCCATTCACTTCCCCAGCTTCTTTTAACCATTAATGAACTTTTGTTTCTATGCTGTGGCCTGTTCTAGATATTTCATATAAGTGGGCTCATACAATATTTGTCTTTTTCAACAAACAAAATTTTAATCCTACCTAATTCATTGTAAAAAAGGCAGGAAGGCCACATCTTCTGACCTCCTTTAACCCCACAAGAGGAAGACAGAATCACCATCAATAGCCCAAGGCCTGTTACTGCAAGGCCAGACATGCTGCCTCCCTCCAACCCTTTCACCAACCGTTCCTCCCGCAGCACCCAAAGCGTATCTGCCCAGTTCAATAATTCACTGCAGTGGCCACACAGAACTCACAGATTATGGGGTTTATTAGGGAAGCACCAGGCTACAATTCAAGCTCAGGAAAAACGCTCAGTCTCTCTCCCAGCCCACTGTCTCTCAGCCAAGTCTCTCCCAGTCTCTCCCCCAGCAGTGCATGTCCCTCAGTGTTTTACTCAGCAATGCGTGTCTCTTGTCTCTCTTTCCCAGCAGCACGTGTCTCTCAGGAGTGCCTGTCTCTTTCAGCAGCACATCTTCCTCAACCAGCAGAGAAAGAGTTCTACCTCTAGGAATCCTCCTTTTGAGCCTGACAGAGTGGCCAAACTAGCCAATCATAGCATCAGAACTCTAAGCACCTGAGAGAGAGTGGAACCTCCCAGAACATTGTTTTGTGCCACTCCCAACAGAAATACTCCAGGTGGACAAATTTAGCAATCAAGAGCTCCTCAGTTGCTCATAGCAAATCCCACCTTGGAGTTTACAAAGACTTATGGGTAGAAAAGCCATACTAAGTAATTTACTACACTGCATTCATATTTGTGCCCAAACAAGGGCAAAGATTTCACATCCTCTAGACTGGCTATAATAAAAAAGACGGACAATAATAGTGTTGACATGGATGTAGAGAAATTGGAAGCCACATAAGTTGCTGGTAGGAATGTACAGGAATGCAGTCATTTTAGAAAACAGTTTGGCAGTTCCTCAAAAAGTTAAACATAGAGTTACCACTAAAAAAAAAAAAAAAAAAAGCAATTTCATTCCTTGGTATATACAAAAGAAAATTGAAAACACATGTTCATAGAAAAATGTGTACATGAATGTTAATAGCAGCATTAACCATAATAGCCCAAAGGTGGAAACAACCCAAATGTCTATCAACTGATGAACTGATTAAAAAAATATATGGTGTATACATAAAATGGAATATTATTTAACCATAAATGGAATAAGTACTGATACATGTTATAATATGGATGAACATTGCTAAATGAAAAAACCCAGGCACAAAAGACCACATATTGCATGAGTTCATTTATATGAACTATCCAGAATAGGCAAATCCATAGAGACAAAGATTAGTGGTTGCCAATGGCTGCTGGGAGAAGGTACAGATAAAGGGTTTCTGGAATGATAAAAATGTTCTGGAATTAGATAGTGGTGATGGTGGCACAACTCTGTCAATATATGAAAGAGCACTAAAGGAAAAAAGTGTGAACCTGGTGATACATGAACTTTATCTCAATTTTAAAAATCAATGAGGAGGAAAGAAAAAAAGAGCAAACCACCCAAGGCAGAGAATAAGTTAGAGGCAAACTCTAATGTTCTCTAGAGAGTCCTGAAAGGCCACCCCTCAGAGCCTGTCGAGCTCTTACCAGGAGGAATAAAGGCTCAGGATGAGTGAAAGCCTAAATACCTCTAAGACTGGAAACAAAATAAGGCTGTCCGCTATTACTCTTTCTACTGAACATTGTACTGGAGGTTGGAACCAGTGGGATAAGGCAAAAAAATAAAATGCATCTGGTTTGAAAAAGAAGAGTTAAAATTGTATTTGCAGACATGATTGTAGAAAATCCTACAGAATCTTTAAAAAAAAGTACTAGAATAAGTGATTTAAAAGATCAATATATAAAAATCAGTTATATTTCTATATAGTAACAATCAGAAACAAAAATAAAAAATATATATATAATTTACCACAGCATAAGTAAGTATGAAAAACTTAGGGATAAATGTGATCAATGATCACATTTGAATGATCAGAGCTGTACATTCAAAACTACAAAGCACTGTTGAATTTAATAAATAGAGAGATATACCATGTCCATGGACCAGTTGTTGTTGTTATGTGCCATCGAATCGGCCCCGACTCATAGCGACCCCTCCTTGGATTTCCGAGGCATTATCACTACTGAAGTAGATTGCCCCATCTTCCTTCCGAGGAGTGGCTCTCCTGTGGGCCAGAATAGTTTTAGATCTAAGACTTGTAGGAATTTTTCCCTTCATTCTCCTTGGGAAATGGTGGTGTGAGTCATTAATAGGTTGTTTGTACCTAGGTGGGAGACAAAGGTCGGTGATAAATATGCAGGCAGCAAATACCAGGACCCTAAGATGTCCTTGGGAGCTCTGGTATCATAGTGCCTAAGGCACTTGACTGCTAACTAGAAGCCTGGCCTTTCAAACTCACCAGCCACTCCTTGGAAGGAAGGTTGGGGAATCTACTTCCATAGTGATGCTGCCTCGAAACCCAAGACGGGATCGCTATGAGTCAGGACTGACTGGATGGCACATAAAAACAACAGGATGTCCTTGGAGAAGGATATCATGCTTGGTAGAGGGTCATCGAACAAGGGGAAGACCCTCAATGAGATGCACTGACACAGTGGTTGCAACAATGAGCTCAAGCACAGCAACGATTGTGAGGATGGCTCAGGACCAGGCCGTGTTTTGTCCTGTTGTGTGCAGAGGCGGAACTGCCTTGACGGCACGTAACATCAAAGATATATCTGAAGATGTACCATTCTTGGTAGCTGTTATTTCAGCTGTTCTATTATCACTGTGCATGGGAGCTCTGGTAGCATAGTGGCTAAGACACTTGCCTGCTAACCAGACGGCTGGCGGTTCAAACCCACCAGCCACTCCTCGGAAGGAAGGTTGGGCAATCCTACTTCCGTAGTGATACTGCCTCGGAAACCCAAGGAGGGGTTGCTATGAGTTGGGTTTGACTCGACGGCACATAACAACAACAACATTATCGCTGTGCATAGCCTTGCACAGGCTTTAAGTACCTCCCGGAGAATCCTTGGTCCTGGACAAGTCACGTGGCAGCTCTTGGGCTACTCTAGTTTTGCTAATTTCACCTTGAAGACTAGACACAGAAGGCAGACGTTAGAGCGGCTCTAACCAGGTCTAGTAGGGAGGAAGTAGGGAATTCAAAGCAATACCAGACACAGGCATCTGCAGAACCATCTTGCTGGTAAGTGGGGTTTTCTCTCAGAATGGAAAGCTTACTTCTGTCAGAAGTTACATAAAGTAACTTTTTCCTTCAAGAAATTTATCTCCTTATTCCTATTTTGAACACAGGGCCTGGGGCATTGTAAGCCTTCAATTTTTTTTTTTTTTTTAAGAAGATGGAACAAACCTCTGGCACATTGATCTGAAAATGTACCTTTCATTCAAAACTGATCATATTTTTACTAATTTAAAAAGAAACAGACTGTAAGTAAGTTCTCTTATTGCCCATTTTACTTACAGAAAATGCATAAAACCAGAACTATAAACTATTCAAAAACCAAACCAAACTCAGCACCGTCGAGTCAGATCTGATGCATAGCGACCCCTTCTTGGGTTTCCAAGGTGGTAGGTATCACTATGGAAGTAGATTGCCCAACCTTGCTTCCAAGGAGTGGCTGGTGGGTTTGAACTGCCAGTATTCTGGTTAGCAGTCAAGTGCCTTAGGCACTGTGCCACCAGAGCTTCTCTATGAACTACTAGAGCATTTTAAGTTAGTGTTTCCTGAATAATGTTTAGAATACTAGCTCCATTTGATGCTCCACATGGTTCCATGACCAAGTAAATTTGGAGAACACTATATACTATACTTTTCTCTAGTAAATTCCCAATGGATATCAGTGTACTAAAGAGCCAGAAAAAAAAAAAATCCCACAGTGAAGAAACCGATTTGATAGTGGTTCCCAATCTTAATTAAATAACTTTTGTGACTACCACCTATTAACATCCCAAAGAACACAAAGAGTGTGTTTTATGAAACACGGATTTGAGTGAAGACAGTTAAAACCTGTGATTACCAACAAAATCTGAACAAATGGAGAGATTATACTATGTCTACTCATGGGAAGGCAGTATGATGAACATTTAATACATTTTTTCAGTTAACATCTCAAGGAAGCTTTTTGAAATTAGATAAAGTGATTTTAAAGTTTGGAAGGAAGAATAAATTTCCAAGAATAGCCAAGAGAAGTATTAAAAAGAATAGTGAGGGGATGGAAGACACCTTACCAGACATCAGAATACAATATAAATCAGTGAAATAAAATTGAATTGGTACACGAATAGATACATTGATCTGTGAAACACAGACTCTAGAGTCTAGAACCTAGAAATGGATTCCAGTATAAAGGTGGGACTTAGTGGGGAAAGGATAAATCATATAACTAATGGTGTCATCACAACTGGCTTTCCCTTTGGCAGAAAATAAAATTGGACCTCTGTCTTACACCAAATGCTAAGCTAAATTCAAGATGATTAAAGCAAATGCAACAAATTAAAATTTCACAAGAAAATATAAGGAGGCTACAAGTATAGTTTAGGAACAGCGGAGACCTTAATCATGACTAGAAAGTGTAGGTGTATTAAAATAAGATCCATTTACACATATATATGATTATATAGGAACTCTCTGAGCAATCACTGCAATTTTCTATAAATCCAAAAATATTCCAAAATGAATAATTTAAAATATAGTGCACACAAAGAAAAAAAATAAAAAGAGAAGCTAATAAATAGATCTGGAGAAAATATAACAGAAGTCAAAGTGTTCATAGCTATTATATACAAAGATTACTTTCAGACTGACAAGGAAAACCACCCAAAAGAAAATGGGCCAAGTATGTAAGAGGCAATTTAGATAGGAGTTAGCTCAAGTGGCCCCTCAAAACATACAAAAAGATGGTTAAGCTCACTAGTAGTCAGGAAATGTACAATCAGTAATAAAGAGAGATTACTTTATACTGATAGTCTTGCAAAAATTAGAAAGCTCTAATACATATTGCTAGTGGAATTCAGAAAAAGGGAGCTCATATATCATTAGTGAAATTGCAAACATGACAGCTTTTTTTGAAAGGTAATCTAGCAACCTTATGAAAATAAAAAAATACACTTTTTCAACCTAGCAATCTGATTTTCATATATCTGTACTCCATGCCTAAGGCATTTGACTGCTAACCAGAAGGTTGGCAGTTCAAACCCACCAGCCACTCCTTGGAAGGAAGGTTGGGCAATCTACTTCTGTAGTGACGCTGCCTTGGAAACCATTGACTACAATCTACCACAATGGAACAGCTCCCCTCCCACTTCCTCTTAATAGTTACTTCTTCCCTGTTGTCCATCCCTCCATGCACTCCAGCCTCCTGAGCTGTCTCCCTGTGCATAAACAGCCCTTATTTCTCCAATGATTGCTCTCTCCAAGGAGTGTATTTCCCTCAGGTAAATGTTCAACTCATATGCCTGTCTTTTGTTTGGCTGGAAACCACAGGTGTGGGTTCAATTCCAGACCTAAAGGGCAGCTGGGGGGCCATAGTCTTAGTGGTTCCACCAGGCTCTATCAGATCAGCAAACCTAGTCCCCCCTGCCCCCACTTTTTTTTTTCCACAAATGATTGTGAGTTTTGTTCCACATTGTTCTCCCTCTCTATCCAGGATTTCCTACCTAGATCCCCCTCTGAGTGGTTGACGGTGGTAGCCAGGCACCATCTAGTTCTGGTCTCATAGTTGTACAGGCTGCAGATTGCATGATGTACCAGACACTAGACTAATTGTTTCCATTGTTTCCATGAATCTTTGGTTTTCTTCATTCTTCTTTGCTCTGGACGAGGAGAGACCCATTGTTGCATCTAGATGGCTGCTTGCAAGCTTTTAAGGATCAGTCGCTACTTGCCAAAGTAGGAGGTGATACTCCATAATTTAAGATACCAAAAAAATAAGGAATTGATTGCATGCTATTTCTTGCACTTACATAGTAATCACTTCTAAATGTCAGTTCACATTACTTCAAAGGTAACGATGATTTCTTCCTTTATTTAGCTGAAAGTATTACATTTTCTTTAAACAACAAAAACACTCAAAACAACAAAAAGCAAGATTAAGATGTCTTGGCTATTCCACCTCTGAAAAGTTATGTTCTAATGGCTGTCATGTATCTTAGAATATTTATAAATTAACATACTTTGGTATAAAACCTTGCTAGAAATAATGGCTTTTTCAGCTGCTATATTATTTCAAAAGGAGACCTGGTGGCACAGTGGGTTAAGTGCTCAATCATGAATCAAAAGTTCAACACTTTGTACCTACTAGCTGCTCCATGGGAAAAAGATGTGGCAGTCTGCTTCCATGAAGATTTACAGCCTTGGAAACCCTATGAGGCAATTCTACTCTGTCCTATGGGGTCACGATGAGTTGGAGTATACTTGACAGCAATGAGGGTGGGGGTGGGTGGGCATCATTTCAAACTATTTTCTAGTCACCAACTCTGAAGTCTAAGTCTATAAATATCCTTGTTCCCTCTGCTCCATTATGCTTCTGCCCCCCCATCATAGCAAGCTTATCCTCGATTTCCTCTTCACACATGGAATATTTAACTACATATATATTGTTGTTGTTGTTATGTGCTGTTGAGCTAGACTCGACTCATAGCGACCCCTCCTTGGTTTCTGAGGCAGTATCACTACAGAAGTAGATTGCCCCATCTTCCTTCCGAGGAATGGCTGGTGGGTTTGAACTGCCAGCCTTCTGGTTAGCAGTCAAGTGCCTTAGGCATAGGAAAGACAGGTTCCTGCCCTGGAGAAGACTACAGTTTCTAAGAATTAAAAATTTGGAGGTTCCTACAACTTTCGGTAAAATGGAGGAATAGGGAGACAAGCGACACAGACCCTCTTCAACGAAGAAAAGAAAACCAGTTGACATGGATACAGAAGATAATCCTGGAGCCCTGAGCTTTGAAAGGAACTATGCAGAAGTGGATTAGGCACCAACTAGTGGAAAAACCTGAATGAAAACAGTGAGTACAGAGACGGTAGGAGCTGCGGACTGTCAGCTACTCTGATGGGACCAATAGCCTGAATATTTCCAAGTGGTGTTGGGACCTGAGAATTGACCTAAAGATTAGCCCTGGTCACAAAGGGCTGCAGGGATGACTGCGCTGGTGGCCTATGACTAGGAAGGGAAACAGCAAGGAGGGAGAGACAACCTGAGCTGTGGACTTTCTGCTGTCCGGAGGGCACAGCTATTTTGGATATTTAAAGTGACCGAGGGCAAAGCCATTTGGAATGTTTATAAGTGGTGGCCATTTTGGATATTTAAATTGACTGAGGGCGCAGCCATTTTGAATCTTTACAAGTGGCAACCATTTTGGATTTTAAAGTGATAGCATTCTCATTCAAATTCCAGGGACCTAAGAATAGGTGCTGTTTGCCAAGGTCGGCAGGGACATAAGAGAGGTGACAACAGGAAAGGAGATGGGGTGAGTATATAAGTGCTGTCAACTAGTGAACAGAGGAGCACAGCACAGTGCCCGGCTTGCGTTGATAACATACAAACAAAACAAAGAAAATGAAAATTGTGGGCAAGTCATTCCAACATACAATCACCAATTAAATATAAACACAAAAACATCACAATGCCTCGGAGACAACAGAGCATCACAGTCTACACAAAGAAGCAAGATAAAGTGGGAGAAACAAGGGACCAGGATACAGACCCAAAATACATCCCTGAAAAAGACGCAGCACTGGAACTCCCTGATAAGGAATTCAAAAGAATGATATTTAGGTATCTTCAATGAATTGAGAGACAGATTAAGGAAAACACCAACAAAATTGAGGAAAACACAGAGAAAACCCTACAACAATTTCGAAAGACAACACAAGAACAAAATGACAAAATAAATGAAAAATTAGAAATGATACAAAATCTACACACAGAGATGCAGAAGATTAATATTAAATTTTCAGAAATAGATAAGATATTGAATGGACAAATGAGCAGAACTGAATCAATGGAAGACAGAATTAGGGAGACTGATGGTAAATATCTGAACACTTCTTTGGAAAGAGAACAATCAGACAAAAGATCAAAACAAAATGAAGAAAGCCTAAGGTTCATGTGGGATACCATCAAAAGAAATAACATATGTGTAATCAGAATTACAGAAGAGACAAATAAAACCACAGAGAAAATTGCTGAAGATTTGTTGGAAGAGAATATTTCTGGTATGATGAAAGATGAGAATATATCCATTCAGGAAGTCTGACAAACCACCAAACAGGATACACCCCAAAAGAAAATCACCCAGACATATCAGCATCAAATTTACCCAAACCAAAGACAAAGAAAGAATGACGAGAGCAGCACGGGAAAAACAAAAAGTTACCTACAAGGGGCGACCAATAAGACTAAGCTTGGATTTTTCTGCAGAAACCATGCAGATGAGAAGAAAATGGATGATATATATAAAACGCTGAAAGAGAAAAATTTCCAACCAAGAATTATGTACCCAGCAAAACTGTCCCTCAAATATGATGGTGAAATTAGGACATTTCCAGATAAGCAGAAATTAAGGGAATTTGTTAAAACCAGACCAACCTTACAAGGGATGCTAAAGGGAGCCCTTTGGACAGAGAAGCAACAACAGCACACAACAACTGACCATTAACACACATGATGATATAAATCAGAAACCAACCCAGATGTGGAAGTATCAAAAGTAAATAAGCCCTACAGAGTTGTTCTGGGTAAATAAATTATTATTTTAAAAAGTGCTTAAAATGTGGCTGCTACTGTAAAGGACTGTGTTTGTTACATTAATGAAAACAATTATTTCACAGATGTCTACATAGAAATCCCAAAGAATCTAAATTATTGGAGTTAAAAGAGTAAAATTCCTCAAATATAAAATCTGACACAAATATCAACTGTATTTCTATATACTATGAGCCACAAATAACTTTTAAAAGATACAACATATAAATATCAAGTACCTGGGAATAAATATAACAAAATATGCAAAAATCAAAAATGGTGGAACTCAGCAAGGTTATTCTGTTTATGGAATGATAAAGTGCCAAGAACAGCCAAGATACTCTTACATACTTGCCCTACTAGATATCAAACTCAAGTCCTAAGACTTATGTCTAAACTAAATGGACATTAACTAACTTTGGAGAGCCCTTTCTGGAATACTCCCCTACCAGCTACGTCTGCATGGTTCCCCCCTTACGTCCTTTAGATCTTTGCACAATGTCATCTAATCAGAGAACTTTCCTGTTGCCTGTATAAGTCAGCTCGACTTCCCAACACTCCCAGTCACTATCTCTCTTGTACTTTTCACAGTAGCCATCATCTGACATTATTTATAGCTATGGATGTACTTTTTACTTTTGTCTCTGTCCCTGCAACTAGAAAATTCCTTGAAGCTGGAATCTCTGTATATTTGGTACTCTGTTGTATGCCCAGCACCTAGAACAGTGCCTGTGACTTTGTCCAATGAATAAACAGGCACAAATCATAAAAATTCTGTTTAGAATGCAAAGTATACAGATTCAATTTTAACTAAACATAAAAACTGTAAACTCACTTTTATTATTCATCTATTAATGGCTACCAAAAGAAGGTATTGTTTCTCTATTTGAAAACAATGGCCAGACTTTGTATCACTAACTTTGGTCATGTTGTCAGAAGGGACCACTTTGGTAAAGTGGAGGGTCAGCAAAAAAGGGGAAGGCCCTCAATGAGATGGATTGACACAGTGGCTGTGGCTGCAACAATGGGCTCAGGTATAGCAAGGATTGTGAGGCTGGTTCAGGACCAGGCAGTGTTTCGTTGTTGTGCACAGGGTCACTATGAGTCGGAGCTGACACAATGGCACATAACAACAACAATTTGAAAATAGTATTATTAGCCAATGCTGTCGACAGTATTGATGGTTAAGAAGGCAGTCAACATATCCAGAGAGATTATTTTCATGAAGTATTAACCATATACCAGGAAAACAGAAAAAAAAAAAAATCATTTGTGCATTTCAGAGGCTACCAAATGGAAAGCATTTAAATATTAGCTTGAATTTAAATGACGCAGTTTCATAATAGTGTTGCTAGAGGAGCTCTGGTGGCTTAGTGCCTAAGGCACTTGACTGCTAACCAGGAGGCTGGCGGTTCAAACCCACCAGCCACTCCTTGGAAGGAAAGTTGGGCAATCTACTTCCATAGTGATACTGCCTTGGAAACCCAAGGAAGAGTGGCTATGAGTCGGGTTCGATTTGCTGACACATAACAATGACGTAACAACAGAGTAGAATCTTCTAAAATAATCTTTTAAGAACTTTTTACATTTCTGTTAAGACGATGATTTCTAATACTGATCTTGTTTCACAATTTAGTGATTTATTTATTAAGTTACATTCAACCAATTCACTTGAAAAATGAAATTATGTTGATTAATGAAATGTGCAAAGACATGGAGTTGGAAAGCCAAAAGGAAAGAACATGCTCGGCATTTCTCAAGCTGAAAGAATTGAAGAAAAAATTTAAGCCTCATGGTGCAATATAAAGATTCTATGGGAAAAATATTGAATGATGCAGGAAGCATCAAAAGAAGATGGAAGGAAAATACAGTCACTGTACCAAAAAGAATTGGTCAAAGTTCATCTGTTTCAGGAGGTGGTATATGATCAAGAACCAATGGTGTTGAGGAAGGAAGTCAAAGCTGCACTGAAGGAAGTGGTGAAAAACAAGGCTCCAGGAACTGATGGAATACCCATTGAAATGTTTCAGCAAATAGATGCTGTGCTGCAGGCACTCACTCAGCTATGCCAGGAGATTTGGAAGACAGTTACCTGGCCAAGTGACTGGGAGAGATCCGTATTTGTGTCCATTCCAAAGAAAGGTGATCCCACAGAACGTGGATATTATTGAACAATATCATTAATATTGCACACAAGTAAAATCTTACTGAAGATAATTCCAGAATGGCTGCAGCAGTATATTGACAGAGAACTTTTAGAAATGCAAGCTGGATTCAGAAGAGGATGTGGAATGAGGGATATCATTGCTGATGTCAGTCAGATCTTAGCTGAAAGGAAAGAATACCAGAAAGATGTTTACTTGTGTTTTATTGACTATGCAAAAGCATTTGATTGTGCGGATCATAACAAATTGTGGGTAGCATTGAGAAGAACAGGAATTCCAGAACACTTAACTGTACTCATGAGGAACCCATACACAGACCAAGAGGCTGTCGTTTGAACAGAATAAGGGGACACTGTATGGTTTAAAATCAAGAAGGGAGCGCATCAGGGTTGTACCCTTTCACCATATTTATTCATTATGTATGCTGAACAAATAATCCAAGAAGCTAGACTATATAAAGAAGAATGTGGCATCAGGATTGGAGGAAGATTCATTAACAACCTGCGATATGCTGACAACACAACTTTGTTTGCTGAAATTGAGGATGACTTGAAGTACTTACTGATGAAGATTGAAAACTACAGTCTGCAGTATGGATTACATCTCAATATAAATAAAACAAAACCCCTCACAACTGGACCAATAAGTAGCATCACGATAAATGGAGATAAGATTGAAGTTGTCAAAGATTTCATATTACTTGGTTCAACAATCAACACCAATGGACACAGCAGTCAAGGCATCAGATGACATACTGCACTGGGCAAATCAGCAAAAGACCTCTTTCAAGTGCTCTGAAGAGAAAAGGTATCTCCTTGAAGACTAAGGTGCACCTGATAGATGCCCAGGTATTTTCAATCACCTCACATGCATGTGAGAGCTGGACAATGAATAAGGAAAACCGAAGTAGAGTTGATGCTTTTGGTTGTGGTGTTGGTGAAGAATTCTGAAAGTACCATGCTAAAAGAATGCTAAAAGAACTAACAAACCTGTCCCAGAAGAAGTGCAGCTGGAATGCTCCTTGGAAGCAAGAATGGCCAGACTTTGTCTCACCTACTTTGGTCATGTTGTCAGAGGGACCATTCTCTTGGAGAAGGATATCATGCTTGGTAAAGTGGAGGATCAGCGAAAAAGGGGAAGGCCCTCAACAAGATGGACTGACACAGTGGCTGCAGTGATGGGCTCAGGTATAGTAAAGATCGTGGAACTGGCACAGGACCGGACAGTGTTTCGTTCTGCTGTACATAGGGTTGCTATGAGTCAGAGACGACTCAGTGGCACCTAAACACAGTAATTTTTTTGGGAAAGGCAAGAATTAGATATGAAGAAAGGATAGTTTCTAACATTTCCTTTTGTTTTTTGAGAAATTCAGTAAATGCTTCTCTTTGGGCTAAGAGACTAGAATATAAAATCATCTCAGTGGCTTGCAGTATTTATGAATGCTACCACAAATGAATATTCCCGTTCTTATAAAAATGACTATGCACAGACCAGAAGGCAGTGATACATTAGTATTTACATTTATTTCATGTATGCAATTTACACACTCATTACTGAACACAGTTGGAATGCAAACACATATACAAATGCCATAATAAGCATTATCAAATAAAATAACTGGCACTAGTGTTATAAGCATATTAATGGACCTGGTGAGGAAAAGTGATTGAAGACTGCAGCCCATAGCAATTTTCTTTTGATCAAAAGAAAACGCTCAGTAGCACCATAATTGCAATACTTAAAAGAAGCACATAAGATGGAACATTTTAACTGCTATCATTGAAGTTATCCTGAATTAAGTAAATTATACAGGAAGTTAACAGTGCAGGCAGTAGTTTGGCCAACTTCTGCTTATGTCAGCTGAACCTCTTCCATAAACAAAAGCAAAAGGAAATAAAGCCAACCATATGTGGACTCCTCCTTTTGTACTTATACAAGCTCTATACTGCACTTTGATTTCATGTTTGGAGAAGATATGCATGTGTTTAAAATCTGAGGTTATGTGAAGTTATCCACTAAAGCCTGAGTGTGTCTTTGGTAGGCTAATACTTTTTCAGCATTATTATTAATCACATTCATGTTTATCTATTTCCTGTATTTTTCTACATAACCCGTGGTGGCTAAAGAGGACATTATGGAAAACAATACAGCAAAGTCCCCAAATGACTAGGCCCTTAAAACCCAGTCTATTTATTACAAAGGCACCAAGAATCAATGGGGTACAAACTTCCCCTTAACTGAAAGGTGACTTTTTCTCCCCCCTGCAATACTTACAAACTACTGGGATTTTATTTTGCAGTTTTATATATCATATCTGTTGCTGTGAGTATACTTAATTACCTACCATTAAACTTTTCTTCTAAGATGGCATCACCAATATACAAGAGAATAATATAGAGTACCAGGTATTTCTATTTCAAAGTTGTGCAAAAACTGCCACAATCTTGCTCAAAGTGTCTAAGTATCCAAATGGTAGCAAATGGGCTGCATTAAGCTTTATATATCCACATTGCATATCAAGAAAAAGGTGAAATTTAAGCCCAGTTATGAACAGAAATGTTGCAGAGTATAATATATTGAGAGTAACCTGCAAGGTTCTTTTAAAAATTATCCCTTAGTGGTTTCAATAAAGTATCACTAACCACTTATCCTAAGTACCAAGTTTTCTTTAGAAGAATTGTTGTAGAATTGTATTAGTATTTTATATTGATTATAAATTAAGCCAAATTTCTAAGTACACAAGTATGTGCTTCAAGCGATGTTTTGTGGCAAACACACAAAACATGCTTTGCTCTTAAGATTTAATGTCCTACAATAAAGCACTTTTAAAGCCTTCATTTCATAGTTTGGTAACTAATATCCACATGAAACACAATGCTTTGCTGAACACAGAAAATGTATCTGCATTATGATTATGAAACCCGGCTCTTGCTGGTAACTTGAAACTTAGTCACATGTAGTTTCAACCAGCTCCAAACAAGGTTGGTCAGTGGTAAATGTTTTGCAGCATTTATAGGCCTAAATTTCAGTCTGAATTGCAACTTTTAATTCCATTGTCTGATGTGAATGGTTGTTATTTGTTTCTTTTAGTGCATCACCAAAATATAAATCAACACTGGGCATTACTCCACTGTTAATATGTTCTTCAGCAATATGAGTCAACTGTGGAACTTCAGAACATGAGGCAGTTTTGGGAAGCACAGAGATGCTACACTGAGGTGGGGAATTTTCCAGCCGGTCATTTTCTACCTCAGGGAGAATGCTAACAGTAGCAAAGCGGGCATGATAATCACTGGAACCATGGCTACAAGAAGTTTTCATGCTTTCTAGGTCAGAGCAACTAAATTCAGAGAAATGACTTGAGTGGGAATCGGCTACCGATGGCATACTGTCACTGAGGGACGGAGCCTCAAATTCACTTGAGTTCGTGCTTTGTTGTTCCAACAACTGTGCATCCATGTCCTCTCTGGTCTCATTTATCTTCATGTTACCCTTTTTCCTCAATTTACCACTTTTTGATTTTTTTCCTGCTGTTGCTTCTTTGGACCACTTGGTGGCACTGGATTTGCCTTCAGGCATCCCACTAGATGAACCACCAGGATGACTCCGGGCAGCGCTGCCATCATCCACACTACTGCTCCCACTGTTGTGCCTGAATTTGGATGGCTTTGATTCAATATCTACTTGCACCTCCATACTGTTGCTTTCTCTGAAACAAGAGAATAACAAATACAATTTCTGACTTCCTTTTTATTTTTATTCAGATGACAGTAAAGGGAAGGGGAGTTCTGTGGGAAAAAATCAGACTATATACAAACTATTAGAACAAATTAATGCTTAATACATTAAAAACAAACAAACAAAACCAATCTACTTGAAATAAAAAGACTTTATAATGCTTCAATTTATTTTTTAATAGTATAGCTGTATTCCAGGTACCCTTTCTTTATTAATTTATTTGGAACAGCTTTATTGAGATAAAATTTATATACCATAAAAGTCACTCTTTTTAAAAGTACAATTCAGTGGTTTTTATTATATCCCAAAGATATGCAACTATCACTTCTATTTAATCCCAGAACATTCTCATCATTCCAGAAAGGAACTGCCATATCAATTGGCAGTCACTACCCGTTTTCCCCTCCCCTGGCGCCTGGCAACCACTAATCTACTTTCTGTCTCTAGGTATTGGTCTATTCTGGATATTTCATATAAATGGAATTATACAATCTGTGGTATTTTGTGACTGGCTTCCTTCATGTAACTCTGCTTTCAAGGTTCACCCATGCTTCTATAATGCTTTAATTGTTTGTGTGATGTGTGCATGGGGAAGGCTTGTTTCTTCTTCTAAAATTTACTTTTTTACTAAGTAAAAAGGTCTTCCATGGCTGGAAAATACTTGTATATACTCTATAATCATTAATATATAAAATATCTCAACATTTAAAATCATTAAAAATTAACTATTGGGAGCTCTGGTAGCATAGTGGCTAAGGCACTTGACTGCTAACCAGAAGGCTGGCGGTTCAAACCCACCAGCCACTCCTCGGAAGGAAGATGGGGCAATCTACTTCCGTAGTGATACTGCCTTGGAAACCCAAGGAGGGGTCGCTATGAGTAGGGTCCGACTCGATGGCACATAACAACAACAACAACAACAAGCTTTGACAATCTTTTAACGCAATTTCTCACCATTTCTTTTCCCAGAGAACTTAGTAGTTGGTATCCATTATTCACTGGTAATTTTACCTAACGACGACAGGGACAATTCTTTTTAAATTACTAAAAAACAAAAAACAAACAAAAAAACCCTCATGATTTTATAGCAGTTCTTTCCTTACTTGTCCAATGGGATGTAGGAATTCAGAATAGATCCTGCCATTGCTTTGGTGCTGGCATTGTCACTAACTGTTCCCAAGCTGACTGTGCCAGATTCTCCACTTAGACTGTACTGTTCTTTCTGCACATCTGCTTGCACTTCCAACCTTAATGAGGAGGAGGGAATCAGATAAAAACTGAGATTTTATACATCACCACTATGCATGTCATATGTACCTTTAAATAATTCTGTTAAGAAGCCTCATAATGAGAAGCTATTTTAAAAAGAACTATAAACATTATTTTTTTAAGGTCTCCACTTATTTGATTACTCAAATTCTACTACAGCACACTGAACAGTACCAGACATACAAATGGAAGGGAAAAATGAGCTGTCAGCAGAGTAAAGTAGCAGCAGAATCTCTCTCTCTCTCACACACACACAAAGGAAAAAGAGAACCGAGAAAAGAGGAGTAAAGGGAGTAAGAATAATGAATGTGTGTGTAAGTAAGCTCTATTATTCTCCCTCAGCATGTTCCAGCGCAAAACATAAAATCAGAATATGTTATCAACCCTGGTACATTACTCAATGTGAATACAAAAATCCTAGTCATCTACATTAAAAATGACTCTATAATATTTGACTCTTAGATAAGAGATAATAACCACCACCATAACTTAGGAGAAAAATTTGTGTTTAAATACAAACTACCTAAAAACAAAAGAAATATGATTATCTTTTTATTCATTTACTCTCAATATAAAAATTTTAAACAAAGCAGTAAGAAAGAAGAGTGAACCAAAGAGGCAACAAGGGAAGACAAAATGTGCTGATTTCTCCTACTTCTCTATATATGGCTTTTGGTAAAAGACTCAGTGAGAATAAAGTAAACATTAACAGGTAAAGGACCCATGCAGACTATACTGGTCCTAGTTTCTCCAATTCCAGGTGCCCTGACTCCATCTGCTCGCCTGGCCTCAGTGAATGTCTCACCTCCTCACGTTCAGCTGTTGCTACCCCCAGAGATAAGGTCTAGACTTAAGCACTGCCTTGTGTCCATCAAAGCAGCTCTAGCACCGACTTACAATAAAACATCTGACAAATGCAGTTGAAAAAAAAACAAAATAAAACTGGCAGAATGTTATGCCTTTGTGACAGAAAATTCAAAAACTGCACAAATCTTACTCACTATCTGCCGCTCATTTTTTAACATTATTTTCAGCCTTGACAAAGTAAAGCTGTATGTACTCATCATGATTTGTTTTAAATTCTCCTTGTCTAATTAATAACTTGTAGTTAACAGAAGGTAAAAATCAAAACAAAACACACTGTTTCTTACCTGTTAAAACAGTTTACCATGGCACTTCCTGACAGACTCCCTGTTATACTAGCTCCGGCTAGTGCCATGGTACTAGCCGTTTCACTCAAGTTGTCTCGAATGGCTCCTATTCGATCCATGTGACTTCCACTTGCACTCAAACTGCCAGTCAGACCACCAACACTTCCCTCTCCTATGCTAGGGTTGTGTCTTGCTTCTGCTACTGAAGTTGTATCTAAATGGAAATATTTCAAAGACATTAAATAAATATGATTATTAACATCCTGTGTCTTACATTCCTCCATGATGTTAGATAAGCTGTTATTGTAAACTCCAAAATATATGAACAGAAAGCTGTCTGGAGTCAAGGCAAGAGTAAAGGGCAGTAATTTAGCCAAGTAGAGCTACATCAGGCAGCAGCCTTCAATTTTTAATGGTCGTCACTTTTTTTTTAAAACAATCCAGAAGAATGAACCTAGCTGTTGAATTTTGCTAACTCTGGAGGAAAATTATGTTTTGGTTTTCAATCATGGTCATTTAAAGATGAATTGGTTTTCAATCATGGTCATTCTCCAGATAAACTGAAGTTCACTTCTAGTTCTATCTCACAGTCCCAACTGTCTGAAAGCTACTGCAAGATCTGATAACACTATATTCCAATTTTATGGTATTTTCACATGCTATGTACTGAAGGATTCATTTATTAATTTCAGTATTTGAGTTCTTATACGTTGTTGTTGTTATGTGCTGTTGAGTCGGACGTGACTCATAGCGACCCCTCCTTGGGTTTCCGAGGCAGTATCACTATGGAAGTAGATTGCCCAACCTTCCTTCCAAGGAGTAGCTGGTGGGTTTGAACTGTCAGCCTTCTGGTTAGTAGTCAAGTGCCTTAGGCACTATGCTACCAGAGCTCCTAAGTGCCTGTATATATA
>NW_006921608.1:12644364-12659042 GCF_000298275.1 Orycteropus afer afer | reverse complement strand
TATGTATGTATGTATGTATATGTGTATATACATATATATATACACATACATACACACACACACACACACACACTAAGCACTGATGACACAGTAAGCCAAGAAATAAACACTCTGTCCTACAGAAGCTTACATTCCAGTTGGGAGGAAGAAAATGGGGCAGAGAGAGCAAGAAATAAAATCCTAAGAGTGATAAATGCTATAAAGAAAAATAAAACTGAGACAAGAGGAGTAAAGGGAGTAAGAGTAATGAGTGTGTGTGTAAACATGCCATTGTGCCATCTTGTATAGTGTGATCAAAGAAGGCCTCTTTGATAAGGTAACACTTGAGGAGAGACTCAAAGGAGTAAGTCATGGAATTATTTGGGGAACTCCATTGACAGTCTACGAGAGCCTATATGTGAAAGAGCAGTTAGGAGGCTATTATGATAGCCTAAGAAAGAGGACAGATTAGTGGCATAACAGGAGAAAGAGAGAAATGGTTGCTTATGGCTCCCCAGTGAAGGAATGGTAAAGAGAAGTTGCTGATAGATAGAGGTTATAAGGGGCAAAGGGAATCATCAGTAAATGAAGGTATCTGGCTCAAGCAATAGGAAGAATGGAGAAACTACTTACTGAGGTGAGGATGACTGAGGGAAGAACAAGTTTGAGAGAAAAGAGTTTGGTTGCAGACAAGTTAAGCTTGAAATTCTTCTTACACATTCAAGTGTAGATTAAAGAGGAGGGTTGTGTATACAAATATAAAGTTCAGGGAAGAGTTCAGGTTTAAATATAAATTTAGGAGAGGTCACTCTCCAAGCTATATAATAGATGAAATCACCTGGGGTGATTTAGGCAAGTGTAGATAAAGAAGAGATGAAGTTTGAGAACTGAGCCCTGGGAAACACCAACATTTAGAGGTTAGGAGAGGAAAATCAAACAGCAAAGAAGACTGACAAGGAGTGACCAATGATGAGATGAGAAACAGCTTCTGAAAAAAAGTAAAGAAATTATTTCAAGAAGGAGGGCATGGTCTATACCACGTCAGGTGCTAATGTTCCATTACGATGAAGACCAACATTTGGTAACATGAAAGTCACTGGTGACTTTGCTTTGGTGAAGTGGTAGAGATGAAATCCTCGAGTAATAGAGACCAAAACCTGACTGGAGTGAATTCAAAAGAGAATGGGACACAGGAAGGTAGACATTTATCTTTATGTATTTGCCTGATTATCTCAAGATAAACTTCTATAACAAGTATTGCTAGACTATTGAATATACATATTTTTAAAGGGTTATTAATTTGTATTCCATTGACAGTCTATGAGAGCCTACTTCTTTACATTTTCTTCAATAAAATATTTTCATTCTTCTTAATCTCTGCCAGTTAGTGTTCTAATTCAATTTCTTTGAATATTGGGTTGAAGATATTTTCTATATGTTGGCTATCTTTAGTTCTCTTTGTTCCCCACCACTCCTCTGTCAGTTGTCATACTATGGTGGCTTGCATGTTGCTGTGTGCTGGAAGCTATGCCACCAGTATTTAAAATATCAGTAGTGTCACCTGTGATAGACAGGTTATAGCAGAGCTTCCAGACTAAGACAGACTAGGACGGAGGACTTGGCAATCTACTTCTGAGAAAACTGGCCACTGAAAACCTTATAAATAGCAGTGGAACACTGTCTGATAGAGTACTGGAAAAAAAAAAAAGTGCTCAGGTTGGAAGGTACTCAAAATATGACTGGAAAATAGCTGCCTCCTCAAAGTAGACATAGAGGGAGTAAAGCTTTCAGGACCTTCATTTGATGATGTGGCAGGACTCAAAATGAGAAGAAACAGCTGCAAACATCCACTAACAATTGGAATGTGGAATGTACAAAAAGTATGAATCTTGGAAAACTGGAAGTTGTCAAAAATGAAATGGAATGCATAAAGATTGATATCCTAGACATCAGTGAGCAGAAATGGATTGGTACTGGCTGCTGTGAACTGGGCAAACATATAGTTTTACCATGCCAGGAATGACAAATTGAATAGGAATGGTGTCACATTCATTGTCACAAAGAATATTTCAAGATCTATCCTGAAGTACAATACTGTCAGTGACAGGATAATATCCATATGCCTACAAGGAACACAAGTTAATACAACTATTATTCAAATTTACATACCAATCATTAGTGCTAAAATGAGGAAATTGAAGATTTTTTATCAACTTCTGCAGTCTGAAAATCTATTGACCAAATATGTAATCAAGGTGCATTGATAATTACTGGTGGTGGGAATGCAAAAGTTGGAAAAGAAGAAGCGCTGGTAGTTGGAAAATACGGCTTTGTGACAGAAATTATATTGGAGAGCACACGACAGACAACTTGTTCATTGCAAACACCTTTCTTTAACAACATAAACAGCAACTATACACATGGACCATGCCACAGCAATCAAATTGACTGTACCTGTGGAAAGAGATGCTGGAGAAGGTCAGTATCCTAAGAGAGAACAAGGCTGGGAGTGACTGTGGAACAGACCATTAACTGCTCACGTCAAAGTTCAAGATGAAGTTGCAGGATATTAAAACAAGTCTACGAGAGCCAAAATATGACCTTGAATACATCCCACCTGAATTTAGAGACCATCTGAAGAACAGATTTGAGGCATTGAACACTAATTACCAAAGACCAGATGAGTGGTGGGATGATATCAAGGATATCATATATGAAAAAAGCAAAAGGTCATGAAAAAGATAGGCTCTCTTGTTTAGAGATAAAAAAGAAACTCTGAATGGAAAGGAGCTAAAGTAAATAGAAAAAAAATGATGAAATAAGAGTTGAACAGAAGATTTCAAAGGTCAGCTCAAGAAGACAAAGTAAACTTATTATAATGAAATGTGAAAAGACCTAGAGTTAGAAAACCAAAAGGGAAGGGCATACTCGGAATTTCTCAGGCTGAGAGAACTGAAGAAACAATTCAAGCCTCAAGTTGTAACACTGAAGCATTCTATGGCCAAAAGACTGAACCACACAGGAAGCACTGAATGAAGATGGAAGGACTACAGAGTCATTGTACCAAAAAGAGTTGGCTGATGTTCAAACATTTCAGGACGTAACATATGATCAAGAACTAATAGTAATGAAGGAAGAAATCCAAGGTGCACTCAGGGCACTGGAGAAAACCAAGGCTTCAGGAATTGAGGGAATACAGATTGAGATGTTTCAACAAATGGATGCAATGTTAGAAGCACTCACTTGTCTAGGTCAAGAAATGCAGAAGACAGCTACCTAGCCAAGTGACTGGAAGAGATCCTACTTACACCCGTTCTAAGGAAAGGTGATCCAACAGAATATGGAAATTATTGAACAATGTCATCAATATCACATACAAGTAAAATTTTGCTGAAGATACTTCCAAAATGGTTGCAGCTGTACATCAAGAGGCAATTGCCAGAAATTCAAGCTGGATTCAGAATGTATAACAAGAGATATCACTGTTGATGTCAGACAGATTTTGGCTGAAAGCACAGAATACCAGAAAGATGTTTACCTGTGTTTTATTGATTATGGAAAGGCATTTGACCATGTGACATATTGTGGACAACCTTGCAAGCATAGGAATTTCAGAACATTTACTTGTGCTCATGTGGAACCTGTACATAGAGCTGTTCGAAAAGAACAAGAGGATACTGGGTAGTGGAAAGGTATGTATCAGGGTTGTATCCTTTCACAATACTTATTCAATCTGTCTGCTGAGCAAAAAAGCTTGACTAAATGAAAAAAAGCACGACATCAAGATTGAAGAGAAAACTCATTAACAACCTGTGATATGCAGATGACACAACCCTGCTCACTCAAAGTGAAGAGGAAGAGAACTCGAAACATCTACCAATGAAGATCAAAGACTACAGTCTTCAGTATGGACTACACCTCAACATAAAACAAAATCTCCACAGCTGGACGAAGAAGCAATATAATGATAAATGGAGAAAGACTGATGTTGTCAAGGACTTCATTTAACTTGGATTCACACAACCAATGCCCATGGAAGCAGCAGTCAAGAAATCAAATGACACATTGCATTGGGCAAGTATGTTGCAAAAAACCTCTTTAAAGTCTTAAAAAGCAAAGATGTTACTTTGAGGACTAAGGTGCACTTGATCTAAGCCATGATATTTTCAATTGCCTCCTATACATGTGAAAGTGGGACAATGAATAAAGAAGACTGAAGAAGAATTGATGTATCTGAAATATGATGCTGGTGAAAAATACTGAATATACCATGAACTGTCAGAAGAATGAAGAAATACAGCAGGATGTTCCTTTGACATGAGGATGGTGAGACTTCATCTCACGCACCTTGGACATGCTATCAGGAGGGACCAGTTCCTCGAGAAGGACATCATGCTTGGTAGAGGGTCAGCAAAAAAGAGGAAGACCTTCAATGAGATGAACTGACACAGTGGCTGCAACAATGGCTTCAAACACAGATTGTGAGGATGGTGCCTGAATGAGCAGTGTCTCCTTTTGTTGTATATAGGGTCACTATGAATCGAAATCAAGTTGACGGCACCTAACAACAGCAACTAGCTCTCTTTTATGAACCACATGCTTCTTCATATTTTTTATTACTGATTTTGTAATGTTTTAAGTAAAATTTAAGATGAAAAGTCTGTGATTTCTAAGATATATAATTATATACACTTGGCAGTTAGGTAGCCAGAAACATTCCACCCTCTTTCATCCATACACCTCTTTTCTCAGCAGTCCATTTTACTGAAGTACTGGGTGAACACTCTTAGGCCTACTAGGAGGAAATCAATGGAAATTCTGCCTTGAATGTTAACTACCACCCTTAAACTATTAACTACATTTTCTTTCTTTCTTAAAGGACTCACCTACAGCTGTGTTAGTTCCACCAACATTTATATCATTTTCATCATCAAACTCAATCCTGACTCCTTTTCCATTTCCTGCTGAGACTCCACAACCTCCACTTCGACAGAGAGAAATTGGAACAACGCCATAGACATAAGCTAACATAATAGGAACACCAATACCTAAGGAGAAATTCAAATAACGATTATAAATTAAAACATAAATCACATAAACAAGAGTTTTAGAAGGTCTTTCCAAGAAGAGATGTATAAGGGGAAAGTGCTGTTTCTTAAGATTTGGCTCCCAAAAGTGGAGTTACCCAACTATTTAGGCTGTTTAGGGACACAAGCAAATTCAAGGCCACCAGTCTTTCAGGTAACACATACGGGGCGGGGGGGGGGGGATGTAAACGTTATTGTTTTTAAGGCCAGGACTCTGAACTATACTAGGGAGTGGGAGAGCATCAGCCATAACAATTTACCAACTATTCTAATGCTAGGCTTTCTGTAGGCTCAGAGTAAATTGTCATTAAAAAACAAAAACCCTCATCTTCAGTAAGATAATGCCTTGTTTTTAAAATCCTTTCACAAAACTTTAATGCTGTAAGATTTGAGGTAATTAATATTTTTAAGCATTTTCTTACCTACAGTAACTGCAGCTACTACTGGAGATACGATTACAGACAAAGTTACTCCACCTGCTATGGCCAAATTCCGCTTGTGCTTTGAAATGTCCTTGCCTTCATATCGATTGTGAATCTTGAATTAAAAATAAAAATGAGGAAGAGACATTAAAGAGAAAATACTTTTTTTTTTTTTTTTTAATTTGATGAACTGGACCTATATTTGGTAAAAGTTTAATGTGATTTCTTACATAATTTTATAGCTGAGTGTTGTAATTCAAACCAAACTTTTTACTGTTCTTAAACTGTTTTTCCATAAATAATTTACTCATTAATAATTCACTTGCAAAGACAGTGATTTACTAGATAATACTTTATTTTTCAATAACCTTAAAAAAGAAGTTCTAATCAGCAAACATCATTAAATAAATCACTTTTCTCTCAGTCCCTTTTTATTTTAAAAAAAAATATATAGATAGATAGATATAATCAAACAACTCAGGATGCTGGTTCCCATTTACAGCTTACCACAAGGATTAGAGGGACAAAAAAAGAGAACAAATAATGGCTGCCTAAAGAACTGCATCTGTTTAGCATCTTTGTATACTACAGGTATTCATAAATATAATTTAGTATCACTATGAAAGTGACTTGTGTGAAACCTGTGAGCTGGAATTCGATGGGACTGCCTTGTTTTTCTGAGTCTTGTAAGCTTTCTGCCTTGACAAGAGTGTAATCTTACCACTTTTCCATTGCTCCCTACTAGTGAAAAGTATTTGAATTTTCATTCTCTGCCAAGTTTCCACCTTACACAGGTTTTATTGTATTATATGAACTTTGGGAAGTATCAAACCTTTGTTTTCATGGTTTGCAAGGGCAAAAGCTAATGAAGTACTTTTTCTGCCTAAAATACATAGGTAAAATAAAATACTTGACTTATGAACAATATTACAGATGACGCTTAATAAAATAATCTTTGATTATGTGATTATTTTAAAGACTGTAAAATACTTAATAAAATAATCTTTGATTATGTGATTATTTTAAAGACTGTAAAATACATGTAGGATATACTGCACAGGGAAAAAGCTGGAGTGGGAAGGCAGGTAATGCAAGCACTGGGGACAAAGAGCATATATTTCCAAGTCAGAATTTAGTTTCCCAGCACTGACTATATGTTCCCAGGGAAAAGCCGGTGTATTTCCCTAAACAGTTCATGCAGGAAGAAATGGCATACATTCCTTCCCAAGGTACCTTTCTTTATCTTCAGTACTGAAGTTAATTTCTGCTCCTCACTACTTGTATTCCTGGAAAATTCAACAGTGAGGCAGAGAATAGACTAGGCTAGGACAAAGTAATCTCTTTTTTTTTTATTTAAATTTTTATTGTGATTTGGGTGAAAGTTTACAGAGCAAATTCATTTTCCACACAGCAGTTCATACACATTGTGTTTCATGATACTGACTTCAATTCCCACATGTAACAGCTCTCCTCTCACTCTCTACCCATAGTTACCTCTTCCCTATGCACTTCCCTCCCACAGAAAGTAATCTTCTAGAAAATCTTGCATCCTTAAGCAACATTGTTCAATAACAGTAATTACATCATCCTTTTATTTTTAGTTCAACTTAATTTTTTCCATTTTATTACGTTTGCTACATTTTTCTTTTTCTAAAATCAACTTTATAGGTTTTCCTGGGCTTGTTTGTAGGCCTATACACTACTGAAAACATTGTTTCCATGGAAACCAGTTTATTGACTTGCAATCCTTGGGTTCATGTTTGAAAAAATGTGACCAGAAATTACTTTAAAAACTTGAACAATGAAGTAAATAATCTTCCCTCTATAAGTTATTTCTGGGTATGAACAGTATACTGGTCTTTCTCTACTACTTCTGTGTCAAGTAACTCAATTGTTATTGTTATGTGCCATCGAGTCGGACCCGACTCATAGTGACCAATAGTTCTGTTTTTAGCAAAACCTTGCTTGAGATAACTACATGAAAAATTACTATAATAAACTACTATGTTTGAGGCTTTAAAAAGTTTTGAGTTTAGTTATTTAAAACCCTTGGAAATAAATATTTAGCTTATAAATATCCATCTTTGCTCAAGTCTATTTGAAAAAAACAATGTGTCTTCTGGTTATAAAAGTCATGTATGTTGAATATTAAAAAAAAAAAGAATTGGTGGTTACATATTACGTGGATTGGTTTTATCCTGAGTAACATTCCAAAGTCAGAGCAAGAATTAAAAGAAATAATTTATAAAGATGCAGGTTCGGACTGAATTTTCTAACCACTAGAACCACCTGACAATAGAATAATAGGCTGCCTCTTGAGTTGGTGGCTTCCTTATCATGCCCAAATGGTTAGACTGAAACTTATCAGGGATCTTATATATAAACAATTTGAGCATCTGGATTCAAATTCCAGGTCTGCTTCTTTCTGAGTAACCAAAAATTAATTATACTAACTTTGCTAAGCCTCAACACTCTAATACACAAACCAGAGATTAAATATCTATTTTGAAAGGTTGTTGTGAGGTTTAAATTAGTCAAAGTACATAAAAAGCCCTACTATACTATAAGGGCTCAACAAACATTAGTGCTTCTTTTTTTTTTGTCCTATCTTATCCTTTATTCAGTTCAGGTAGAGGACTGGGATTAGATAATTTCTAAAGTCATTTCTAAATTCTGGCATTGTATTAATTTAGACATCAGCAGATTTGTTAGCCACTTCATATAATCTCATTAATCTTTCAAAAAATTATTTGCTTAATTAATTATAATTAATCACAGGTTAGTGATACTCAATAATTGTTGGTGTTGGAGTTTCACAAGCATGTTGGAATCCGTAAAACGATGTACTTACTAATAGTAATCTGAGGAAAAAAAGCTTTGAATTTAAATCAGAATTAAGAAACTAGCTAATTACTTGCCTGAGGGCATGTGCTATTTGGCTATCGATTTTAATTATAAACATCTGACTTTACAAGGAAACACCCATGAGAAAAATATTAGGTATGTACCTGTCAATACTTAATGCTCAAAGTTGCTTTATAATGCAAATATAGTAAGGTTTTCAGAGTCATCTCATTTTAAAACAAGTCTATTTTTTATGTGGCATAGCCCTTAAGGCACTTGACTGCTAACCAGCAGGCTGATAGTTCAAACCCGCCAGCCACTCCTCAGAAAGAAGGTTGCTCAATCTACTTCCATAGTGAAGTCTATTTCCGCCTCAGAAACCCAAGGAGGGGTTGCTATGAGTCGGATCTGACTCAATGTCAGTGAGTTTGGTTTTTGGTTTTTTATTTTTTATGTACACATTGGCTTCCCAAACACTGGAAATTTATTATCCTATGAAAAAATGGTAATTCTTTTATATTGAAGAAACTATGATCTTTGTCTTAAAAATAAATAAATGAGAAGCACAAATACCAAACCAAACTCACTGATCATATAAGGATGCACCTAAAAATTGAGAATAAAGTAATGAACCAACAAGGAGTTACGCATTTTACCTTACGGCCCACATATACTGGAATGCCAATAATCATCGCAGGGATAGCAATGCCAGCTATTAAAGCAATTCCTACAGGAGCACCAACAAGTGTTCCCAACTGCCACAATATTTTCTTCTTTCGGCTCCAAGGTTTCTTCCCCCAGAAAGTACATCCTGATGGACTAATGGGAAAAATAAATAAATAAATAAGGTAAAGTACATGCTGAAAAACACCACAACAACAAATTATACATTAACTCAATGACTATAAAAGACGACTCCATACTTAGGAACGAGATTTCACTTTAAATTCTTAGATGATTAAAAGCCCTCCAAAATTAAGGTAAGGACTACAATAAATTAAAGGGATGTTGATATATCCCCCTACTCTCATAAACTCACTTCTTGTTGTTGTTGTTATTTGCTATCGAGTCGGACCCGACTCACAGCGACCCCTCCTTGGGTTTCTGAGGCAGTATCACTACAGAAGTAGATTGCCCCATCTTCCTTCTGAGGAGTGACTGGTGGGTGTGAACTGCCGGCCTTCTGGTCAGCAGTCAAGTGCCTTAGGCATTACACTACCAGAGCTTCTCATAAACTCGCTTAGTGGCCTGAATAAAGAAATCTCTATCTGAGAAAACTAAATGGAGCAATTTATTACCTACCGTTGGATATTATCAAACCAAACCAAACTCATTGCCACTGAGTCGATTCTGACACAGAGTGACCCCCTCTGGATTTCCAAGGTGGTAAATCTTTACAGAAGTATATTGCCCAGTCTTCCTTCTGTGGAGTGGCTGGTGGATTTGAACCACCAACCTTTTGGATAGCAGTCAAATGCCTTAGGCTTTATGACACCAGAGCTCCTTCCATAGTATATTAAGTACAGGCTTTATAGTTTATTAAAAAAAAAAAAAAGATCTCCATTTTCTTATTTTTGAATAGTTATTAATCCCAAATGACTGGCACAATAATTTTGTTCCTTTTAAATCTATGTAACCAGAATAAAACAAAATTTTCCTTTTAAGTATCTTATAAATCCCAAGTTTAAAAAATGCTTATATTTAGATATAAATAGCTCCTTCAGTAAACTTACCTTAAATAATGTAAATCCGAGATTTCTTTCATACATAGCCAACAAAACTCACAACCACAGACAGCACATGTCATGTGATTGCAGCTTCCATCATTCATCTTTATTATATAAGCAGCACATCGTGGGCATGGCTTT
This sequence comes from Orycteropus afer afer, assembly GCF_000298275.1. NCBI lineage: Eukaryota > Metazoa > Chordata > Mammalia > Tubulidentata > Orycteropodidae > Orycteropus > Orycteropus afer. The sequence goes on along the minus strand of NW_006921608.1, from coordinate 12,648,842 downwards.
ATATCATCAGCTGTTAGGAAAACAGAGAAACCTATTTAACATGTAAAACTGATCAAAAGCTATTCCTAGTAGATTGACAATAGTACTGCCAAAAACAAAACAAACCCTAACATATATAGTTTGTTAACTGATAGTTTTATCTACTATTTTTAGTACAAAAAGCATTTTGTCTTCCCTTCTGAGCAAGAGAATGTATTTTATATTAAATTTTCAATTTGTAAACATTTTTCAAACACAAGAACAGAACAATGAAAACAAAAAATAAAAAAATAAATAAAAAGAAAAAGAAAAAAGAGAACCAAGGTCAGCCCTATGCAAATTGTGGTAGGTTTGTTTTAGCCCCCACCCCACAGATGTCTTCTCTGAGTGGCACTTCATGTTCTAAAACTTTTCTAACCATTAAACAAAGATGTTCTATATACTATTTCTTTACTGAATGAACACTAATAGGAAGTGACAATTTGATACTAAGCTGAGGCACTACAAACAAAGCACTTTGAGTTCATTTCTCTCTTCTAAGTAACATCAACTATGCTCACTATAAAAATAATAGATGCCTTTAGAAAAGCAGTTTTCCCCTGTATTTAAGTTTATACAATAAACATATGGGCCTTGCAAAGAATTAGCACACAGAAAAAAAAAGAGAGGAGGTAAGATTAAGGAAGATTATGGTTATAAACACTATAGACAATAGAAAACAGTTTCAAAATTAATGTAATCATTTTTAGTTATGCTCATGACTGTTTTTAATTGTCTTTGTCCTTTTCATTCAATGCTGTTGATGTATCCTCCTTATACAGTAATATGGCTACAATGCTCAAATGTACAAAATCAAGATCAAGTGATATGTAACTTTAGAATCACTGACACAGAATAAGAGTTACTACCAATTATACAACTACTTTGAACATTGGCATCTACTTAAATAGTAATCTGTAAGTAATTACCATTAGCCAGCTTAATTTTCTAACTACACATATAGTTTTTTTTTTTTTTGAATGATGTTCATAGAGCTACTACTGAATTAAATTGTTTGTTCCAATTTCTTACATTATAAGCATTAAGCTATATTCTATTCTCCTTTCTGTAAGTTTTATGGTCAAATTTTACCTGGTGCTTTATTCAGGCTTCCTTAGTGCTTCTTCTAGGGCCAAAGCGGTTTTTAACTTAAGAACTGGTCAAAGCTCACAATTAGTGTTTTAACGATTCAAGCAATTTTGAGAAAACTGATAACTCTATGCAGCCAGACCAAGACAAATGATAATTACTAGAATATAAAAATTAAAAATATCCATAAGTCATGATTTAGATAGTCCAAAAAAAAACATAAAGTCTGCATCAAAAATTTTTATCAGGACATGAATTAAAAAAAGCTGGCTTTTATACTTGATATAACATCTAATACATCAAAAATTAGAGAAATACTAATAATATAACTTCCTTCAGTGGAATACTGACAAACTTCTTCATTTCACTGTATATTCAAGTATGCCAACTAGAGGTGGAAGTATAATACTTAGGGTTTGGTTCTAATACATCTAAATTTTCTAAACAAACTGAAAGGCGACATTTCCATTTATCTTAAGGTTCTAAAAACATAAAACAGCCTTTCAGTGTGCCAAAATCACATGTCAGAGAATAAATACCATAAGCAATGTAGTTTTGCTATGTTTCTTTACATATCTGCACCTATGTATTTTTACTCCCTGTATAGATAATTAAAGGAAGCTTTGGTGGCGTAGTGCCTAAGGCATTTGACTGCTAACCAGAAGAAGGCTGGCGGTTCAAACCCACCAGCCACTCCTCAGAAAGAAGATTGGGCAATCTACTTCTGTAGAGATACTGCCTCAGAAACCCAAGGAGGGGTCATTATGAGTCAAATCAACTTGATGGCAGTGAGGTTTTCTTTTTTTAGTTTATAGATAATTAAAGTTATTTTGTCTACGATCTCTTTCCTTAAACCAGTAATCAGAAAAAAATTTGTACTATATAGGATAGACTTCTCTCAAAATGTAAAAATGCTAAATTACAGTGTTTTACTGATTAGACTGTCAACTGATCATCCTTCCCTAAGAGTCAAATAGCTCTTTGATATTTTAAAAAAAGTTTCCTATCTTCTTTATCCTATCTTCTTTAAAGTATTTGGCAAAACTTTCACCTTCTTTAATTACTATTTTCTGTTTACTGTTAAAATATGGGCATTGTCATATTAAAAAAACATGATAGAAAACACTGTGTTCTTAAAATTTGTTTGAAATGTTCTCTCCTCCTGGCTAAGCACATTACTTATACTCACAACAAAATGATAACAGTGGTGATTTTAGGTGGGGATGGGAGTCCATTAAATACTTTATATATATATATATGTATTATATGAACACTAATAGGAAGTGACAATTTGATACTAAGCTGAGGCACTACAAACAAAGCACTTTGAGTTCATTTCTCTCTTCTAAGTAACATCAACTATGCTCACTATAAAAATATTAAATTTTTATTGTGATTTGGGTATTAAGTTTACAGAGAGAATTCACTTTCCATACAGCAGCTCACATACACTTTGTCTCATGACATTGATTGCAATGTCCCACAATGCAACAGCTCCCCTCCCACTTCCTCTCCATAGTTACCTCTTCCCTGTGTCCTTCCCTCCCACGCACTCTTGCCCCCGAGCTGTCTCCCTGTGCATACATAGCCCTTCTATTCTCTCACGATTGATCTCTCCAAGGAGTGTATCTAGCTAATGTAAATGTTCAGTTCATATGCCTGTCTTTTGTTTGGCTGGAAGCCAGGAGTAGGTTCAATTCCAGACCTGGAGGGCAGCTAGGGGCCATAGTCTCAGTGGTTCCATCAGGCTCTATCAGACCAGCAAATCTGGTAACTCCCCCCCCCCCTTTTTTTTTAATGATTTTGAGTTTTGTTGCACACTGTTTTTCCACTCTATCCAGGATCTCCTACAGAGATTCCCTTCTCAGTGGTTGACATTGGTAGCTGGGCACCATCTAGTTCTGGTCTCATAGTCCTATAGGCTGAGGATCACATGGTGTACCAGTTGCTTGGACTAACTATTTCCAGGTGTCTTTGGTTTTCTTCATTCTCCTTTGTTCTGGATGAGGAGAAACCCATCATTGCATCTAGATGGCCGCTTGCAAGCTTTTAAGATCCCAGTTGCTACTGGCCAAAGTAGGATGTGGAGCAATATTTTTGTGTAGTATGTTATGCCAATTGAGCGTGATATCCCCTGCAACCATGTTTTCCAAGCCCACTGGTCTAACTACTTGCTCCCTCCAGGTAGCTGGCTGTGGCCAAGAAGTGACTACAACCTTGTCCCTTGTCAGCTCTGCTATATACCTGGAAATTCTTACAGAGCACACAAATACACTTGTAGAATCATTATCTGCCAACCCTATACATGGTCTTGGGCACACTCCCCCCTGCATAGACATAGCTAATAGTTCAGCCTGTCCATCCATCTATCCACCTGTAGATCAATGTTTGCCTTCACTGACAATGCAGTACTGTATGTGCAAAAGGGTTCATCTTTGTTGTCCGATACCTCCCATGCACCTATGTCTTCCTCTTCCTCAATGTCGTCACTGTGCTGACTACTCATATTTAGTTCACTGTCCCTCTCTTCACCCAAATCAATACTTGTCTCTGTTATTGTTGCTGTTGTTAGGTGCTGTTGAGTTGCTTCCGACTCATAGCGACCCCATGCACAGCAGAACGAAACACTGCCCGATCCCACGCCAGCTCCATGATCCTTGGTATACTTGAGCCCATTGTCGCAGCCACCACATCAATCCATCTCTCTGAAGGCCTTCCTTCTTTCGTCAACCCTCCACCTTACCAGGCATGACATCCTTCTCCAGGGATGGTCCCCCCTCTGACAACATGACCAAAGTAGAAGTATGGCTATTCTCACTTCCAAGGAGCATCTCGGCTGCACTTTCTCTACAACAGATCTGTTAGTTCCTTTGGCAGTCCATGGTACCTTCAGCATTCTTCGCCAGCACCACAACTCAAAAGCATCAACTCTTCTTTGGTCTTCCTTATTCATTGTCCAGCTCCCACATGCATACAAGGCAACTGGAAATATCATGGCTTGTGTCAGGCACACCTTAGTCCTCAAGCAGACATCCCTGCTCCACAGCACTTGAAAGAGTTCCTTTGCAGCCGACCTGCCCAGTGCTACACATCATCTAATGTCCTGATGGCTGCTTCCACTGGCATCGATGGTAGAACCAAGCAACATGAATTCTTTGACAACCTCAATCTTTTCTCCATTTATCGTGATGCTGCTTATTGGTCCAGTTGTGAGGATTTTTGTCTTCTTTATATTGAAATATAATCCATACTGCAGATTGTGTTCCTCAATCTTCATCAGTAAGTGCCTCAAGTCATCCTCACTTTCAAAGCAAAGTTGTATCATCAGCGTATCGCAGGTTGTTAATGATTCTTCCTCCAATCCTGATGCC
>NW_006921608.1:12585195-12643159 GCF_000298275.1 Orycteropus afer afer | reverse complement strand
CTCTGCTCAAGGGCAAGTTTCAGAGTCTCTTCTGTCATCCATTTTGGTCTTCTCTTCTTTTGTTGTCTTTTTAGTGACCTCTTGCTTTCTTCATGGATGATGCTCTTGATGTCATCCCACAATTCATCTGGTTTCCGGTCATTGGTGTTCAATGCATCAAATCTGTTCTTTAGATACTTGTCTCTACCTAACAGTAAATATTATATTTTTATAAAAGGAGAATAATACATAACAAAAACTGAAAAATAAGTGGTTTATTTGAAATGTAACTTGGATTACATAAACCTCATAGTAGCTGTACACAAGAAGGCTCACTTAGATGCACTACTGCCACAGTTTATCTTTAAACTTTATTTATCTTTAAATAAACATAATATAAATCATTTAAAGCACATTTATTTATATGCAGATGACTAATTAGAAATAAGTGGAATCACTTTTTCAGTATATCATAATAAAGGGAGACAAAGAATAACAAAATGTCTGGAATAACTTAATTAATAAAACCATTTTAGATGGTAGCTCCTTTCCCTTTTCCTACAAGCCAGTGAGAAACTGAGTTCAAATTTTTAATTTTTTATAGATTATACCAAAAGAAATTATTGCACAGCCATTTGTTCCGACAGCTTTGATTTGTGACACACTGAAGAAAAATGCATGTACTTTAAATTTTTAAGTCTTAATATTTTTAAACAAATATAGAACAAATTCCAAATGAAGTTTATTTTTTAAAATAATCAACTTGGGAAGCTATGTTTATTTCAACAGTGCCAGTATATGGCTCAAATCATTTGGGAAGTTTTTCTTTCAGAATCACCTTCAAAGCTACTTTTTACACACACACACACACACATAATCACTCTCGTGATCGTATTATTCCCATGTTAGTATGGATCCACTCCAAACCAGTGAATCAACCAGCTATCATACTCTAGTTGCTAGACTTAGCTCCAAAGAATCTTTCAATCATTTCCAAAAATCAAATTGATATTAAAAGGATAAGACAATGCATCAAGATTGAAAGGTTATTAACAAAAAGGGATTCCAAGGTAGCACTATGGAAATAAACCTAAAACCTCCCATGATGATTACTTTGAAGAAGACTAATATTATTTGGATTGCTAAATTATGGTGTTTGTTTATTTTTAAAAAATAATACTGTGTTTTAGGTGAAAGTTTACATAATAAATTAGATTCTCCTTTTAATAATTTTTATTCAGATTGTTCTATGGCATTGGTTACAATTTTCACAATGTGTCAGCATTCTTATTATTTCCATTATGTTTGTTCTGTTTCCACTGATCTAGCTTCCCTTCCCTTCTCTGCTTTTTGGTAGGTAGGTGTTAACCATTTGGTCTCATATAGTTCCTTGTTTAAGGGAACACTTTACTCACAGGTGATGTTTATTTTATAAACTAATCTTATTTGGCTGAAAGATCACCTCTTGGAGTAGTGTCTGTGCCAAGTTCAAAGGGTAACTTAGGGCGATAGTCTCAGGGGTTTCCAGTAGGTCTGGCCTTTTCTGTGAATTTAAATGTTGTTCTACGTTTTTCCTCCATCCTATCTGTGACCTTCCATTGTGTGTCTGGAGAGAATGATCAGTAGTGATAGCTGGGCACCATCTAATTCTTCTGGATCCAGGTTAGAAGAGGTCATGGTTTATATGGCTTATTAGTCCTGTGGATTAGTTTCTTCTTTGAGCCTTTGTTTGCTTCATTCTCTTTTGCTCTAGATGAGTAGAGACCAATAGCTGTATCTTAAATGGCTGCTCAAAATCATGATGTTTATTTAAAAAATAGTATCTCTGTCATTTTTCAAAATGAAGACCCAGACATAAAATCTCTATCAGAAGACTGTAGTTTCTCTGCCTCATAGAGAGCACTTACTATGAGTCAGGAAATGTTGTAACCCTATGGAAGTAAGTATTATTAAACCACCAAAAACCAAACTCACTGCTGTGGAGTGACCCCTTCCCTTGGGTTTCCAAGGCAGTATCGCTATGGAAGTAGACTGCCCAATCTTCTTCCCGAGGAGTGCTGGTCTGTTTGAACCGCCAGCCTCTGGTTAGCAGTCACATGCCATGCCTCAGGCACTACGCCACCAGAGCTCCTAAGTATTATTTGCACCTTCATTTTACAGATGCAGCAAGTAACTTGCTCAGGGTCACGTACTTGCTCAGGGTCACATAAAGAATAAGTGGATAAGCTCAGATTTGAATCCAGGCGGTCTAACTCCAGAGTTTATTATTTTACTCAATATATGCCTATGTACCTTTTGACTAATAAATACTCATCCCCTACACCTGGGAGAGGAGGGTTATCTTTCCAGGTGGACCACCCAATAGCTATGGCTACCTCCTCAGAAAACAGTTTAGATATAGTTAAGTCCTCTTTGAATTACTTAGGGATTCATACCAAAAGTTAATTCCTAACACTTTTGGGTTCCACCCAAAATCTTCATAAAAAGAAAAGCAAGCTAGTCACCAAACAAGCATAAAAATTACTGTTGTTGTCCATGTTAATTTTTAGTAAGTCTATTCTAGTCACAAAAAGCAAAAGACTATTTCAACATATTGCTGGTAGGAATATAAATTATTTTCTTCCTACAGTTTTGTATTTTCTATGTTTTGCCTTTCATAATCAGAGAAAAATAAGTATTTTTCTAAAAAGGATTACAATTTCAATAAGCAATCATAAGTCTATAAATATGAAATATTAATTAAAAAATTTTTTATCCAGGGAACATGAGTCTATACATTATTTTTTCCCTCAAACTCTTGGGATGAGATACATAAATTCTTAATGTAGAAATCCCCACATAACTTTTAAATTCATGGTTAAAGTTCTTAGTATCTCTTTAGTAAGGTATTATTTTGTCACCTTGATCCTGGGATTGGATGAGACTTTAGTAAGAAATTTATTTTACAAAACATGTAAAAGAAAAGCATTCTGAGAATAAATACAGCTTTAACTCTGTAATATTGTGATATTTGTACAATTAAAAATAATCTAAAGGTGATGTATCAAAATTAGTATTTTATTAAAATAGTTGATAAACTTCATCTAAAACACATTTAAAAACAAGTTTCAAACCATTTTTGGCTACTATAAATTATATACATGTATCACCATGACACCTCTTTTTTTCCTTTTTTGACTACAGTATCCTTCCAATCTCTATACCACTTTCTTCCACAGAAAAAGAAATGAGTGCTTCTGGGACAGAAATTGTAACACAAAACACATTTGAAATCTGAAGGGGGGATAGAGGATAGCAGCAGCTGAACACTATGCATTTTTTAATTAAAATAAATAACTAGTGTTCTGTGTCACATATTTTCTTAATAGAAGTGAGACATAAATACCTGCTGCTCCAGATTCTTGGCTATAACTAATAGATGAAGCACGTATAGTTCTCAAACGTAAACTCTGGGCTCTCTCTTGTCGGGCAGCATCACAGGTCTGGTTAGGATGCCAAATCTGTTTACAATGGTAGCAAAATTCTGTTCCACAGCCTTCTCGCCCACAAGTTAATTTTGGACAGCTGGCACATCCAAATGCTATCACAGCATATCTTGAAAGAACAAGAAAAAAGATTAAAAACATGATGTAAAACAAGAGATATTCATTAACTGAAAAACTTATCCAACAGAAATGTTATTCCTGTAACATATTTTATATTTATGCATTAGTAAATACATCTACTCCTCACTTATCAACTATCTTGTTATCTGACATTTCACACTTACAACAACAGTAAAAAAATCTACTATTCAACTATTTTAAACTGAAAAAACCAAACTCACTGCCATTGAGTCCAATCCAACTCACAGTGACTCCCTCCCTTTCTGAGGTAGTGAATCTTTACAGAAATAGATTGCCCAGTCTTCCTTCCGCAGAGTGGCTGGTGGGTTTGAACCTCCAATCCTCTGGTTAGCAGCCAAATGCCTTAGGTACTATGCCACCTTTCCAACTATTTTACACATTAATATGTCTGGCAGTGGGAGCTCTGGTAGCATAGTGGCTAAGACACTTGCCTGCTAACCAGACGGCTGGTGGTTCAAACCCACCAGCCACTCCTCGGAAGGAAGGTTGGGCAATCCTACTTCCGCAGTGATACTGCCTCGGAAACCCAAGGAGGGGTCGCTATGAGTCAGGCTTGACTCGACGGCACATAACAACAACAACAACATGTCTGGCAGTAACAAATGCTGAGGTGTGAAGTGAGAGTATATGATGGTTAACAATATATGTCAACTTGGCTGGGCCACGATTCTCAATGGTTTGGCAGTTATGTAATAATGGAATTTGGCAATTAGGCAATGATACAGTCATCTTCCATCTTGTGATCTGATGTGGTTATCTTCCATTTTTGCATAATGTTGATTTTCACATGTTAATAAGTGAGGAGCTGGTATAATCATAAACCCTAATACAATCTCACCAATACAAAAATGGTGAAAAAGTGACCAATTCACAAATGAAGACATACAAATGGCTAAGAAACATTTTTAAAAGTTCAACTTTTTAACTTATATTTACACAAGGGAAAAATAATTGAAATCTGGTGAAATGAACATTTTTGGCAATGTATACTGGTACCACATTTTTTTTTTAAAACTGTTTGGCAATATATATCACATGACCCAAATAATCCCACTTCTAGGAGCCTATTACAAAGGATATCCAAAAATAAAGTAAAGTGCCTAAGTTATCATAACACTGAAAGGATTTAAGAAACAAGACACAATCATTGAATAGATTATATATTTCTAATGTTTTGAAAGCAATTTTAGGGCATAAGAGAATTCATGATATGTTAAATATAAAAGGTAGGACACCAAACTAACTATAGCTCAATCTTAATTTTCTAAAATTAGTATTATATAATACTAATATTAAATTAGTACTATATGCATATAGAAAAGACTAGAAGAAATGCACCAAAAATCTTAAGCAGTTTTCTTAGTATTAGGGCTTTAACTTTCTTCTTTATATAACTTAAAATAGTAATGACTATGATCAACTATACCTGTTAATGACATATTGTACCAATGTTGGTGAGTGATTATCTAACATTTAAGCATCAACTCTCACATATCTGTTTCTAAGCTGCATGGTGAAAAGTGGTCTTTGGTGCCAATCTCCCACTAAAAGCATACAAATTGGAATTTCTCAATCAAGAAAAATTTTTTTTCCCCGTCAGATAAAAGAGTAAAGGCACCAGATTCATGACTAGCCCTAATACCTATTCTCTGAGTTAATCTTTGGCACTTTAAACATTTCTGACTTAAAAGAAAATATGAACACTCCTGGGCATTTCTCCCAGAGAAATGAAAACTTACACTCACACAAAAACCTGTCCATGAATGTTCATAGCAGCTTTATTTCTAATACCCCAAAACTTGAAATAGTCTGGATGTCCTTCAACAAGTCCATGGTTAAACAAACTATGGTACTTATATACCATGGAATACTACTCAGCAATAAAAAAGAAAAATGATACATACAACAACTTGCACAAATCTCCAGGGAATTATGCCAAGTGATTAAAAAAAACATTTTAAAAAGGTTACATATGGGTGATTTCACTTACATAAAATTTTTGAAGTGATAAAATTTTAGAAATGGAAAATAGATTAGTGGTTACCAGAGGATGGGGTAGTAGGGTGTGGTTGAAAAAGAATAATGTGAATGATCTTTCAGTGATGGACCCATTTAGTACCTTGACAGTGGTGGTGAACACATGAACCTACACATATGGTAAAATTTATAGAAATAAGCACATACACACACAAATGAGTACAAGTAAAATATGAAATGTGAATAAAATCAATAGATTGCATTAATTAATGTCAATATCCTGGTTGTGATACTGTACTTCAGCTTTGCAAAATGGCACCATTGGAGGAAACTGTATCTCTCTGTATTAGTTCTTACAACTACATGTGAATCTACAATTACCTCAATAAAACTTTCAATTGAATTTTTTCCTAGGATTTTCTAGCTCTCTTTGAAAACAGTAACAAACAAGTGCTAATCTTAGTATAATAGGCTTTTGTAAATATCAAATATTTCTTCTTGCCCGGAACATACAGGGAGTTTTCAGGACTGGCAATTAAATCTAAGTAAGAACTTTAACTGAGACTTCATTAAATTTCAAGATAGTTTATAAAATTATGCAAGATTTAAGGGTCAGAGCGTTCTTTCATTTTTAGAGTTGCTGCTCCCTTATAACTTACCTTTTAGACTTACATATTGAACTCCATTTTATTCCTGATAGATGAATCCTCTAATCACCACTGTCTCTCGTAAGTATGAGGAGCTCTGGTGGCACAGCGACAAAGGGGTTGGCTGCTAACTTAAAGGTCAGTGATTTGAACCCACCAGCTGCTCCATGGGAGAAAGATGATGCAGTCTGCTTCTGTAAAGATTTACAGCATTGGAAACCCAATGAGGCAGTTATACTCTGCCCTACAGGGTTGCTATGAGTAGGAATTGAGTCTGACATGATGAGTCTGGGATGTCATCGGTATAACAGATCCTGATGGCCTAATGAATGGTTAAGCACTCGGATGCTAACGTAAAGGTCAGTGCCGGCACTCTCATCTCACCAACAACTCCCTAGGAAAAAAGGCCTGGTGATCTGTTCCCATAAAGATTACAGCCTAGGAAACTCTACGGGGCAGCTTAATTTGTCATATCATGGTTGCTATGAGTTGGAACTGATTTGACAGCATACACACAACAACCAATCATAGGACTATAGCCCTAACAACAGACTCAAATGTACCAACAATCATGAAGATGGCTCCTGTTGCTCGAGCCGTCAAATTTTATATACCATTGCAACAAGTTATCACCCAAAGCTCAACAAGTCTTTGTTTAAAATATCATTTTCAGTGACTATGAAAAGGCACTTTCTTCTCATTCTCCTTCTATCCCATCTTTTCTTACAGGAAGAAAGGAGGAAATGGGGGGAGGATGGGAGAGATGTCTGTATACAGGCAACAATGCCAAAACCATTAATTTTTTAAAACTTTTTTTTTGCCCTTACGTGACTTATAGACATTAAATAATTAATTACATTATATTATAATAAATGTTTCTGTATATTCAAAGCTCCCAGCAAAATCAGAAGCATCCCATGACAGGGATAGTGTGTGCTGGTTGTAGGGTAGCCTTAAGCCAACTGAAACAGATGACAGGAACTAAAACATTAACATTTTACTACATGTCCAGACAATGTACAAACTAGGATTCCTAGGCAAAAGGTAATCAGTTTATTCTGTCAAAGGCAGGGTGTACACGTGTCTCCTAGTACATGCCCCACATCCCAATTCCTCTCCCCAGTTATGGACACATTTTTCTCTCAAACCAGTGAGGACTGGCATATTCTAGAGCCAGTAGTTTGACTAGGTCCCTTCCATTCTATTGCTCCACTTACTTTTTTCCTTATCAAGGGTTTTCTTTTTTTTAAGGAATATTGTCCTTTAAACAATCCTAATCTTCCCTTGCCCTCAGAAGAACATGCAGTCAGAAACCCTGAGACATCTTGTAAAGTAGTACTTTTATCTACTCTGAGGGAGGAGCAGTATTTCTCAAGATATGTTAATCTACATGTTTAAATAAAATTAATCTCATATTGCCAACTATCACATGCAAAAAGAAAAGTTGAGAATCTCACACCTAGACATTTCTGAAGAAAAAGCCTTTAAAATGTATTGTACAATGAAAGGGGTGAATGGCTTCAACAAATAGGGATTTATTCTCTTACAATTTAGGAGGCTAGAAGTCCAAATTTAACGTGCCAGCTCTAGAAAAACAAAACCAAAACCAAAAATACTTATTGTCATCAAGTTGATTCTGACTCACAGCAAACCCTCCTTGGGTTTCCAAGGCGGCATCTCTACGAAAGTAGATTCCCAGTCTTCCTTTCGAGGAATGGCTTGTGGGTTTGAACCGCCAGCCTACTGGTTAGCAGTCAAGTGCCTTAGGCACTATGCTACCACTAGGGGCTGGTAAAAGCCTCTCGACCTTGGGCTTCAGCTCTGCCTCCTGTTCCAGGCCTGCTGGAGCTACAGGCATTGTCTGACTCACACAGCTGCTGGCTGCTGAGGCTGATGAAGCCAAGATTGACAAATAAAATGTCACAGTCTCAAGACCAGCCAACAACACAGCAAACCACTAGTTCAAGTCCAGGAACAATTCCAAGATTGCATGGGTAATAATTCCAAGGTAATATGGCCACGGAGATGAAGACTCAGTCAAATGCAGGATCCAGATGTGCCAAAAAGCTAGCGACATTTCTCAAAGCTTCTCCTTATACACTGGAAGTAGGCCACATCCCAAAGCAACTACTTAGCTGCTCATAGCAGATTCCACCATGGAAGTGATTACAGATCTCATCATGGGTAATAACTACACCCAGCTGCCCAGCCACTCAAAACCACGGCCCAACCAAGTTGACAGAAAACATTAACTACCACACCATGGCTATGCATGTCTGTGACAGCCAAGTAGTCACCTATTTACAATAATCCCTATGACAGATTTAAATAATGTTGTTGTTATGTGCCGTCGAGTCGGCCCCGACTCATAGCGACCCCTCCTTGGGTTTCCGAGGCAGTATCACTACGGAAGTAGGATTGCCCGACCTTCCTTCCGAGGAGTGGCTGGTGGGTTTGAACCACCAGCCTTCTGGTTAGCAGTCAAGTGCTTTAGCCACTATGCTACCAGAGCTCCTAGAATGAATGAATGCTGTTTAAATTTAAATATGTTCCTCTGTGGGTCTGAAGGTTTTAATAAATTCCAAGAGGTCTGGGAGTTATGTCTTTTGTTCACTATTAAATCTCTAGTACCTGGCACACAGGTACAATGTCTAATTAAAAAAATAAAAACAAAACTTATTTCAGAAATGTACATGAGCAGTATTAAATGAGAACTATGAAGTGCTTGAGGTGCTCTGGTGGTGCAGTGCCTAAGACATCGACTGCTAACCAGAAAGCTGGAGGTTCAAACCCACCAGCCACTTCTCAGAAGGAAGACTTGACAATCTACTTCTGCAGAGATACCGCCTCAGAAACCCAAGGAGGGGTTGCTATAAGTTGGAATTGACTCAACGGCAGTGAATTTTTATTTATTTATTTATTTTTATGAAGTGCTTACTGTATACTGGGAATTATGCTATTGTTGTTGTTGTTGTTATGTGCCGCCAAGTCAGACCCTACTCATAGCGACCCCTCCTTGCGTTTCTGAGGCAGTATCGCTACGGAAGTAGATTGCCCCATCTTCCTTCTGAGGAGTGGCTGGTGGGTTTGAACCACTAGCCTTCTGGTTAGCAGTCAAGTGCCTTAGGCACTATGCCAACAGAGCTCCCGGGAATTATGCTAGGAACATTCAAAAACTCTCTCAACCTAAAACAACAGCATACTAGTTGCCAGAATAAATCTTGGCACTGTTATCTCTGTGAAAGCATGTTCAGTACTCTAAAGAATGTAACAAATTCTCTAAAAACAAATGTTTCTATACTTACAATCATAGTAATAAGGGGCTCTGGTGGTGCAGTGCCTAAAGCATTTGACTGCTAACCAGAAGGTTGGCAGTTCAAATCCACCAGCCACTCCACAGAAGGAAGACCAGGCAACCTACTTCCATGAAGATTTATTGCCTTGGAAACCTGATAGGGGTCACTATGAGTAGGAATTGACTCGATAGCAGTGGGTTTGGTTTGGTTTGGAGTCATAGTAATATTAAAGATCTACTTTACTTAATCATTATTTAACAATAATTATGCTAATTATGCTAGAAACAGTAAAGATCTACATCACTTCATCTTTAATCCTGATTCAAAATCAAGTATGTTACTCATGTTAAGTAAAATTGTAACAAGGGCTCATGTAGTATTCTGTTTTCAAAGTACATATATAAATTTTATGTCACTGGGTGACATTTTCTACATAGCACAACCATACAATTTATAATGTCAATAAGTATATAAAATATACTCTTAACCTAGAGAGCCAGAATAAATTGACTACAAATGAAAATACATAAATAATAAAAGTAATTTGATATGCTTTTTCTGTTCTTTGTAGGTTACACAACCACTAAAACCAACAATTAGTTTATGGCCAAATTAATCAAGGATAATTTCTTTGTTAAACTTAAATTAACAATCAAGTAGTTTTCATAAAAAAGAATCTTTTAAAGAAAAGCATTTCTACTATTTTATATTTTAGTTAACATTTAAGCTATCATCTTCAAAATATTTAGAATACTAAGTCATTTTTAATAACAAAAAGTCTCATGAGAAAAAAAGTACAAAAATACCTCAAATGAGTTTCTGAAAATTTCTAAATATTTACTGAGAAATATGTCATACATACAAAATAATTATAAAGAATAAAATGAATATTCATGTATCTACCACACAAGAGCACTATCACTAGAGTGATAATTTACAGCCTACATTAAAACACTTAAGAAAAAAAAATTACACCCATGAAATAAGCATGAACCAGAACTATCTTGGCAAACCAGAACCTATGGTACCTTACATATCAGCACCTTCAGAAGCCCTATGATTGTCCCTTGGAGTTCACATCCCCTCCTCTTTCTCTCAAGAGGTGATCGTTAAGCTTAATGGATTTAATCATTCTACTGTTAACATACCTTTTTTTTTAAAAAAAAATGTTGGGAAAATGGTATTTGTAATTCAAAAACTTGAACAAACTGAAGTATTAAGTAAGTTCTACATCTTAAGGCCAGCAAATACTTACATATACATCAATACTAGCACATCATATATGGCACGCATCAAGATCCCTTTTGAAAGGGTCATTTAAGTTTATGACCACAAAAACTCTCTACTATTTATATATCTAGGAGCTCTGGTAGCGTAGTGTCTAAGACATTTGACTGCTAACCAGAAGGCTGGTGGTTCAAACCCACCAGCCACTCCTCAGAAGGAAGGTTGGGCATCTACTTCCGTAGTGATATCACCTCGGAAACCCAAGGAGGGGTCGCTATGAGTTGGGTCCAACCCCATGGCAAACAACAACAACAATTTATATATCTACCTATGTACCTACGTATGTGTGTATATGCATATTATGGATGTGTATACCAAACCCAAACCAAACTCACTGCCACTGAATCAATTCCAATTCATAGGGACCCTCTTTGGGTTTCTGAGGGAGTAAATCTTTACGGAAGTAGATTGCCCATTCTTCCTTCTGCAGAGTGCCTAGTGGGTTTAAACCACCAGCCTTCTGGTTAGCAGTCAAATGCTTTAAGGCACTATGCCAGCAGAGCTCCTTGCATGTGTATACATACATATATGTGTGTGTGTATTTCTCATCATTGCATCTGTTATATAAAAATGAAAATTCTCCAAATGTATGGGGAAAATCAATTTTGCATCCAACTAGATCCTGTATTCTACACCCTACCCTTTTCTTCTGAAAATGCTTAATGAATATGCAATGCACAGAATTTAAAAAAATGAGTAAGACAAGATTCCTGCCTTTAACTAACACTGTGCCTGAAACAAGGCATGAACAAGAAGATATAATATATATATATCTACCTACTGAAGCAATGCATTTCCCAGCATGTTAAAATTTTTCTTTTGCATAGTCAGCAAATTCTTATTTTATCCACAAAGAAAAACATTTAATTCAAGAAAAAAAACAAACAATGTTCTCTTACCCACAGTCTGGGGCTGGACACCACCTACAATCCGGATCTGCAACAAGCCACCGTCTCAGCATAAATTCTTCATATTTTTCCATTAAGACATCATCACTTAATATCAAGCGAATATCGTGGGGATTGAACCGTTCAGTACATTCTGGGCAACTGATATTAACTCTGCTTTCAGAGATTTCTATCCTCAGATATTGTCGTAAGCAATCCACACAAGATCTATGATGGCAAGTCATTATCTCAGGAAATCTGTCTTTAGAATGCCGCAAAAGGCACAAAGGGCATTCTATAAAGTCTCCAATTTGTTTGCTGATGGAAATTAATCCATTGTCAGAGGAGGTATTTGTAGAGAAAATGGAGTTCTTATCCATACACATTTCAGAATGTATACTTTCAATACTTGCAATTCCATCCACCCCGCCATTTAGCTCCCTTGATTTACGTTTGTTATCCTTTTTCCTCCGAAACAGAGAGCCTATTGAAATTCTTCTTTTTTTGGGTGCCTTTTTGACTGAAGGCAAGCTCACAGATGAAGCAGAAGACTGAAGGTCTCGATCTGAACCCATTTGTCGATGTAAACTCATGTCTAAAATGTTCATTAGAATTAAGTCAGGGTCAGTGTTTACACACAGCCCTTCATTATACTTAGAGATAAAACCAATTTCTTGTTCTTGCCTTCAGATTAAGTCATGATGTAAGGAAATCATATTTGGTTTCTTCAAAAATTCTTGAAAAAGTTCAATTGACAGAAGGAGACTGTTACCGTAGATGTCCTGAAAAATAAAACAAAGAAAATAAACATACCAAGGACATTAAACTGTAGTCTGCATGTTTCATAAACTTACAAATTCATGATGAAATTTCAAGCAAGCAACTTCTTTAACAATTAGTTTCATTTTTTTTAACTGTTGTTGTTGTTATGTGCCATCGAGTTGGACCCAACTCATAGCGACCCCTCCTTGGGTTTCCAAGGCAGTATCACTACGGAAGTAGATTGTCCCATCTCCCTTCCGAGGAGTGGCCGGTGGGTTTGAACTGCCAGCCTTCTGGTTAGCAGTCAAGTGCCTTAGGCTCTATGCTACCAGAGCTCCCTTATTTAAAACTATAAGGCAGACCAATTTCTTAAGTAGTCTACAAGAGTATAAAACTAATGTTGCAATAACAATAAGGACATGTGTATTTTGACCTGATAATTATTAAAATCTCCCATGAAATGTTGGATCATTATCATTCTGACATCAATGATTCCTCACTACATTTTTCTAAAAAACTGACAAGCTAATTATAAAATGTACTTTAAGGACTTCCGGTAAGATTGAAGAACAGGCAGACAAGCAACACAGACTACCTCTGACAAAGAAAAGAAAACCAATTGATAGAGATACAGAAGATAATCCTGGTGCCCTGAGCTTTGAAAGGAACTATGCAGAAGTGGGATTAGGCACCAACTAGTGGAAAAACCTGAATGAAAACAGTGAATACAGAGACGGTCGGAGCTGCGGACTGTCAGCTACTCTGATGGAACCAACAGCCTGAATGTTTCCAAGTGGTGTTGGAACCTGAGAATTGACCTAAAGATCAGCCCTGGTCACCAAAGGCTGCAGGGACGACTGCGCTGGTGGCCAACAACTAAAAAAGGAAACAATAAAGAGGGAGACAATCTGAGCTGTTGACTTCCGCTGTCCGGAGGGTGCAGCCATTTTGATTGTTTACATGTGGCAGCCATTTTGGATATTTAAAGTGACCGAGAGTGCAGCCATTTTGAATCTTTAAAATTGGCAACCATTTTGGATTTTAAAGGGGTATCATTCTCATTTGGATTCCAGGGACCTAGGAATAGGCTGTTTGCCAAGGTCGGCAGGGACATATAAGAGGCTGACAACAGGAAAGGAGACAGGTGGTGAGTGTATAAATGCTGTAAACTAATGAACAGAGGAGCACACCACAGTACCCTGCTTGCGTAGATAACATACAAAACAAAGAAAACGAAAATCATGGGCAAGTCACTCCAACATACAATCACCAATTAAATATAAACACAAAAACGTCACAATGCCTCCGAGACAAAAGAACATCACAGTCCACACAAAGAAGCAAGATAAAAGCAGGAAAAACATGGCACCAGGATACAGACCTAAAACTTATCCCTGAGGAAGATGCAATATTGGAACTCCCTGTTAAGGAATTCAAAAGAATTATATTTAGGTATTTTCAAAGGATTGAGAGACAGATCAAGGAAAATACTGAGAAAACCCTACAACAATTTCGAAAGACAATATAAGAACAAAATGGCAAAATAAATGAAAATTAGAAATGATACAAAATCTACACACAGAAATCCAGAAGATTAACACTAAATTTTCAGAAATAGATAAGGCATTGAATGGGCCAAGAAGCAGAATTGAATCAATGGAAGACCCAATTGGTGAGATTGAAGGCAAATACCTGAACACTTCTTTGGAAAGGGATCAATCAGGAACAAGATCAAAACAAAATGAAGAAAGCCTAAGGTTCATGTGGGATACCATCAAAAGGAATAACCTATGTGTAATTGGAATTCCAGAACAGGAAGAGACAAATAAAACCACAGAGAAAATTGTCAAAGATTTGTTGGAAGAGAATTTTTTGGTATGATGAAAGATGAGAATATATCCATTCAGGAAGTCCAACAAACCCCAAGCAGGACAGACCCCAAAAGAAAATCACCAAGACATATCATCATCAAACTCAGCAAAACCAAAGACAAAGAAAGAATCATGAGAGCAGCACAGGAAAAACAAAAAGTTACCTACAAGGAGCAACCAATGAGACTAAACTCGGATTTCTCGGCAGAAACCATGCAGACAAGAAGACAATGGGATGGTATATATAAAACCCTGAGAGAGAAAAATTTCCAATCAAGGATTATGTACCCAGCAAAACTGTCCCTTAAATATGATGGTGAAATTCGGACATTTCCAGATAAGCAGAAATTTAAGGGAATTTGTTAAAACCAGACCAACCTTACAAGAGATGCAAAAGGCAGCCCCTTGGACAGAGAAACAACAACAGTCAACAACTGACCACTGACACACAAGATGATATAACCCAGAAACCAATCCAGCTATGGAAGTATTCAAAGTAAATAAGCCTACAAGAATGTGAACAGGGAACCAGAGACATCAATTGACAAATGAAGACAACTACAAACCAGAAAAAGGGGGAAAAAACGGTCATTTCAGAACTTCTAGATGGTAGGGAAGTCAAGACAACTACAAGACAGAATGGACTCTTCTAAACTTGGGAAGAAAACTAAAAATCACAGTGTAACCTCAAAGAAAAATGATAAACCTTCACGTTAAAATAAAAGGACCAGCACCAATATTTAGCAAACACTAAAACAAAACAATAACCATGAAGGAAGTGACAACACAATTCGTAAACGAAACGAACTCAGCATAGAAAATCATATGGAACAAAGAAATCGACACCACGAAAAAGCACATAACAAAAATGACAGCAACAAATTCATATTTGCCAATAATTATATATCTGGCAAGGGACTTGTCTCTAACTCCAACCCCTCAACAGTAAAGGGATTAACAATCAAGTTGACAAATGGGCAAAAGATATGAACAGACACTTCACCAAGGAGGATATTCAGGTGGCTAGCTAATATATGGAAGAGATGCCCACAATCACTGGCCATCAGAGAGCTACAAATCAAAACAATGAGATACCGTCTCAACCCAGCACTGATGGCAAGGTTCAACGAGACAGAAAATAACAAATGCTGGCAGGGATGTGGAGAGACTGGGACTCTCATACACTACTGTTGGGACCATGAAGTGATACAATCACTGTGAAAAGCAATATGGCAATTCCTTAGAAAGCTGGAATTGGAGACACCATTTGACCCTGCAATCCCATTACTAGGTATATATCCTAGAGAGGTGAGAGCCAAGACAGCAACAGAAATATGCACACTCATGTTCACTGCAGCATTATTTACAATAGCTAAAAGATGGAAATAACTTACATGCCCATCAGTGGGAAGAGTGGATGACCAAACATACACATAATGAAATGCTACATAGCACTAAAGAATAATGTAGAGTCTGCAAACATCGCATAATATGGATGAACTTGGAGGACATTAGGCTGAATGAAATAAGTCAATCACAGAAGCACAAATATAGTATTAGTTTGTTGTTGTGGAGGGTCAAGGAAAGGTTTATATATGGAGGGAAACTTTCTTTGTTGCCAGGGGTGGGAGAAGAGGGGAGAGAACATAAATAAAATATATAAAATAATTAAAAAATAAAATAAAAATAAATAAATTAATTAAATAAATAATAAATAAAAAATAAAAATGCACTGACCCATTTTACTTTAGTTTTGTGTATTTCACTGTACATAAATTATATTTCAATAAAATGCATTTTAAAAAATGTACTTGAAAATACAAAAGGCGTCCCATGTAACCTTGAGGAAGAATAAAGTTTGTGTGTGTGTGTCTCTTACACTGCTAGATATTAATGACTATTTATAAAGATACAGTAAGTTAGAGAATGTGGTATGTCACAAGAAGGGATACAAAGACCAATGAAACAGAGAAGAGTCTAAAAACAAGACCCGCATATATATGGACAAATGGTTTATGACAAAGGTACTACTGCTAAGGACAGACTATCCTTTGAAAATAAAAAAAGTGCTAGTTCTATGGGCTATCCATCTGAGAAAAGAAAAGGAACCTGACCTATAGTTTACTCCATGAATAAAAAACTCCAGATGTTTCATAGATCTAAATTTGGAAAATGAAACTATAAAGCTTCTAGAAGACAATATTGCAAAAAAAAGATTTCTTAAACAGGATATACAAAAGCACTAGCCATAAAAAAAAAAAAAAAAAAAAAAAAGATTAATAAATCAGATACAATGAAATCAAGAAATGGAATTTAAGGAGAAGACATTTGCCACATATAAATAATAAAAGACTTGTATCTAGAATATATAAAGAACACTTACAAATCAATAAGAAAAAGCAAATAATCCAACAGAAAAATGAGAGAAAGACTTGAATAGCCATTTCACAAAAGGATATAAAAAAAGTGTTCAACATCATTAGTCATCAGAGAAATACATATTAAACCTGCAGTGAGTGACCACTATATATGCAGCAGGATGGCTAAAATTAAAGGCTGACATTTTCAAGTGCTGACAAAGATACGGAGGAATAGGAACTCTCTTAAACTGCTGGGATGAACATAAAATGGCACAACTACTTTGGAAAAGCGTTTGACAGTACTACCAAATTTGAACACATAGTTACTCTTATTACTCAGCAATTTTACTCCTAGAAATTAGTAAAAAAGAGAAATGAATGCATACATGCATTAAAAGACATACATAAGGATGTTCAATGTAGCACTAATTATACAAACAAAACACTGGAAACAATCCACATTTCCATCAGCAGTAGGATAAACTGTGGTATATTCACTCTCTAGCATATGCCACAGCAATGAAAATGAACAACATATTGCCACACACAAAACAAGGATTAATCTCATCCAAAAGAATATATACTGTATTATCCCATTTACATAAAAATTCAAAAAAGGAAGAACTAATCTATGATGTTAAAAGTTAGGATTGTGGTTATCTCTTGAGAGGGGGCACAAAGGGGAACTTTGATAGTGGTTACCAAGGTATGTTCATTTGTGATAAACCATTGACCTACCAACTCATGGGTCATGTGCTTTTCTGGATGACTGCTATTCTCTACTTAAAAGGTTAGAAAAAAATGCTTCCTGAGCTAATATTCACACATATCCTTGACAAGTCATATATTAGTTTCCCAAGACAAATAAAATCTAGAAAACATTTAATTCAAGCAAAGTTTAGCCATATCCTTCAGTTTACATGTTCCTAGTATTTGCAGCACTGTCCCTTAATTCAAAGAAAAACAGAGTGCAAAGGCAGGTTTTACAAAAATTATCATCATATTTTCTTTATACATTTTTCATTTTACATCTCAAAAGCTTTCTGTTCTGCAGGGACCTTTTTCTTAGAATTTATCACTTAAAATGTTAAACCAGTGGTACCTTAGTATCACCTGGGGAGTTTTTCAAAAATATGTCTAGAAGTTCAATAGTCATATAATTTATAATTCAAATGACAACCTTATAAAAGTGAATGGGGATGCTATTTAATCCTTATACTGGGACAATGTGGGCAAAGTAGAACATAGGATCATTAAAGGAAAATGAAAATTCTGAATACTAAAAATGTAATATTCCCACATGGTTAAAATATTACTATAAATAAGGTAAAAAGAGATGATAAATTAAGAAAACATATATAATAAAGAAAAAATTTCCTTAATATAAAACAACTTTTAGACATTAATAAGAAAAAAGATATATAATCTAAATCAAAACAAATAAAGATACACAAAAGCAGCTTACAGAAAAGGATTTACAAAAATTAGGAAGACAGTAAGCCATTTCCAATAACAATCATAACTAAAGCTATTAAAATTCAGATGATGTCGTCTTTGTGCATATTAGATTATTGAGAAAGGTAGTAAAGTGTTGGGGAGTGTGTGTACAGAAAGAAGCATTCTCATGTACTGTTGGGAGGAGTGCAAATCAGCATAAGTATAGGGATGCAATGTGGTATTCATTACCTATCAGACTTCAAAATTTTCTTTGACCCAGCAATCTACATCTAAGAATTTACCCTTCAGAAGATATAGAACAAAAGTATGCAAAGACATATTATGCAAGGAAATCCACTGCAGCAAAGCTGATAAAAGCAAAAACAAAACAAAACATCACAAAACCCAAAGATAAGTTACATGTTCAACAGAGTACTGGTAAAAATAAATAAACCATATTTTATTTGTAATGATAGGGAAAAATCCCTATAATACAATATTGAGTGAACAAAGATAACTGCAAAATAGTATATAGAGTATGAATCCACACAGGCTTGCATATACATACACAATTTCTGGAAGAGTATATGTGACAACATTAACAATGATGTTACATTATCTCAAGACTTCCTCTGAATTTGGTTAAAAAGGGTTCAGTTGTTTTAAAGATTTAGCAACAGATACAGAAATGTAAGAAGTTCTCTACAAGAACCGTGCATACCAATGATCCTGAAGATGGCACAGGACTGGACCACGTTTAGTTCTGTTATACGTGGGGTCACCATGAGTTGACCTGTCTCGATGGCAACTAGCAACAACAATCATTGGCCTGACAATGATTACAAAGTGAAATTTTTAGCCAATGGAAGGGAGTACAATGACACATGCCACTTCCAGGATGGGCCCCTCAGTTACCTCAAGAGCCTTCGAGCTCACTCTCTCTTCATTCAGTGGCTTATCAATGTAGTGATTCCAGTGGTAAGCAGGCCCTACAGGACAGCATAATCACAAGATGGGAACTTTATCTGAGTCATCCACATGGTTTACTATGTGAATGAGAAACTTCTACTATGTCCTATCATAAGATAGGGAGCACTGGTAGCGTAATGCCTAAGGCACTTGACTGCTAATCAGAAGGCTGGCAGTTCAAACCCATCAGCCACTCCTCGGAAGGAAGACAATCTACTTCGTAGTGACACTGCCTTGGAAACCCAAGGAGGGGTTGCTATGAGTCGGGTCGACTCATGGCACATAACAACAACAGCAACAACAACATCCTACCATAGTAGGGTTATTTCAGACACAACTACTTATCTTACTCATGGTTAAAGTTAGGAGATAAAATGAGATAATAAAATTTAAAGTAGCTTGAGGAGAAGGATTTAAAAGGCTATAAAAACATGAAGTAGTGATAGAGTATACTTTATTGAATCAAGCGTGGACTTTGGAGTCAGAAACTCTGGGTTCAACTTAGGCCTCTGACACTAGTGGTGCGACATCATGTTAAATCAATAAGATTTCATGTCTTCACCTGCTTAATAGAAATAATAATAGTACCTACTGTCCACAGGATTACTGAGGATTAAATAACATATATAAAGAATCCAGCACAGGGTCTGGCACACATTAATCATTTAACAAATATTAGCTATATTGTTGTTGTGGGCCATCGAGTCAATTCCAACTCATAAAGACCCTCTATGACAGAGAACAAACTGCCTCATAGAGTTTTTCTTGGCTGTAATCTTTACTGGAGATCTCTAGGTCTTTTTTCCAGTGGAGTGGCTGGTGGGTTTGAACTGCTGAGCTTTCAGTTTGCAGCCAAGTGTTTAACCATTGTGCCCCCAGGGTGCCTTAATATTAGCTATAACTATTAAAAATATCTGAAAAGATGATACAATGCATTAAACCATTTACTGGAAAAAATTGGTAGAAGGATTATCACACTTAAAGTCAGAAATAAAATGAAACAAATAATTGGCTCTAAAATATGGCTTTTCTAACATAAGCAGAATAGTTGGCCCCTTTGAAGTTTGGAATACATGAATTTATTTGTTAAATATATAAATATATATTGTTGTTGTTGTTATGTGCCGTCAAGTCAGACCCAACTCATAGTGACCCCTCCTTGACTTTCCGAGGCAGTATTGCTACGGAACTAGATTGCCCCATCTTCCTTCTATATATATATATATATATATATATATATATATATATATATATATACTTTTCAATTTCTTTTGCTATGATGCTAGAAACCTACCTCAAATACTCTCTAATACCAAAAATGAAATAATTTCAACTTACTTTGAAATAGAGAAATGGTGTAAGCATTAGCCATTAGTTAGCATTAGTGTAGACAAGTATCAGTTTCCCACAAGTTCTTGGAAAGTGAACGTTTACCAAGACTCAAATATAAATTCAGTATACTATTTCGAGATCTATCCTTAATGTCTTAAGGACATTTCTATGGTCTCCCAGAAACGAAAACTAAAAGTTTAGAAGAAACTATTCCCCTATGCCACATATCCTCCCAAGAGATAGTTCTTAAACAGATTCAAAAATGTACCTGCACATTTACCTATTTCATATTTAAAGCTATTCTTGATTCGGAGTTAGAATGGAAGGTACTTTGTGGTTTTAATATGAGTCTTTATTGTGGTTTTATGCCTTTTCCAATTTTGAACCACACAGTATCCTCTTATTCTCTATGATGCATCACCTCTTGATCTCTGTATAGACTACACATGAACACAATTAAGTGTTCTGAAATTCCTATTTTTTGCATTGTTACCCATATGTTATGATCAACACATTCAAATGCCTTCACGTACAGAATCATATACTATGCATTTCTCTCTCTCTATGTGTGTATGGCTTCTTTCACTCAATATAAGCTTTATGAGACTTGGCCAGATTCCCGAGTGCAGCCATAGCTTGCTCACTCTCACTGCTAACTACTATTTGATTGTGTGACTATAACACCATTTATTTATCCATTCTACTGCTGATGGGTATTTGGGTAGTTTACAGTTTTAGGTTTCTATGAACATTCTACAAGTCTTTTGATGGCCATATTTATGTATTTTTGTTTGATGTATACCTAGAAATGGAATTGCTGGGTCATAAGGTATATTCAGCTTTAGTAGATACTGCTAAAATAGCTTTCTAGAATTGCTGTGGGAGCTCTGGTAGCAGAGTGGCTAAGGCACTTGACTGCTAACCAGAAGGCTGGCGGTTCAAACCCACCAGCCACTCCTCGGAAGGAAGGTTGGGCAATCCTACTTCCGTAGTGATACTGCCTCGGAAACCCAAGGAGGGGTCGCTATGAGTCAGGGCTGACTCGACGGCACATAACAACAACAACAACAACAAGAATTGCTGTACCAATCAACACTCCTACTATCAATTTGAGAGTTTCAAATACTCGTTACTTATTGTTTTTATCTGCGTGAGTTCCCTGAAGGTAAATTCTCTTATTCAACCCTGTATTCTATTCCTGGCACTTAATACAGATTGATACCGTAGGCAGATTCAATAATTTTTTTGCTGAAACAAGTCAAATGAGTAGTTTATACAGACTATTATTTTGTTGACCAAAGCCATGTTTTTCACTGATTATCATTCAGTTTAGCTAAAGTTCTCAGGATATTTTAATCAGGGGTCAAATTAATGTGGTCTTGAATAAGTAAACCAATAGGAGCTCTGGTGGCACAGTGCCTAAGGCATTTAACTGCTAACCAGAAGGCTGGCGGTTCAAACCCCCCAGCCACTCCTCAGAAGGAAAACTGGGCAATCTACTTCCGTAGTGATAGTGCCTCAGAAACCCAAGGAGGGGTCACTATGAGTTAGATTTGACTTGACAGCAGTGAGTTTTGTTTGTATGTTAATTTCTGGCTTATATGAAGCTATAAAAATAGTACAAAAAACTCACAGCCATTGAGTTGATTTCATAGTGACCCCCCACTGGGTTTCCAAGGCTGTAAATCTTTACAGAAGCAGACTGCCTCATCTTTCTTCTGTGGATTGACCGGTGGGTTCTAACCACTGACCTTTTGGTTAGCAGCTATGCCTTAACCACCACACCACTACAGTTCCTTCAAAAATAATACAAGGAATTCCATTATGTCTTTATATCATATACTTGATTATTCCTGACTTTGTTTCTCTCCCTCCCTCCCTAGTTTTTTTTTTTTTTTTTAATTATTTAAGTTGGAGACATCATGTCCCTTACTAGTGAACATTTCAGTTTGAATTTCCTAAGAACATTCTCTTATACAACCACCAAACCCACCGCCATTGCATTGATACTGACTCATAGCAATCTTACAGGACAGAGCAGAACTGACCCATAGGATTTCCAAGGCTGTACATTTTTCTGCAAGCATACTGCCTCATTTTTCTCCCACAAAGCAGCTGGTGGGTTCAAACCACCAGCCTTTTGGTTAGCAGTCCAATGCCTTAACCACTGCACCACCAGATCTTCTTTATATAACCACAGTATTACTCAAAATCAGGAAATTTCAAATTGATATACTACTACTATCTAATGCATAGTCCACATTTAAATTTTGTCAATTGTCCCAATAACGCCCTTTTAGAGCTGTATCCCCCAATGCAGGACGTAATTCAGGATTAATCATTACATTTAGTTGTCATATCTTTTTAGACTTACTCAGCTTAGAACAGTTCCTCAGCCTCTGTCTTTCTTGGCCTTAGTATTTTTGAAGAACACAAATCATTTACTTTGCAGAATATTCCTCAGTTAGGGTATGCCTGATGTTTTTTCATGATTAGATTCAAGTTATGCATTTTGGGGAAGAATTCCACAGAAATGATGCTGTGTTCTCAACGTATCGTTATTAGGAGACTCATGATGTTGGTTTGTCCCAATATTAATGATGTTTAATCATTTAGTTAAGGTGGTATCCACCAGTCCACTCTCCTGTAAAGTTACAATTCTCTTTGTAATTAATACAAAAACGTTTTGAGATTGTAAATATTCTATTCCTCATCAAACTTTAACCCATTACTTTATCATCCATTAGTGTTTTTCTGACTTAAAAAAAATCCCTGATTTGGCCCTTGGAAGCCCCCTTTAGCTGACTTCTGTGTTATTCTGATTATGTTCTCATCACTCTTTCAGCATTTCCTTACTTTCTGGTGCAACAAGATATTCTTGGTTCATCTGCCTCAGCTTAGAATCAAGTTTCTTCCCAAAGAGTCCCGATTCCGTTTAGTAGAGAACCAAACACACCAAAAACTCACCGCCGTGGAGTCAAATCTGACTCACAGCGACCCCTCCTTGGGTTGCCGAGGCGGTATCACTATGGAAGTAGATCGCCCAATCTTTCTTCCAAGGAGTGGCTGGTGGGTTTGAAGCACCACCAGCTTTCTGGTTAGCAGTCAAATGCCTTAAGCACTATGCCACCAGAGCTCCTCAGCAGAGAACAGTACTTACAAATGATATTGAGATGCTTAGTGTGCTCATCGCTTCTAGGCTCTTTCAGCAGTTATAGTTATACAAAACTAGTAAGTTATATATAAACACATATTCACATTCTATATTTTTAACTGAAACAGAAATAAAGGAATACAGAGGTAAATAAACTGTACTGGCCTCATTTTTATCAAATTTCACCCCAAATTTTTAACTAGTACTAAGAAATAGGAAGCGTCTCAGATTAAGTTCTTTTAGGAGAAAAAAAAAATCTGAGAACTTAAAACACATTAAAACATGGAAAATAAAATGTATTTTATATACAAGTTCTGTTTTTGTTTTAGAATGCTTAATAGTTTCTTTGAAGAGTTTTGATGCTTAAAGCAAAAAATTAAACAAATCAAAAACCCAGTGGACTAGACGATTTCTGAAGTGCCTTCTAAGTCTAGAACATCCATGATTCCATTAATTCTATTTGACTAAATATATTTTTCAAAAATTTTATAAATAGAGGCTAGTGTGTTGTGCTCTATCTTTGGCTCATTTTCTTGTATATATTTCAGAACTTCATTAGAAGGCCGGTCCTTAACTACTAAAAGAGTTGGCTCTAACACCAGCAGCATTTTTATGATTATTTCTTTCATTAAATATCAGTTTCAGAATTGAGTATAGAAATGAGACAATTTAATGAAGCAAGTATTTGAGACCCTTGAGATCTTTACTCTAGAAATCCTCATCTCTCAGTTGGAAAATTGAAGATATATTGTCTCCTGTAGTCTCTATGCTTCTGGTGGAATACCTTGGCATTGCATATAGCACAAAACAAAAAAAAGAAGACTTTTCTTAGGAACTGTTTATTCCACTCCTCTACCTTATTCTTCAAGTCTAGTCAGTCACCAAATTGAGTCTACTTATCTTTGAAATCCCTTCCTTATCCATTTTCCTATGAACTATCTTGGAATTCTTCTGTTTCCAAAGTATGGTTCTGAGGAAAACTAGCTATGTATGATATTAATGGATATTACAAGAAAATAAGTTGAGTCAAGCAAATATGATTAAAAAAGCTAAACAAATTAAGACTGCTAAAAGCCTTTAGTGCATTATATGTGCTAACTATCCAAATAGGTAGTTGGTGTTTTCCAATAACCTTTAATTGGCTGCGTAACCCATTCTTTTAATGAAACTAGTATTTTAATTTAACCCCTACATTTCATAAGTGAGAAACAGAAGTACAGAACTGCTCAGTTCATTATATCACCACTAGCTAACAACATGTGACCATTAGGTTTAATTAGAATTAAATTTAAAATTCAGTTCCTTAGTTGCATTAATCATATTTCAAATGTAATGTTCTATAGCTACGTGGCAACCATATTGGACATTACAAATATACAACTCCATCATCACAGAAAGTTCTTTTGAAAAGTACTGGTCTTAGAGAGATTATGTGACTTATTCACACAGCTAACTTGGCAGGCTCAAAATTTCAGAGCTCTTTTCACTATCCTACTTCTGAAACTAGGCCTTCGTTAAACAGCTGGTATCTGAATTATCACAGTAGTTATTTTGTTCAGGTCTGGCTACAAATCTCCATTGGCTTCCACCAAAACACCAAACCAAACTCACTGCCGTGAGGGTCGACTGCGATTCATAGTGATCCCTGCTTGGGTTTCCAAGGTGATATCACTATGGAAGTAGATTGCCCCATCTTCCTTCTGAGGAGCGTCTGGTGGGTTTGAACTGTCAGCCTTCTGGTTAGCAGTCAAATGCCTTAGGCACTGCACCACCAAATAAATTTCAATCTTCACATGGCACTTAAAGCCCTCTAATCTAAAGTGTCTTATCACTGTTCTACATAAACCCCCCCCAGCCAACTGATCTATTTGTTAAATACCTTAACAAAATGTAAACAATTTCACCTCCATGACTTTTCCTATGCCTACTTCTGTCTGGAACACTCTTCCATCTTTTCTGAATTTTATTATTCTTTCAAGACCCAACTCTTATGTCTTGATTCTCCAGTGCTGCTACAACAGAAATACCACAAGTGAATGGCTTTAACAAACAAGAATTTACTCTCTTACAGTTTAGAAAGCTGTAAGTCCAAATTCAGAGTGCCAGCTCTAGCGGCCGGTTGAAGGCCCCTCGACCTTGGGTTACAGTTCTGCCTCTTACTCCAGGTCCCCTGGAGCTGGAAGCTTCTCTTAACTCATGCAGCCACTGGCTGCTGAGGCTGATGAACCCAAGGTCAGCAGAAGAATGGCATAATCCCAAGATCAACAGGCACATGGCAGGTCCCGGGTTCAAGTCTAGGAACAATTCCAAAAATCAGCAGACAACAACACTGTAGGCCACTGGATGAAGACTCAACCAAATGCAGGATCCAAGAGACCTTTCTCAAAGCCTTTCCTTATCTACTGGAAACAGCCCATGCCCTGAAGGCAACTACTTAGCAGCTCACAGCAG
This sequence comes from Orycteropus afer afer, assembly GCF_000298275.1. Lineage (NCBI taxonomy): Eukaryota > Metazoa > Chordata > Mammalia > Tubulidentata > Orycteropodidae > Orycteropus > Orycteropus afer. The sequence goes on along the minus strand of NW_006921608.1, from coordinate 12,617,124 downwards.
ATTCTACCATGGAGGTGATTATAAACTCATCATGAGGAATAACTACATCCAGCTGCCCAGCCATTCAAAACCATAGCCCAGAATTGGAGGAAGAATCATTAACAACCTGAGATATGCAGACGATACAACTATGCTTGCTGAAAGTGAGGATGACTTAAGGCACCTACTGATGAAGGTTGAAGAATACAGTCTGCAGTATGGATTATGTCTCAATATAAAGAAAACAAAAATCCTCACAACTGGACCAATGAGCAGCATCACAATAAATGGAGAGAAGATTGAGGTTGTCAAAGAATTCACGTTGCTTGGTTCTACAATCGATGCCAATGGAAGCAGCAGTCAGGACATTAGACGACGTGTAGCATTGGGAAAGTCAACTGCGAAGGAACTGTTTCAAGTGCTGAGGAGCAAGGATATCTCCTTGAGGACTAAGGTGCACCTGACACAAGCCATGATATTTCCAATCGCCTCGTATGCGTGTGAGAGCTGGACAATGAATAAGGAAGACCAAAGAAGAGTTGATGCTTTTGAGTTGTGGTGCTGGTGAAGAATGCTAAAAGTACCGTGGACTGCTAAAAGAACTGCTAAAAGTTCTTCTAGGAACTGAACTTTGAGGACAAAAAACCCTTTTCATCTACCTCCATCAGTATTTTACTCCCTCCCTTCCTGCAATGTAAACTACATCTTAAAAAGTCAAGAACAAAGAAAGGTAAGTTGGGAGAGGGTGGGGAAAATGAAGAACAGGGTGGGGAAAAAATAGAATGTGTCTTAATAAGATACAATCTACATTTCTTAGGTCTATTGAGACTGGAATGTGTTAAAACACTTCCTCTGATATTTCTAAGAAAAAATATTAGAATTCTAAAGGAAGAACTGTCTAGTCCATGACAATCACAATGCATGATATAAAACAAAGATAAGCACAGATATTGGGTTCACTGAAGGCTTTAACTGCACATTAAGTTTCCTGTGGCTGCTGTAACAAATCACCACAAACTGGGTAGCTTAAAACAACAGAAATTTATTCTCTCTCAGTTTGGGAGGCTAGATGTCCTCGAGGGGCACTAGGGAAAAAACTGTTCTTTGCCTCTTCCAGCTTCTGGTGTCTGTAGGTACTTTTGGGCTTGTGGCTGTATCACTTCAATCTCTGCCTCTGTGATCATATTGCCATTGTCGTCTTCTCTTCTATCTGTCATTTCTATTGTTATTGTTTTCTTAAGGACACTTGCCATTAGATTTACAGCCCACCCAGATCATCCAAGGGTATCTCCTCATTTCGAGATCCTTAATTTAATTACATCAGCAAAGACCCTTTTTCTAAACAAAGTTAACATTCATAGGTTCTGGGGATTAGGAGCTCTGGTGGTGTGGTGGATAATGCATGTGGCTGCTAATCAGAAGGTCAGCAGTTCATAACCCACCAGCTGCTCTGCAGAAGTAAGATGGGGCAATCTACTTCTGTAAAGATTTACAGCTCAGAAACCCAATGGGGCTCATGATGAGTTGAGTTGCAATCTACTCGATGGCAGTGAGTTTAGTTTGGTTTGAGTTGGGGATTAGGACATGAACATACTTTTTAGAAGCTACCATTCAACCCACTACAACATGGTTTCAAAAGTTTTTGCTAAGAACATCAGAGTGCTATGTTTATGCAAAACACCAAAGGACATTTAATGTTTATCCATCATTTTTTTTTTTTTTTAAAAAGAGGATACTGCTCTATGGGGACACCTATTTGTTTTGGCTATATAATCAGAAGTCTTTCGGCTGCTTATCAGGTAACCACTGCCACCTTTGGTTTAGATAATTCTAGTCACTTGCTATATGGATCATATATCCAGAGATGACAGACTTTTTTAAATGGTTTTTTACTTTTTCTAGTTACCTACTGCAGTGAATTGCTTGATGTGGCCCTTCTAGCCATTGTCCTCCATTCTGTGATGTTTTGTAAATCCCATTATCCATGACTGGGGTGGTGTGGTAGTTAAGGTCAGGTATCAACTTGGCTGGGCAGCTGGTAGTAGTCATTCCCTATGACTGGCAATCACTCTGTGATGGGATTTAGGTTAATTCTGTTGGGGCAACACAGGTGGAATGTATCTTGAGTCCTGCCTTGCTGGAGGGTATAATTCAAATCACCACCCTTAGCTTCCCTGAGGGTATACCTACGAATCTCCTGGGAAGATTCGCTCTCTTTTTGCTCTGGGTTTTGTGTCTTGGCTCATCCTCATCTCACCCCTGGATTTGGGACAGCAGCCATCATCTGATCTGCTGATCGAGGTTCATCAAACCCCGAGAGTTGACAGGATCCGCCAGACCTACTCACGGACCTGGAACTCGCCAGCCTCCACCACTACTACGTGAGACGAACCCTTGGGTGTCTGTGAGTTCTGTGAGGCCTTACAGCGAAATACAGAACCCTAAGACTGGGGAAATAACTGGGAGGAGGAGGAGGAGTTAATGTCTGAAATGATGGAGTGGCATGGTACTTTGGACATATGGGACATCTTTAACCTCCGTCTCATGGGGACCGGCCTCGTGCTGATCTTTCTAAGAGAAATTGTTCGAGCACCTACTCACATATACTTACCAATCCCCACCCCTTCTTTCCAAAGGACCTTATTTCACAATTTTGATTTAAGGATTTCTGTATAAGAAGCCCCAGCCATACATACAAACAAAAACTGATGGTTAGATTAGTTCAGGTAGTATTTAAATAGACCAGAGATTTAAAACTTGGTGTTTAAACCAACTTCATCAACTCTCCTGTTTCTGTATGTTACAAGAACATCTTGTATTGATTTATTCATTGTAATTGATTCCAACATGGAAGGTAACAGGACACTCCACATGTAGCATTCTTACAGGGACTTCTTTTGTTTTTATACTGAGCCTTGTTATTCTGACAAGTGGTTAATAATAATGAAAGGCTCTCTCTTTCTAACAGCCCTGTCTGAGTAGTTCAGAATGTTTCAGAGAAATAATTTATTCCAATCCAGTGAAATAGACCATAGATTAGATTAGGTCATTTTATAGACAGGGAAAGAGAGTGAGACACAATGTAATTTTTGAGGAACTGTAAAACTAAGGAAGTCAGGTCTCCTGACTTTCAGTTCAACTCAGTAATTCTAGTTCAATGGCATACAGATGTCTATATTTGGTTTCAAAAGACATCAATCAGAAAAAGTCTATCAAAAAGACAAAACAATTTTTGTGGAAAGGAATATGAAATTATGATATGGAAACAAAATACCGCTAGAGCTAAGCTGTCCACTAGAAATAAAGGCTGAATTTTATTGAGCTCTAAGTGTAAAATACACACTGGATTTCAAAAACTTAATATGAATATAATAATGTCAAGTAAATCATTAATACATGTTGAAATGATATTCTGGATATGTTGGATTAAATTACATTATTAAAATTAATTTCACCTGTTTCTTTTTACTTTTTTAAATGTAACTACTAGAAAACCTTTAATTACGTAAGTGGTTCACATTTTATTTCCATTGGACAGAAATGCTGTAGAAAAAATTATGGTATGGATACCCTACATATTATAGGTAACTTACTCAGTTAACAAATACCTATTCCACACCTACTATGTCAGACTCTATGCTAAGTGCTGTGACTTTAAGAATGAACAGAAAGAGTGGTCCTTGCCATCATACAGCTTAGTATGTATAAGCACTCACTAAGTATAGTGATCTACTATACTTCTACTGCACATTTCACATATATTATCTCATTGGTTATAACACAAAAAAATTTAACTTAGATGGACAAATGCCAATACAGGTAGTCCTCGACTTGCAGTGTATTCAAGTTACTATGAACTGCCTTTATGACCTTTATGGTGGTGGTGGTGGTGGTGGTGGTTTTTTGGTACATCTTGTTACAGTAATATATATTACATACAATGTTGGAGCATCTAATCTGATGTCATCATTCTCAGATGTTCACTCACAGATGTGCAAAGACTGAATTTATAAATATACTGATAATGAAAGGCAATAGTAATGAAATTAAAAGAAAGAAAAAGAGGCAAACGACTTATGTCAGAAATGACTTAACAATGGAGTCATCTGAACAGAAAATCAAGGACTACCTGTACTTGACTCAGAAATCACAAAACAGAAATCACCAGCAGATTCATGCAAATGATAGTCTATTTTTGTGATGCAATATTTATATTATTATTCCATGTAATGTTTATCTTGAAGTCTAAGACTAGAACATTCCCCATAGCTTCTCCTGGTTTCTTATTCTTTACCTCTAATCAGTTTGCTCCCTCTTCATGGCTCATCTCTATCAGAGTCTCTCTTGAACTGGCAACCTGCCTACTATTCACATTACAGCAGGGCTATTTATACTCTCAGGGGTCTCTGGAGGCAAGAGGCTGAAAATGTTAAGTGTATATAATCTTAAGAGGCCATCTCCAGTTTTTTTGGAGCCAAGATTTAATTTTGAAGTTTCTTTTGGGCTTATAAACTACAGCGATTTCCAAGCAGTATTTTGCTTCATAATTCAATGCACAAACTTATTTGAGAACTAAAACAACTCCTTATTAGTTTGTGCTCCTGAGACTTCCAAATAACAGAACTTTTCCCAAGTAGGACTTTTAAAACAAACTAAGAAGTAGTAATTCTCAAGCAAATGATTCTTAAAATACTAAGTAATAGGAATAGGAAAAGATATATAATGCTATTAAGGCTAATGACATAGCTTTCAACAAAATGTTACAAATAAACAAAGGTCAAGTCTTACTGACAAAGTACAAACAGAGCAATACAAGCAAAAACTATTTTATCAAAAGGTGCTAATTTTTAACACCTGAATACAGAAAGTATCACATATGATAGCTATTGAGAAACAAATGGTGTACCCAAATTTTAAGCACCCAAAATGATTTCATTACCTTTTGGGTTGAAGTCTACGACCATCTGAAATACAGATGTGTTTAGCAAAGGAATATCATCCCTCAGTCTTTGGCTGTACAGGTGTGGTTTGCACATGTGTTCTTTCCTGCTATCTATCTCTGACAGCTAACAAAGAACTGCCATCTTACAACTTAAGGGGGAAAAATTGGCCAAAGAGAAATTAACATTATCTTCTGACTGGAGAATAACTACAGAAAATTTAGCTATTCTTCATAAGTAATCAGATTAACATTTTGCTGAATAAGCGTCAAATCAAAGCTATTAAGCTAAAGCACTCCATGTATGATCTAAATATGATCATCCTCTCATGCAATCATTAAACTACTACTTTGTTATGATGTTCTGGTTTGTTAAATACTATGCAATAGACAGGGAGCTCTGGTAGCGTAGTGTCCAAGACACTTGATTGCTAATCAGAAGGCTGGCGGTTCAAACCCACCAGCCACTCCTCAGAAGGAAGGTTGGGCAATCTACTTCCGTAGTGATACCGTCTCGGAAACCCAAAGAGGGGTCACTATGAGTCAGGTCCGACTCCACGGCACATAACAACAACATGCAACAGATAAACAAATACAAATTTGGAAATGCAACTTTACTTTGGCTTTCAGACCAAAATAGACTAATTTTTCTCAGTCCCAAATGGTAAAAGTTCAGTCTGTAGGAAACTAGCCTGCACTTGACAACCAATTGTCACTTGGGAGTAGCATCAGAAAAACAAACATTCTCTAAGAATTCCTATAAACAGGCAATTCAGATGTGCCTAAACTTGACTAGAGGCTTTTACGTTATTACAAATATTTTTACTTTTTCCTCCCTCTTGGAAAATTCTCAATCCTTGTGCCCTCCAGTTAAAAAAAGGGAGGGGGGTAAGAAACATGACTAGAAACCAAAGAAATTCTGAGACAAATTTCAAGTGTTTAGGATAAAATTCAGAACCTGTCATACTATATGAGTTCCTTTCAAATGTGAAAAAAAAGTTTGCCTCAATTATCCATATTTAATTCCATATAGCAATCACCTAAGAACAAATAGTGTCTTTCAATCTGATCCCTTGAATGAGCCCAAGTATCCTAATTCACAGTTGCAAAAAAATTATTTCATATCTTCACCTATGTTCAATTTTGAGACTACATTTAATATCCACTGAGATGCTAAAGTATCATCTTTCATACATTAGGTAGAAAATAACAGGGTTTCAATTAGTCAAGTAAAAATGCACAAAGAGTTCCACAACTCCAAAATTTAAAAAATAAATTCCAACACTGCTTGGATGATAGTAAAATGGACAGTTCTTTACATAAATTCTAATGATTAGCAGAGGCATCTCCCAAATGAAGCAACATTTCAATTAGCTAATATTGGAAGACTGAGAACTGGGTGGTGTTTCAATTCTCAAAATAATGTTGCAGTTTTAAAAGTTAGTGGTAATGGTGTCATTCTGTAAACCAGAGATACTAAAAAAGTACCCTAACATTACTTACCAAATGTAATTTTTTCTGAGCAAGACACTTTGTGACAACACTAAAACACTCTCCATTGACTCAGGAAATTTAAGCTTGTTATATTGTATAAGGAGCTCTGGTAGCATAGTGCCTAAGGCACTTGACTGCTAACCAGAAGGCTGGCGGTTCAAACCCACCAGCCACTCCTGGGAAGGAAGGTTGGGCAATCCTACTTCCGTAGTGATACTGCCTCGGAAACCCAAGGATGGGTCGCTATGAGTCGGGGCCGACTCGATGGCAAATAACAACAGACAACAACAACATACTGTATACAGTAATTTAAAAAAAAGAGGATATTAAGAAGCTGAGTATTAAGTTATTAAATAAAAAGGTCTTTCTTTGAGAGGGAATAGGCGTCCTGGTGGCTCAGTGGTTAAAGCGCTCGGCTGCCAACCAAAAGCTTGGCGGTTTGAACCCACCAGCCGCCGTGTGGGAGAAAGATACATACAGCCTGGGAAACCCTATGGGGTAGTTCTACTCTGTCCTATAGGGTCCCTGAGTCTGATCCACTCCACCGCAGTGGCTTTGGGTGGTTTTTTTTGGGGGGTGGGGGTGGGGGTGGGGGGGAGGCTGCAGAATTTCGTTTATTAAGATTCAACACTTAATTCTAAAACCGTATCATGGAATTGCATGTAGATGGGAAAGAAGATTGAAAATAGGAATTAAGATCATCGCCATTTTCTAAATAGCGAGGTCTTTAAATTTTAATTCAATTCAGACAACACGTTGGAGTTAGAGAAGCATGAAGGGGCAAATATGGTAATGGCTTGATTTATAAACACAAGTGGTAATATGTGCAGTAAGAAAGAGGTCTATCACTAGTTAACGGCAAAAGTGAAAATAAAACTTAGGAATACCGTCAGACTCTTACATAGCCAAAAGGGACAGGAATCTAGGTTCAATAGGGAAAATAAAACAAAACCGGGAAACAATGAAACGACAGCGTAACAAAAAGGCAGAATAGAAAACCACAAACGTTTTAAAGCAGAGATAAGGGTTGCTTTATGCCTCCACTGTTTATCAACGTTTAAAACTAGCGTTTCCAGCCAACACCTAGATTTGAAAATCGCAAAACCACTTAAACGCTGTCCTTTCCAACGTCAGCCTAACAACATTTTGAGTAGTAAACATTAACCAGAAAAAAAGCATCGTTCCTACATTTCTTTCTTCAAGGACCATGAAAAAAATTAAGAGCTTTCTTTCTTCCATGTATCGCCTTAACCACTCTGTCCCCTCTTTTATTTACTACCCTTGCCGTGGGGCTAATGAACCCTTAACTCCGTTTTTCTTCCCATTAATGGAAATAGGAAAGAAGTAACGCCAGAGTAGAATCCAGATGAAAAACAGGAAATTGGAAGTAGTGGCATTACTTGCTGAAGACTGGAAACACCCTAAGGTTTGGCATTACGAGGGCAGTTTCGGAAGACCCTTATTGACACACACTGTAGCCCAATGCTACCCCATTTTTCGTGACCATTCTTATTTTATTTGCTTTTGAAGGGAGTGGTAGTTCTCCTGGGCGAACCTTCTCCGAGCCTTGCCTCCCTCTCCCGAGCTCCCGCGGCAGCTGAGAGTGGGGGGCGAGGGCCGGGGCTCCCAATTTGCAGAGGCCCGGAAATCTGTCCCGTTAGAGCCGATTTCACCCACCAGGAATGCGCTCCGCCCCCGCCGCCCTCAGGTTTCGCCTGCATCCAGGGCCCCAGAAGTGCTCGAGGGAAACGCTTCCTCGCCGGCCACAATACGGCCCAGCCCGCCCCTGGCTCCACCGACTTCCCAGGCCAGGAGAACAGCGTCGGGGCGGATCCCACAACTGCCTCGGCCAAGGGGGCGCCCGCTCCGGGGTCCGACCGGGGACCCGGAACCAGCTCGAGGCCTGACCCCCGGCCACGGCCCGGGGCAGGGGGCGCCTTTCCCACGGGACTTCCGAATCCACTTCCGTCCCGGGGAAGGGCAAGAGGGCGGCGGCCGGTCCAGAGCACCTCGGGTCAGACACGGGAGCCGCCCCTGCCCTCCCGATTCCGAACGTAACCACCTCCCATGCCCGCCCGTACCTTCAACTCCTCAAAGCCACGGCGGGCGCAGGGCTGCGGGCAACCAGGCCCATCTCCCAGCAGCAGCGGCAGAAGCCGGAGGAAGTTCAGGGGAGGGTCCCACAGGCCCACGGAGGCACCTCTAAGCTGGGGCAGGGAGAGCTGAAGAGAGATGTTCGGACCGCCGCTTTCCCCAACTCCTCCTCCGCAGCTCTGGCTTGACGGCTGCTCTCGGGAACCTGCGCCGCAACTGCCATTCTCCCCCCTCCCTCAGCCCCCGCTTTCCCCGCCTTCTCCTCCCACTCCCTTCCCTCGCCCCCGCCCTGCCCAACCCCGCTCCGCCCCGCCCCGCTCCGGCGCACCGCCCGCGTGCCTTGCGTCATGGCGTCACGCCCACCGGGCCAGCCGCGGGCGTTCCTGGGACGTGGTAGTTCCATACCACACGTTCGCCGGGTGCCCGCCCGGGAGCGCCCCGCCTGCTACACGGGCGGGCTCGGAGCACCGCAATCGTGCCCGACTTCTGCGTGGGGTACTTCAAGACCCTTTTTCCTCCTCGCAGCACTGCGCCTCTGGCGGGCCGGGCTGTGGGGCTCACGTCGCCCCACTCGCCTCTCCTTCGTCCGTAGAGCGTCGCCGCCAAGGACAGGTGGGGGTGGCTGGAGCTGCGCCTGAGGTGAAAGGAGATGCCAGTCTGTGGGACCCTGGCCCTTGGCGTTTCGCACAGTGTTATTTATTCCATTGTGTTCTCAAGATCCACCTGCTTGACTGGCAGGTGTTGCCGGGATGTTGGCAGCAAATTCCTGCCACCCTCTGAGAGAAAATGTTTTTCCCGGGAGAGTGGCGGTGGCCTTTCGAACGGTGTCCTGCACGTCTGCATCTTTTAGCCACCTCTAGCTCTTTTAGTTTAATAGACCTCAGATTTTCGCAGGGACGCTTTGCCACAATAACACCCTATGCGAGGGTTCAGAGAATATCTTCCACTAATTTCTTCAATTTTAAAAAATATTTTAAAAAATCCGTTTACGTATTCATTGGCATCCCTTACTGATACCTAATGCATTCTGAATTTCTTAACTTGAATCTAGTTTGTTCTGTTCTATTAATTCACGTACTTTAAGCCAGTCGGTATACCCTTTGAATTTTTTAATCTACACATGGCCTTGGAATATAAATTATTGGTTAAATAAGCAAATTCACTTAAGGCCTGATTCATTCCTTTCTAGTTTATTTTCCCTAAAGATTTAGAATCACTCTTCCTTGGAATGCTGAGAAACGGAATGTGATAAATGCTGGACAGAACGTCCATTTGCCATCTGTTACTTAACTAAATATATCACCCTTTCAATCCTTCTTGTTGTGTGTCTAATTTAAATTAGAAATGAACCATGCAGGGATGGTCTTTCAGACTGTGCTTGGTATCTTTGGTAACCCAGTAAATGTTTATCAGGTAGAAAACTAAGCTCACTAGGTAGTTTAGGTCTCAGTGTCTCAAATCTTTAAATAAATGATGAATATGTTTGTTTTCATTTATAGGAAGATTTTAAGCTGTTATATATGCATGTTTGAATGCTACTTGAAGGCTGCCATCAGTTTAATCTTGGCTACTGTAAGCCTAACAGTAATACAAAAATAATTCAATGGATTTATGGAGTAGTACTCATACTCATGGTAATCCTTTTTGGAAATATGTCAACGTGTTAAATAACATTTCAGGACAGACTTGGAAGGGAATTTTGAGTAAAGAGCGTCATCATGCTATGTAGAATGAGAATGGGTTTATACTCTACACAGTTGTCATATTTTTCAGAGATGTCTTCCTGAAAATTAGAGGAATTTGCTACTCTTCACTAGGGCAACACAAATCTGTTAAGAAACAAATACTTACTGAACATTTCTCCTCAAATATCCATAGGCACCTCAAACTCAGCCTATCCAAAACAGAATGCATTACGTTTTCCTCAAAGTTTGCCTCTCTCTTTCACCCAGCCCCAAGCCAGGATTCTAGGATTCTTCCTAAGTCCCTTCCTTTCTGTGCTCCAATTCATGATTAACCACCACCAAACTCTGTTTAAATAGCTCCCCATTCAGGCCTCTCTCCTATATCCTTTCCTCAGTTTAAGGCAGTGTTCTCAATCTTAGTTGCACATTAGAATTCCCTGGGGAGCTTTCAAAAATTCTGATGCCCTAACATAATCCACAAAGACAATGTTCTACCTCCTACTTTGGTGAGGAGCGACTAGGGTCTTAAAAGGTTGCAAGCAGCCATTTAAGGTGCAACTATGGGTCTCTCCCCATCCAGAGCAAAGAGTGAAGAAAAAGTTGTAGGAAACAATTAGTCCAAATGGAGCATGTGAACTCCAGCCTCTATTACCCTGAGACCAGATGAACTAGATGGTGCCCAGCTAACACTGCTGAGTGCTCTGAAAGGCATCATGATAAGCGTTCCTGGATGGAGGGAGGGAAAATGTGGAACAAAACTCAAAATCGTAAAGACCAGGCTTACTGGTCTGATGAAGACTTGTGGAACCTCCAAGACTATGGTCCTTAGACATCCTTCAAGCTAGGAACTGAACTTAACCCTCATAACTCAGCTGATAGCCAAATGATAGACAGGCCTATAAGGTGAACAGTAATAGGAGGGTATTCACTCATTAGAATAATCAAGCATATGAGATCAAGAGGGCAGCATCTGCCCAGGGATAGAGCTAGGAAGACAGAAGGGAATCAGAAGGAAGGATGAAGGGAAGGGATGGGCACAGGGAGGAAGTGGGAAGAATGCTATTACAGTGTTACAATAATAGGCACCTTTATTGAGTACTTAATATATGACAGGCATTGTTTGAAGTATTTTACAAGTATTGAGGTGTTTAATAACAGTCCCCAACAATAGATGCTGCTGTCATTAGGATCTGAGGCCCTAGAAGTTAAGCAATTTGCCCAAAGTTACACAGCTTGTAAATTGCAAGGCTAGGATTTGGACTACCCAGACAGTTTGGCTCCAAAATTCATATTCTTCTCCTACTCTACCCTTCTTTATTGGTGTCCCCCAAACAAACAAACGCAAAAACCCAAAACCATTGTGGTAGAAGTGATTCTAATTCATGGCAACTCTAGGTATTTCAGAGTAGAACTGTGCATAGGGCTTTCAATGGCTTGACCTTTTGGATGTAGATCACCAGGCCTTTCTTCCCAGGTGCCTCTTGGCATATTTGAATGGCCAGCTTTTTGGTTAGTAGCTAACCACTTAACCATTTGTGCCACCCAGGGACTCCTGTTGGTGTCAACAGTCAAGTGAAAATCTCTTCAGCCACTTTAAGCTACTTGTATTGCAAATCTTCCCTCCTTTCTGTCACTCTCTCCTCTTTCTCTTCCTTTTCCTCCTCCTCATTCTTCTTTTTCTCTCTGTCTCACTCTCTCATGCACCCACACATCTAACTTTCTTTGCACATGCTATCTTCTCTGCTTTGAATGTGCCTCCCCTCTCTTTCTGAGCCTGGATCATTTTATCACCCTTCTTTGGTCCTTATAGGCTAAGTCAAGCATATCTTCTCTGGCCCAAAAGCAACCCTGTGCTTACCTCTGTAGTTTTCTGTACTAAGTACTGCATTATTATTTACAGGTCTTTCCCACAAAAGCTTCCTGCATTAAGCAAGGCGCTTAATGCCTGGCATATAGGGGAGAGAGAAAGGCAGGAAGCAAAGAAACCTAGCTATGTGCACAGGCGATTATTCCCTAGGTAACTGGGAGATACAAATACGGTAAAGTATCATACCTGCCACCCCTCGGAAGGAAGGTTGGGCAATCTATTTCCGTAGTGATACCACCTCGGAAACCCAAGGAGGGGTTGCTGTGAGTAGGGTCCGACTTGACAGGTCATAACTACAACTACTAATCATACCTGCTGTGGTGGTTATGTTTGTGTGTCAACTTGGCTAGGCCTGGTTGAGTGGCTGGGCAGCTGATGGTAGTTATTCCCCATGATGAGACTGGCAATCAGCTCCATGGTAGGATCTACAGCTGAGTAGTTGCTTTGGGTATGTGGTCTGCTTCCCATATATAAGCAGCAGCTTTGGGAAAGGTCTCTAGCTTATGGTACACTTGGACCCTGCATATAGCTGTGTTGTTCTTCAGCAGCCTGCCATGCTCTCCCAACCATGGGACTTAAAATGGACTTGAATTAATGGCCTGCGTGTGGTTTGGTAACATTGGGACTGTGCCTTTTTACTTGTCAAACTTGGGGCTTCTCAGCCTCAGCAGCCAGCAGCTGAGTGAAGAAATGTCTCTAGCTCCAGTGGGCCAGGAGCAGGAGGCAGAACTGGACCCAAGGTTGAGGGGCTTTCACCCAGTCCCTGGAGCCTGGCACTTTGAGCTTGGAGTTAAAGTTTCCAAATTATAAGAATAAACTCCTGTTTGTTAAGGCCATCCCATTTGTGGTATATATTCTTGTCAGAGCGGTGCTAGTTAACCAGAACACCTGCCCTCAAGAAGCTTGTAAATGTGGTGGAGAGATAGATACATAGAATATCACTCTAATGAAATCCCAAAGTGGGATAAAAACAACATATTATAGAACATTCTGCCTAAGAACATTGGAGGCAAGATGCTTGGTCATAGGATTATTTCACTGGAAAAAAAAGGACACCAGGGACAGGAACTTGAGGCTTCATTCTCTACAGTCATTTAGTATGACTAGGGGAGGCAGCCTTATCCAGGAAGACTTGGGAGATCCTCAATTGCTAGAGTTGATACACTGGATTGTGCTACTTCCGGATCTTTCCCCCATCCTGCCCTTATGTGAATAAATGTACTGATTTCCAAGTTGGTTCATTTCCCTTCCTGGCAGGGTCATACAGTTCCATCCTCTTTGTCATCTGTGAGGTTCAGAATGTAGGTTCTAGCTGTGGGAGCTTGGAAAGGTTATGACCCACAATATCAGGACCAGTGTGTAGGGTATGCAAGAGTGGATGCAGGGAGACAATTAGCAGGTTATAAAAAATTCCAGGAAAAGTCAGGAAGGCTGTGGCCAACATTCTACTGGTGGTGCCAAAAACACAGACCACAATGTGAACAGTGCTCCATGCATGTGCACCACAGTGGCCCCACTCACTGTGCTCGGCCATTAAAGGGGTGTAGTAAGGAGCGCTGGTGGCACAATGGTTAAAGTATTTAGCTTTAAACCAAAAGGTCAGCAGTTCAAACCCACCAGCTACTCTGTGGGAGAAAGATGAAGCAGTCTTCTTTCATAAAGATTTATATCCTTGGAAACCCTATAGAATAGTTTATTCTGTCTTATAGAGTCACTATGAGTCAGAATCAACTCAATGGTAATGGGTTTGGTTTTTGGTTTTGGTTTACCCCAATGAGTTGTTCTGAGGATTAAATGAATGTAGATACAGTACATAGGGCTTGTTGTTGTTGTTAGATGCCATCAAGTAGGTTCCAATTCATACAGACCCTATGTACAACAGAATGAAACACTGCCTGGTCCTAGGCCATTCTCACCATCATTGCTGTGTTTGAGCCCATTGTTGCAGCCATTGGGCCAATCCATCTCATTGAGAGTCTTCCTTTTTTTTTTGCTAATGCTCTACTTTACCAAGCATGATGTCTTTCTTCAGGTATGGTTCCTCCTGATAATTTAGGGCTTGGCACATTATTAAGTTGTCAATGAATGTTAGCTGCTATTACTAGATAAAGGGATATTGGCTAAAGTGAGAGTTATTCCAAAAGGATTTTTTAAATGGGTCTTGTGTTCTTGCTGTGTTGGTTTCTTAATTGTGGGAACTATATAGGGACTTTGAGGAGGAAAAGCCTTTGTCTCTTCAAAGCAAGGACCTAGAATTCTAGATGGGAAAGCCCTCAGGTGGCTGAAAGCTGAACTATTCAGATCATCCACCTATCCTTCTGCCTCCTTCCCCCCCCCTCCCAGGGAAGAACCGGCACCATATTACTCACCTAACCTGGCCCAAGGTGTTCCTTCTTCTGGGAAAGTTAGACCCCCTGAAGGGTTATTTAAGCAGCCTTTAGGGTGGTGGTCCTTGGTGTGTACAGAAGAACTATCTTTACCAGAATCACCTGTGGTGCTTGTTAAAATAACTGGGTTCCATCTCACATTTTAAAAGTCAATATTTGTGGGGCTGGGGTCCTGGACTCTAATTTTGAACATGCTCTGCAGATAATTCATATCGTACTCATGTTTGAGAACCACAACTTAATGGCTTCAGCTATTAGGATAATATCCCAACTTCAAGTGGTTTTCTTCTATTAGATCTCTCATTTGGTCTTCTTCAGAGTGTTGGGGGGAGGGTTCTTTCCTCTTCATGAGATCCACTCCATTACCTATATATAACCTTATTTATTCCTCTTCCCACCATTTTGTGGAAGTGACATCTCCCCTAACCCTTTCTTGGTGAAGACTGGATCCTCAGGTCCCGGTTACGCACTGCTTACTAGTCTGTCTTCGTTACATTTTCTGTTTGGCTAACCTCCCTTGCTGATGACCTGTGCCAGAAATATTTATAACTAGAACTGGTTAGATGTCCATTTTGGACAGGATGAGTTTGGCTCACTAGGTTCACAGTGGTGGGTTGCACTGGGAGCAGGAGGTCAGAATTGAGCAATGACTTAGGGTGACCCTATGTCCAGTTTGCTCAGAACAGTCCTGGCTTATGCCTGTTACAGGGGCTTAATTGCTAATAGTGCCCCTTTTCACTATCAAATGTCCTGGTGTAGACAAATTTTATGATTATCCTGGTGTGGTAGTTCAATTTGTGCATCAACTTGGCTGGGCCTGGTTGAGTGGCTGGGCAGCTGGATGTAGTATTCCCCATGATGAGACTGGTAATCAATTCCATGGTGAAATCTACTGTGAGCAGCTGAGTAGCTGCCTTAGGGAATGTGGTCTGCTTCCTGTATATAAGCAGAAGCCTTGGGGAATGGTCTCTAGCTTATGGCACGCTTTGACCCTGTATGTAGCTGTGTCGTTGTTCAGCAGCCTCCCATGCTCTGCTGATCTGGGGACTTACACTGGACTTGAATTAATGGTCTGCCATGCGGTTTGGTAACATTGGGACTGTGCCTTTTTACTTGTCAACCTTGGGCTTGTCAGCCCAAGCAGCCAGCAGCTGTCTGAGTGAAGAAACACCTCTAGCTCCAGTGGGCCAGGAGCAGGAGGCAGAGCTGAACCCCAAGGCTGAGGGGCTTTCATCCAGCCCCTAGAGCCTGGCACTTTGAACTTGGATTTAATGCCTCCAAATTGTAAGAATAAACTCCTGTTTGTTAAGGCCATCCCATTTGTGGTAAATTCTTGTCAGAGCAGCACTAGGAACCAGAACACCTGGTAAAGAGCAGCATTTCAAGGCCCATTGTTACAATGCTATAGTTCCTGAACTGTGCCTAGGTCACCCCCTT
Organism: Orycteropus afer afer; assembly: GCF_000298275.1. Classification (NCBI taxonomy): domain Eukaryota; kingdom Metazoa; phylum Chordata; class Mammalia; order Tubulidentata; family Orycteropodidae; genus Orycteropus; species Orycteropus afer. Next base: position 12,601,242 of record NW_006921608.1, on the reverse strand, counting down.
CCTGCCTTTCCAACCCCCAATCTCCTGCCGTGACTCCTTTCTCCTCTCACATTTCCTTAATGAATTAACTTTGGTATAATACTTTGGGCCTACATTAAGGGACTTAGAAGAAAGCTTCATGAAACGTGTTCCTATATTTACTCTGACAATATGTGGAAAATATTTTTCTTTGGTTTTAGCACCTGATATAGTTTCCCTTGTTTATTATTTCCATTTGTTTTTTTCTTCTGGATACTTAATTGTGGAACTGAGTGTATTTCCCTTGGCTGTGAGAAAGCTTAGAGATATATGTGTGGCTGCCTGCCAACCAGTGTATAAGATTTAACAGGATGCATTTTATATACTTAACTCACTCTTTGCTTAAATTTCTTGTTTTCATTTCTTCACTAATTTCAATAATTTTTCTGGTTTTATATTATATATGTCCATATCCATCTTTTAACCTTTTTAAAATTACCAAAACCCATTGCCATCATAAGCAGGTTTAAGAAATGTGTATGAACACATGCCCACGAACAAACTGGTACAGATTACTAGTTACAGAACTGAAAGGGATTATATTTAAGTATATACAAAGATATTTTTCTCAGTCACAAAATATTTTAACAAATTAATTGCACCTTAACTAATGCTGGCTTTGGCGTTCTTCAATTGTGTATCAGTAAGAAGAGAAGAATCTAAATAAAGCAAACGAACATGAGATTAGATTAATTTTCAAGATGACACATTTTTAGATATGACCCAGAACTGTGATGTCAAAAAATTTAAGGAAGAGCACTCACTACCAGATTTGAATAGCCCAATTAGATCACTTTCAAGGGTGTTCATCCTCCCAATGCAGAAAGGAGAGGAACAGGGGTGGGGAGGGATTCAGATTTGGGAATGTACAGTCCAAATGATAATGATGACCCATGAGGATGGGTCTTTGGCAGAAGCATGGGACCTGTATCAAACTCCAAGAACTGTTCCTCTAGCTGCCCTTGAAAATAGTGTGTCAGGGGACTCTCACCCTGCTGTTTGCAGCTAACTTAAAGCTGTGTAAATCTACCTTAATCTAGTTACTGAGGAATACATTTTATAATTAGTTTATTTTGAATGACAGACTGAATTTACATGAGTCAAAGCTGGATATTCTATGGGTAGTTTACTGAGTTGTTTTATGGATAAATTGGGCATCTGATTACAACTACTTCCCAAAAATGTTCAACCTAAAGTTATGGAGACCGTGCTATATTATATATTATATTATATATTCCTACCCTTTTCCAGAATGAATATATCTCTTTCTTTCTTTTTTTCTTTTTATATTGTGATTTGGGTGAAAATTTACAGAGCAAATTCACTTTCCATACAGCGGTTCATAGACACTTTGTCTCATGATATTGACCACAATTTTCCACAATGCAACAGCTCCCCTACTAGTTCCCCCGGATAGTTACCTCTTCCATGTGTCCATTCCTCCAGGCACTCCTGCCCCCTGAGCTGTCTCCCTGTGCATAAACAGCCCTTCTTTCTCCCATGATTGTTCTCTCCAAGGAGTGTATCTACCTCAGGTTCAATTCATATGCCTGTCTTTTGTTTGGTTGGAAGTCACAGCTGTGGGTTCAATTCCAGACCTGAAGGGCAGCTAGGGACCATAGTCTCAGTGGTTCCACTACGTTCTATCGGACCAACAAACCTGGTCTCCCCCCGCTTTTTATTTTCTCCAAATGATTTTAGTTTTGTTTCACATTGTTCTCCCTCTCTATTCATGATCTCCTACCTAGATCCCCTTCCAAGTGGTTGACAGTAGTAGCCGGGCACCATCTAGTTCTTCTGGTCTCATAGTCGTGTAGGCTGCAGATCGGGTGGTGTACCAGTCACTAGAACTAATTCTTTCCATGAATTTTTGGTTTCCTTCATTCTTCTATGCTCTGAACAAGGAGAGACCCATCATTGCATCTAGATGGCAGCTTGCAAGCTTTTAAGATCCTAGTTGCTACTCGCCAAAGTAGGAGGTGGAACAATGTTTTGTGTAGTATGTTATGCCAATTGAGCTTGATGTCCCCTGTGACTATGGTCCTGAGCCCACAGGTTCAACTACTCGGTCCCTCTGGGTATCTGGCTGTGACCAAGCAGTGACTACAACCTTGCCCCTTGTCAGCTCTACTATACACCTGGGAATTCAGATCATACACATAAACTTATAGGACCACTGTATGCCAACCCTATACATGTTCTTGGGTACACTCCCTGCTTCATAGAGATACCTAATAGTTCAGCCTGTCTACCCATCTATCCACCTGTATTGGATCATATCATCAGCAAATAGGGATAGTTTTACTCCTTCCTTTCCAATTTGGATGCCTTTGATTTCCCTTTCTCGCCTTATTGCCCTGGCTAGGACTTCTACTACAGTGTTGAATACAAGTAGTGATAGAGGATATCCTTCCCTGCAAAACTGTTTTTAAATATAAAATCTTTCAGAGAATAAGTTAAGAAACCCATGTAATTCTTGAAAGAACAAATGTTAACATTTTCTTATATTTGTATCCTTTTTTAATGCAAAAGAAATATGACATTATAAATAGAGTAGAGGCCTACTTTTTACTTTTCCCCAACCACATTCCTTCCTCCCCAAAGGTAACTATTATTCTAAAGTATGTTTTCAAGTCATGTTTTCATACTTCTACTACTTAAGTGTATATCCACACACAACTATTGTTTTATGTTTTAAACATAATTTTTACTAAACAAACTTTTTTTGTAAATACTTTGTATCATTCTATGAATTTTTTTTTCACTTAATATTTTTGCAAAATTTACCCATGTTGATACCTAAAAATCTAATTCATTTATTTAAACTGCCATAAAATATTCCATTGTGTGAGTGTATTACAATTACTTATACATTCTCTTTTTGAAGCATAAACAATGTACACTGAGCACATGTAGGATAGTTTCTCTAGAGTATATGCTTAGAAGCAGAATTACTTTTTAAAATCTTTTTAAGAGTTAAAAAATACTATAGCCTCTCCTGTGCCTGCCCCGCCCCCCGCTCTGATGGGAATATTCATTGGGTGAAAAAATACTTGTGTGTGTTTGGAGTCTCAGAGTCCTTCCAGTAAAAGGTCTAAAATTATTAATTCAAGGAGGTGAATACTAACACATCAAGATTCTTTTAGGCTTCCTTCCTAATCTTTAAAATGAGGATAATAAAAGTACCTCCTTCATAAAGTGTCTGTGAGGATTAAACAAAATAATAAATGTACAGTATTTAGCACAATATCTGGCACTTAGTAATAGCTTAATAAGCATTAGTTATTATCAATAGCATTACTTTAAGATGGATGGAAAATGGATTCAGTGGCTTTCATTTGAAGAGAGTCTATATAGATAAGGAAGAAAGTAAACACTGAATTTGATTCTTCCCTATAATACCATATTTGGAAGTTTTTTTTTTTCTTCATATTTGCAAGTTTTGTATTTTTATTTTATTTTCTAATTATGTTCTTCTTTAATATTAAGGGCAGGATCTTAGCACTGAAACCATAAGAATCTACAAGGAAAAAAGCAGCGAGGAAAAGCAGCTAAATACAAACTAACCTCTGTAGTAGCTGGACAGCCTGATTTTGCAGGACAGCCATCTTTCACTCTGCTCTGCCATCCGTTCTATTCAATGGAATTCTCACTTTAGCTCCATGTATGCTAGCCAGGAAACTGCATCAGCAATTACCAAAAACAATTCTGCTTCTAATACGGTTCCAATGTAAAAAAATCCCATCTACCTTTGCCAGGGGAATCCCATCATAAATATGTTAGGGGAAGGCATGTGTAAACAACTATTTCCTAGTAAATGTGGTTAGAACCCAAAATGGGTCATTGAAAGTCTCTGTGAGATAAAATAGAAATAGGCATGAGATGACATCTAATATCTTGAATGTATCAACTGGTATATTTAGGGCTAGAGATGAGAACTTAGGAACCTCAGTTAACTTGTTGAAATTCATACTTGGGAGTTTTCAAAACACATTGCAAGGCTGGAGCTAAAATGACTGTGCCAAGCCAACATTCCTATCAATGATCAAAGAGAACAAGATTTTAAAATAGTTGGATAACTAAGCCAGGGAGAAAAATATCTGAAGTCTCAGGGCCAGTGATCTGTATTCAATTTCAGATTGTTTTTAGGGGTTTTATAACCTGTAATGAAAGCAAAACTTTGTATAATATATCTTAGGACATGAGTGGAAAACCAAACAACTACTAAAGTACTATGATTTTGATCTGATTTTCTTCAAACAAAAATTCCCACACAATAAAGTTTCTGGGAGCTCTGGTAGCGTAGTGCCTTAGGCACTTGACTGCTAACTAGAAGGCTGGTGGTTCAAACCCACCAGCCACTCTTTGGAATGCAGATGGGGCAATCTACTTCCGTAGTGATACTGCCTCAGAAACCCAAGGAGGGGTCACTATGAGTCGGGTCTGACTCAACAGCACATAACAACAAAAACAACATAAAGTTTCTACTATAATTTTTTTTTCCTCTGGAGGAAGAAGAGAGTGCCTAATGTAGATTTCGTGCAATGTTAGTTCCATATATCACATGAGCTTTTAAAATAACCTTCACTGTTTCAGTGCTGGATAGAAGAGGAGTAATTTACTAGCAAGTGTTTTGGGATTTTGAAACAATATTTGAAACCATCATTTTCAGAAGTAACACAGATTGCAGCACAATCAGATTTAAGGATCTGGATTACTAAAGTAGATGATCCATCACAAAGATATATTTCTTTTGTTTCTACCTTAATATTTTACTGATTTATAGGCCCAACAGGAAAGGAGTGTGAACAGTGTATAATGGGTTCTCTTAAAATACTACATATTGGAAATTTAGGAAATTGAGAGGAGCGCAAAGTTCCTTTTATGTTCATCTCCCTCCAATCCCCATCCCCACCCTACCCCCATCTATCATTGAGTTCCTGGTTTGTTTTGTTTTTTAATTTGGCTTCTAATGTACCTTTGAATTTTTCCTTATTCCCACAAATGAAGTCTTTCTAACCTGAGATACTTAAATTTGTGTATATGCATTTGCAAAGTAAACAGCACAAAACATGAGAACAAATAAAATAAACAGAGCCTTATAACAAAACATTTCAACAAGAGATGATAAGGGAAATCAATCCAAAGGATTCATTTTTATAGAAAATTCTAGAAGGGAAAACATGTTTGTTACCGAAGGGTGAGAGTATAAAAACAGTTTGAGTTTTGAGTCTTCCAAAGAGGCAAACACAATAAATTCAGAAAATTAATCTGGACCCGCCTGCACGGTGCCTGCTAATTTGCCCCCATGTGTGACCTGGCCAGTCCCATGACCTCTGACTCTAGTTGGACTGAGCCATCTCTGAATGTCATCTCTGACATCTGTAAAGACATCTGGACAAGATCTCTCAGCTTTATCTCCAGCCAGGGATTTGATTCTGGTTATCTGTTCTCAAAAACCTCAGCCTTTCTCCTGGGTCCTCAAGCCCACCCTGTTGACTGGCCCTACACTTACCAGATTTTTACTCCATCCCATAGCACAGAACATAGAACACAATTCAACCAACAGATTTTCTAATCATTGTTATCAACCCCAATGTTGCAAAAATATGTACCGTAATAATATTTAGGGATGGCATAGGTGTGTGTGTGTATGTCTATGTGTGTGTATATATATATATATATATAATTTGTATTATATGTACACAAAATTCTATGCTAATAACAGGTTAAGAATCTAACTAAAATCTTTAAGTCCTGGGGATACATGGACTGTATATGATTTGTTTTCTGTTTTAGCACAGTTTGTTAATCAAATGAATACAAAAGGAAGAAGAGAAGGAAGGAAATTCAAGACATGATTGACATATGTCATAATTTTAATAGATACAACACATGTCAATTGTGTCCTTAACTAATTTCTTTCCTTTTTACATTTATTTAATTATCAAATTGGGCTACAGCAGAAAATGAATAAGATATAGTTCATATACTCACAGAATATAGAACAAAAGTTTGAGTTAGGGGTTTACAAAAGTATGTGCTATACTAGTGTTTTTAAGAAGCTTCAAATCTCATGATTTTGCTAATCTATTGGCTGTGTTCAGCTTGTCTCCACCCTTGACCCCATTTGCAGGCTGACCTCCATTGCTCTTGCTGGCATCCTAGACTCTCTTATCCATTTCCATTCCATTTTACTGATCATGCCAGTTCCCATTGGTCTGCTTTTCTGTTCTTGCTTTTTAACATCTGAGAAAGCTGATTCGATTCACTTTAAATGCATGACACCTAACCTCAGATTAAACAACAGCAACAACAAAAACAAACCCACTGCCACTGAGTCAATTCTGATCCATAGTGACCCTATAGGACAGAGCAGAACTGCTCCATAGGGTTTCCAAGGCTGTAAATCTTTACGGACGCAGACTGCCTCATCTTTCTCCTGCGGAACAGTTGGCTAACCACCAGCCTTTTGGTTAGGAGCCCATTGCTTTACCCACAGTGCCACCAGAACTACTAACCTCAGATTGTTGTTGTTATGTGCCGTCGAGTCGGCCCCGACTCATAGCGACCCCTCCTTGGGTTTCCGAGGCAGTATCACTACGAAGTAGATTGCCCAACCTTCCTTCCGAGGAACCTCAGATTAGCAACCACATTATTTCATCTCTTGTTAATTCCAGAGCCCAATTCTTAACGTAGTTATCTTCTAAATCCTTAATGCCCACAGTCTTTCATTCAATTTATAGTGCAAATACTAAGTGAGTGTTAATAATATTCTATGCACTGTGCTGGGCAGTAGGCATTGCAGTAGAGAATAAAACAGATTTAGTGACTACCCTAAAAGTTCCTCTGCCTAGTAAGTGACACAGAGGTTTTCCTGAAACCACCCAGGCATTTGGGATGCATCCCACCCCCTTGTCTTCCCTTTCTCTGTCTCATCTCTCTGCCTTCTCTTCAAGCGTCTCTAACATCCTTCCTATCTCAGGGAAGCACCAACCTTGTTTATTTCCTTCCTATGAGCCCTTGAATTAATCCCCTTCTTCATTCTTCCAAGGCTTTCCTTCTCATGGTTCTCAACATTTTTTATTATGAAATAAGTAATATGTATCTTAAACCTTTACAACAGTCTATGCTAAACATAAGCCTGTGTTTTGACTGTCCCACTGATGAAAGAAATACCAAGTACCTTTTTTAGTATCTTCAAATTCAGAATTGGCTTGAGTTTCTTATGTATATTGATATCTTACATATTTCCCTTTTGGAATTTGTGTTCTGTCCAAAATAATCAGCATAGAGCTAGTGTATTGACATCCTTTGATCCTGTCTAAACATCCTGATGAACCACTCCCTAAGTAAGTCAGCATCAATTTATTGGATTACTTTTACTATGAAAAACTCCCAGACATCTAGATTTGATTTTTCAATTTTTAATTCTTAATATGGCTAACAAATGCAAATAAAAATTATTTTCATTTTCTGGTTCAAATTTTGGTTAGGAAAAGAGTTTCAGTATCTGGGTATTCTCCTAACATTTCTTGGTAGATTTAGCAGTTACTTCTTTCACACCAGGAACTCTGTTAGTTCCTGAGAAGCTCTCTCCTATGGGTGCTGACATCACTCACTTTATTGTGGTCATAACCTGGAAAATCCTGAGTGGATTGTCCGTCAATCTCAGTGTCTCATTTTTCAGAAAGAGGGAGTTAAAAATATCTTTTAGGAAAACATCTGGTTCCTCTTTTTAAAATACACAAAAAAAGGCATCACACAGAACAAGTTTAGGGAGGTTATGAGAACATCATTGATGATTTGGCTTCACTGTCACTCTCCAAGTCAGCATATCTTGTGCAGGGACTCAGAAAGTGTGAGCAAGAAGCACACACATATCATCTCGTTATTGCTGTTGACACAATCTGAAAATGAGCTGTTGCAGAGATTTGTGAGAAAACAGACATAGATCCTATGCAAACAGGCCTTTCAAGTGTTTGAGGGATGAGTCCTACACCATAGTGAAAGTCTGAGGTTTCAGTCCTTTTGTAAGAGTGGTTGCCTTTGCTCTGGTGGTGCAGTGGTTAAGTGCTTGGCTGCTAACTGTAAGGTCGGCAGTTCAAACCTACCAGCTGCTCCTTGGGAGAACAATGTGATGGTAGCTTCCATAAACATTTGTTGTTGTTGTTAGGTGCCACTGAGTTGGTTTCAACTTACAGTGACCCTGTGTACCACAGAACAAAACCCTGCCCGGTCCTGTGCCGTCCTCACATCATTGCTGGGCTTGAGCCCATCGTTACAGCCACTGTGTCAATCCATCTCATTGAAGGTGTTCTCCTTTTATGCTGAACCGATGGCATAGTGACTGAGGCATTTGACTGCTAACCAGAAGGTTGGCACTTCAAACCCACCAGCCACTCCTCAGAGGAAGACTGGACAATCTACTTCTGTAAAGATTTACTGTCTTGGAAACCTAAAGGCGGTCACTATGAGTCAGAATCAACTTGGTGGCAGTGAGTTTGTGGGTTTTTTTTTTTTTTTTGGGGGGGGGTTACTTTACCTAGCCTGATATCCTTTTCCAGAGATTGGTCCCTTCTGACAACATGACTAAAGGATGTGAGACAAAATCTGGTCATTCTCACTTGTAAAGAGCATTCCAGCTCTTTACAAGACAGGCTTGTCTTCCTCCAAGACAGACTTGTTCATTTTTCTAGCAGTGCATAGTATGTATATTCAGTATTCTTTGCCATCACCACAATTCAATGCACTGATTCTTCTGTGGTTTTCCTTACTCATTCTCTCTCTCTCACATACATATGAACTCACTGCCATCAAGTCGATCCCGACTCATAGCGACCCCTTCTTGGGTTTCCGAGGCATTATCTCTACGGAAGTAGATTGTCCAGGCTACTGAAAATACTGTGCTTGGGTCAAGTGGACCTTAGTCTTCAAAGTAATATCTTTACTCTTAAACACTTTAAAGATTATCACCTTCACAATCCTGTGGGACAATTCTACTCTGTCCTATAGGGTCACTATGAGTCAGATACATAATTCAAAAAATGGTTGCAGCAGTATATCAACAAGGAACTGCCAGAAATTCAAGCTGGATTCAAAGGAGGACATGGAACTGTGGATATCATTGATGATGTCAGATGGATCTTGGCTGAAAGCAGAGAACACCAGAAAGATGTTTACCTGTGTTATATTGCCTATGGAAAGGCATTCAGCTGTCTGGATCATAACAAATTATGGATAGCATTGCAAAGATTGGGAATTCCAGAACACTGGGTTGTACTCATGCAGAACCAAGAGACAGTAGTTCAAACAGGACAAGGGGATACCAAATGGTTTAAAATCAGAAAAGGTATGTGTTAGAGTTATAGCTTTTCATTATACTTACTTAACCTGTATGCTGAGCAAATAATCCAAGAAGCTGGTCTATAATGAAAAAGAAAGTGACATCAGTATTGGAGGAAGGTTCATTAAAAATCTTCAGTATGGAGATGATACAATATTTCTTGCTGAAGGTGAAGAGGACTTGAAGCACTTGGTGATGAAGATCAAAGACTACAGTCTTCAGTATGGATTAACTTCAACATAAAGAAAACAAAAATCCTCCTAACTGGACCAATAAGCAACATCATGCTAAATGGAGAAAAGACTGAAGTTGTCAAGGATTTCATTTTACTTGGATCCACAATCAATACCCATGGAAGCAGTGGTCAAGAAATCAGACAATATTTTGCATTGGGCAAATCTACTATAAAAGACCTCTTTAGGAGGGAAAGCTGTTAGATAGATAGAGATAAGTATTGATTTGGGTGAAGAGAAGGGCAATGTACCAAATGTGAGTGACCAATATGGCACCATTCAGGATGAGAAAGACATAGAGAGGTACATGGGAGACACAGACAACAAATATGAACCCTTTTGCACATACAGTACTGTGTTGTCAATGAAGGCAAACATGGGTATATGGGTGGATAGATGGGTGGACAGGCTAAACGATTAGGTATGTCTATGAAATGGGGAGTGTATCCAAGAACATATATAGGGTTGGCAGACAATGGTCCTATAAGTTTATATGAATGATCAGAATTCCCAGGTGTATAGTAGAGCTGACAAGGGGCAAGGTTGTGGTCACTGCTTGGTCACAGCCAGCTACCCAGAGGGACTGAGTAGTTGAACCTGTGGGTTTGGGACCATAGTCGCAGGGGACATCAAGCTCAATCGGCATAACATACTATACAAAACATTGTTCCACCTCCTACTTTGGTGAGTAGTGACTGTGATCTTAAAAGCTAGCAAGCTGCCATCTAGATGCAACGATGGGTCTCTCCTTGTCCAGAGCAAAGAAGAAAGAAGAGAACCAAAATTCATGGAAACAATTAGTCCTAGCAACTGGTACACCATCCGATCTACGGCCTATACAACTATGAGACCAGAAGAACTAGATAGTGCCCAGCTACCACTGTCATCAACTTGGAAGGGAATCTATGTAGGGGATTCTTGATAGTGAGGGAGAATAATGTGGAACAAAACTCAAAATCATTTGGAGAAAAAAAAAAGATGGGGACCAGGTTTGCTGGTCCAATAGAGCCTGGTGGAACCACTGAGACTATGGTCCCTAGCTGCCCTTCAGGTCTGGAATTGAACCCACATCTGTGGTTTCCAGCCAAACAAAAGACAGGCATATGAGTTGAACATTTACCTCAAGTAGATACACTCCTTGGAGAGAATAATCATGGGAGAAAGAAGGGCTGCTTATGCACAGGGAGACAGCTCAGGGGGCAGGAATGTATAGAGGGATGGACACTGGGAAGAGGTAACTATGGGGAGGAAGTGAGAGGGGAGCTGTTGCATTGTGGTAAACTGTGGTCAATGACATGAGACAAAGTATATGTGAACTGCTGTATGGAAAGTGAATTTGCTCTGTAGATCACAATAAACAAAAAAAGGGGGAAAAAAAAGATCTCTTTAAAGTGTTAAGAAATCAAAGATGTCACTTCAAAGACTGAGGTGTACCTGACCCTAGCCATGATATTTTCAGTCACCTCCTATGCATATGGATGCTGGGCAAAGAGTAAGGAAGACTGAAGAAGAATTGATGCATTTGAATTATAGTATTAGTGAAGAATATTGAATTTACCATGGACTGCAAGGGAGCTCTCGTGGTGTAGTGCCTAGGGCACTTGACTGCTAATCAGAAGGCTGGTGGTTCAAACCCACCAGCCACTCCTCAGAAGGAAGGTTGTGCAATCTACTTCCCTAGTGATACCGCCTCGGAAACCCAAGGAGGGGTCGCTATGAGTCGGATCCGACTTGAAGGCACATAACAACACCACCACCATGGAGTGCAAGAAGAATGAACAAATCTGTCTTGGAAGAAATACAGCCAGAATGTGCCTTAGAAGAGAGAATGGTGAGAGTTTGTCTCATGTACTTGGGACATGTTATGCGGAAGGACTAATTCCTGGAGAGGGATATCTTGCTTGGTAAAGAAGTTGTTGTTGTTGTTGTTATGTGCCGTCGAGTCGGCCCCGACTCATAGCGACCCCTCCTTGGGTTTCCAAGGCAGTATCACTACGGAAGTAGGATTGCCCAACCTTCCTTCCGAGGAGTGGCTGGTGGGTTTGAACCGCCAGCCTTCTGGTTAAGAAGAGGGTCAGCAAAAAAGAAAAAGACCCTCAACCAGATGGGTAGATCCAGTGGCTGTGACAATGGTTCAAGCCCAGCAATGACTTGAGGATGACACAGGACCATGGGCTGCTAACCGGAAGGACGGCACAGGACAGTGTTTAACCTTGTTGTATATAGGATTGCTATGAGTCGGAATTGGCTTGCCAGCACCTAACAATGTGAGATGGAATTGAATTGATGGCAGGTTTTTTTGTTTTTGTTTTCCTTCTCTCTAAAGTGTAAATGAATTTGGATGGTATAAATGGTTAATGTGCTCAGCTGCTAACCGAAAGGCTGGAGGTCAAGAGCACCTACAGATGCCTCAGGAGGAAGGCCTGGCAACCTCAGCCGTGGGAAACCCTATGAAGCATAGTTCTGCTCTGACATACATAAGTCAGCTGACTGGATGGCAGCTAGCTTTTGTGGTTTTGTTTTCTGCCTCTGTTCTTAAATGGATGCATTATGGCAGGTAGGATAATAGGGCAGTAGGTACCAATGCCTGGCACATTGTATCTCACTTTGTTTGGGTCAGGAAAGAGGCTCCGCTTTTGATCCCACTTTCTGCTACCCTCAGAATCTCTTTTAATGATTATAGCTGGCATTTTCTCAGAGGCTCAAGGTACCTTTGGACCCTTTGGTGAGGAAGCAGGCTAAAGCTGATAGGAAGGAGGGTGTAGGGACTGAAAGAATTGTGAGACTATTGAAGTAAAGGAAGTAGCCCTTATCTGAGAGACTCAGCAGACAAAATCATAAAATTAAGACATAAGGTGAATTTTAGTTGACTTTGGGGAGCATCTATATGCAAAGTCTAAGGGGCCTGGGGCAGTATGGAAGGGAGGGTTTCTAGCTATTACCATCTTAAGGCATCAGTTAGTTGTTCAAGTCTTAAAGAGACTCTTCAAAATTGTACAATCAGGTTTCTAACCACATAAAAGAGTCTTTTATCAACCAGGTGAAGGGGGTCATAGGGAATCAAAACCCCTAGATAACACAGCTCAAATACAAAGGGCTCCTGTCCTAGAAGTATATTGGGTGACATCTAGGAAATATGAGACTTAGATCAAAGGCTCATCAGAGAATTTGGCTGCATGGTGATGGTTAGTTAGAACTCTGACAACTCTACTCTAAAGCATGGGCCAGATGTGACTAAATCCTTCTGGGGCTATGCTGGCTAATACTTTCTAACTGGTCATAGGAGAGAGATGGAATAGCTTACAAGCATCAAAGTCTACATTCACTCAGAACAGCTGGCACAAAACTAAAGTGGGGGCAAACATTGACAGTAACTGACCTGAAACCATTAGAAGCCATGGATCAAGGCTGATACACACACACACACACACACATACACGACAGGCTAGGAAAGCAACATGTGACCAAGGGCAGCAACATGTGACCAAGAATAGAAACCAGATTATTCAGGAATCAGCATGAGATTTGGGCAGTGCATAAGCCAAAAGACCAGTTGTGTTAATGACATGCTGAACGGTTCCCTTCTGTATCAAGGTCACATTTTGGCAGGGCAAGTCACATGATAGAGTCTGAAAGAAACAACCAGAAGAGACTTAAAAAAGAAAAGAAAAGAAAAGAAAGAATTAGTAAGTTCTATTCTTTTGGCTGAAAAAATACCACTTGCCTAATTACAAAAAGGCCTCACTTGGCAGCCATCTGTGAGAAAAAAGACCTGGTGATTTTTGTTGGTCACAAGCTCAAAATGAGTGAGTTGAGATTCAGCATTGCTAAAAAGCCAATGAAATCTTAAATTGCATCAACAAAATATAGTGTCCAGATAAAGGGAGGCAAAGGTCCCGCAGAATTCAGAGTTGCCAGGCCTCATCTGGAGGATTATGTTTAAGTACTATGTTTTAATAGAGACACATATAAACCAGCATGGACCCAGAGAAAAACAGTGGGCTAAATGAAAATCTGGAAACCACGTCACCTGATATGTTGTCCAAAGAACTGTGCTTGGCTTAAAGAAAAAGGACGGGGGCAGGAGTGTAAGCCTCTTCCAACACTTAAAATATCATCCGATGAATGGAGAAGCCTCATGATTTGTTAATCCAAAAGGCACACTGAGAACAATAATTTTAGGTCGATAAAAAATAGAAATTTTAATAATCAGATCTGAATGACAATTCAATTACTTTTCAAAATCATGAAATACGCATTACTGAATGTGTTCAAGTAGAGTTTGAATGGCCCTGTAAGTGATCCTAATTTGTGTGTATTTATATGTGTGTGTGTGTTGGGGTAAGGGAGTTGCATAGAAAAAGGTGAAAGAGTTGGAACGGATGGCCACGAAAGGTTCTTCCCAGCTCTGTTTCCTATCTCTATCATCAACATTTTGAGCTGAACATCATCTCTTCCCATTTCTTCCAAAGCTTGCTCCCACAGTCTCCCCCACCTTCTCTAGCATCTTACGTTTTCCTCCCTCCAAAGTTCTTTCCTATTTTTATTCTTAAAGAATGGAATAATCATCTTCTGATCTTTTTGTTGTTGCTTACAGTGGACTGCTATTATTGTTTTCACCCGTTCAGTATTCTTGTTTGTGAAAACAGCATGTTGATTTCTTTGGGGAACTACCCTTTCCTTTTTCATTCTTCGTTACTATAATTAGAGTGGTGTTAACTTCCCCCTTAGGGTAAGCATATGACCCTTGTCTGGCCTGCTAATGCTTGGCACAGTTACTAGTTTAGGGACAGGCATGTGATCTAATTTGTCCAATAAGTGTTAATCCTCTTTTACTGGAACCATTAGGAACTGCTGGGAAACTTATTGGTAGTTGTAGGGCTGGAGTTGTCAGAGGCCTGTGTATGGGAAGAATGTGCAAGAGAATAAAGCCAACACAAAAAAGTGAAAAGGGGTGTATATGTGTGCGTGTGTGTGTGTGAGGGGTGGATTGAAGAGAGAAAACGACTATCCTGATGATACTGTTGAGTCTCTGGAGTTCCCAGTTACATAAGTGAACACATTCCCTCTTTGATTTAGATCTCAGTCTCTTGAAGCCTACTTTGATGTTGTTAGTTGTCTTTGAGTAGATTCCAACTCATGGTAACCCTGTGTGTACACAGCAGAACTACTCCATAGGATTTTCAAGGCTGGGACCTTTTGATAGCAGATTGCATGCCTGTCTTACGAGGTACTTCTGGGTGGATTCAAATAGCCAACCTTTTGGCTAGTAGTCAAATACTTAACCATGTATGCAATATGTTTGGTCTTTCTGTCTCTCTCTAACTTCTCTCATTCTTTTCACTGTTGCACTCCTTTACCTGACTTCTAAGGCCCACCACAAGTTGGTCCCTGCCCAGCTTTCCAGCTTCATCTCTCTCCATAACCCTCTTGACACTATTCCTATAGACATACAGCATTAGTACAAAATGGGCAGACTGAGTCACTGCTCTGAGCTAGTCTCTCTGAAGACTGACTCCCTTGCAACATTTTTACAAGGAACCTTCTTTTTTCAGCTAAATGCTTTGTTTCTAAGCCTTCATTTTATATTGATCTGTCCATTTCTATCTGTAGTTCCTATAATTTTGTGCTATTTAGATTAGAATCCTGGTAGTCATTAATTTAAGACATAATTATTAAGCACCTCCCATATTGACTAGGTGTTGGAGAGTCAGTGGGGAAGACAACATTCATAGCCTTACCATCGTGGGCATACAGTCTAGAGGAGAACACTGACTGATGCAGCTTTATCCAAAATCACAATTAGGAGGGAATCCAAGTAGCTGCCCTTTCAAACACTGATTTTATGCAATGTGGAAAAGCCAACATCCTAGTTTTCCCCACTGTGACTCCTTCAAGATGTTGTTGCTAAATGCCATTGAATTGATTCTGACTTACAGTGACCCCATATGACAGAGTAGAACTGCCACATAGGGTTTCCTAGGCTGATATATATATATTTAATATTGTGATTTGGGTGAAAGTTTACAGAACAAATTCACTTTCCATACAGTTCACATATACTTTGTCTCATGACTGACTACAATTTACCCCAAAGCAACAACTCCCCTCCCACTTCCTCCTGATAGTAACCACTTCCCTGTGTCCATCCCTCCATGCACTCTTGCCCCTGAGCTGTCTCCCTGTGGATAAGCAGCCCTTCTTTCTCCCATGATTGTTCTCTCCAAGGAGTGTATCTACCTCAGGTAAATGTTCAACTCATATGCCTGTGTTTTGCCTGGCTGGAAACCATAGGTGTGGGTTCAATTCCAGACCTGAAGGGCCGCTAAGGGCCATAGTCTCAGTGGTTCCACCAGGCTCTATCAGACCAGCAAACCCGGTCCCCACCTTTTTTATTTTCTCCAAATGATTTTGAGTTTTGTTCCACATTGTTCTCCCTCTCTATCCAGG